>NW_004567108.1:3379059-3495035 GCF_000260355.1 Condylura cristata | reverse complement strand
GGCTCGCGCGTGGCGTCCCGGCGGGCTCCCCCTCGCTGCCAGCCCTCGCCCCCGAGGACGCGTATATAGGGCAGCCCCAACAATACGGCGCCCGCCGCCCCCGAAGCCGCCCGCGGCGGGCATGACGTCCCTCCTCCGCGGGCGAGAGGTGGGTGGGGGCGGGGAGGGCTTCCCTCGCGGCGGGCGCCCTTATGCTCAATGTCATGACGAGGTTCGGCTGGAGGAGCCGGGAGACACTTGGGCATTGGCGCCCATGGCCGTTTCGGCCCCTGGCGGCGGCCGGCCGGACCCGCGGCCCCTCTGGGCTCTATTGAGCGGATTCCGAGGGCGCCTCTGCAGCTCGATCCCCAGGTTTCGGGGGCTGGTGCGCCCTGACAATAGATAGCGAGGCTCGGGAAAGCGCCGCCTGGAAGCAGGTTGGAAAGCTGTGCGTGTGTCGGGTGGGGGGTTGCGAGGCGATATTTGGGCGATCGGTGATTCATGGCTGCGAGCGGCGCCGCTTTTCGGGTTTCGCCGACCTGCCTCCTTTTCGGGGTGATGTAGTTCCTCCGATGGCTACTCCGCGCGTTCCAGCCGCTGCGTTCGCGACCAAGTCGCCGGAGAGGTGCAGCCGCCTCCCTGGTCTGCGTGGTGGGAAAACAGGCTTCGGCATTTTGGGGGTGTGTATGGGTGTGTGTGTGTGCTTCCCGCGAACCACAGTTACTTGTCAGGTACCTAAAGTTAGGTGTCGCCAAACGGGGGGGTAGCGGAGGGGGTGGGAAAAGAGAAAGGGGGGCAGGTGGCGGCTCCTAGGGGCTTTATCCCCCACACCCCCTTGGGTTTCGCTTAAACGGATCTGATTTGCTTTGACTCTGAGAGGTGTTATTGACGCGCCTGCCTAATGGTACCGAGCACAGAGCTGGTTCGGAAAAGGATGTGCCAAAGGCGCAGTCTCGGCCCGGCGTGCGGAGCTGTGC
Source organism: Condylura cristata (assembly GCF_000260355.1). Classification (NCBI taxonomy): domain Eukaryota; kingdom Metazoa; phylum Chordata; class Mammalia; order Eulipotyphla; family Talpidae; genus Condylura; species Condylura cristata. Next base: position 3,494,079 of record NW_004567108.1, on the reverse strand, counting down.
ACTTTTAGGAACTATGTGCCCGATATTTAAGATGCCTGACGTCTGTGGCGGCCACTTCTGTGCAAATAGGGAGGGGCCGAAACTACCTGGGAGTTGGCTCATTGTGACTCCATCTGGGGAGCTCAGGCTGCAGACGGCGGCTCCCTGGGTCTCTCTGATAGTTCCCTGCGCAATTAAAAGGCGTGAGAGCTGCACTCCTCCCCAGGCCCCGGGAGGACTGTTTGATGGGACTCGGCGATTTACAGGGCCGAACCTGGACTTGCCGGCCGCAGCCCACTCTGGGCAAAGTATGACTGACAGGCAGGAGCGGGCACCCGCAGGGGAGGGCCGGATGCTGGGTCCTCAGGTCTGGATGAAATGCAGAATCCATGTTTAATGTTTGGGGAAATGTTAAACAGCATTCTTTCTGGTCTGTGCGGTTCAAGGTCTCAGGGCTTGGATGAAGATGACTGCATTGAGAGTTACATGTTGAAATTTGGGTGGCTGGTGATTGCACAGCCTGCAACCCCCAGCCTCGCGGGGGAAGACTCCAGGTCTCAGCCCCGCTGGAGTTGAGAGGACCCCGTGGCCAGCTTCCCCAGCGGTGCCCTGCTCTCGCCTTATTCACACTCAGAGAACTTAACTCACACTCGGAGAACGCTTGGGCTTGGGTTTTAGCACAAAATTTATTTCCAAAAGCAGCGTCAGGGGAAGCAGACATTCGTGTCGGTCTTTTCTTTGGGTGTCGGCGTTTTCAGTCCCTGCCTCTGTGTGCCCAGAGAGCAGCGGATGGGCGAGGGTGAAAGCCCGTGTGTCGTGGGTGTGAGCTTTATGTTGCATTGTGGATTGAAAATGATGGTACCCGATTGAATGACAATTGCAGTAAGTACATGAGGTGGCTGCTGTAATAAAATTGTTAGAGTCTTGCGGAAGGGAGTGATTTAATTTGTTATGTTTTGTGTAGTTGTATAACCTAATCATTATAGGTGTCACTAATGTTTTCATTGTTTCTGATAAAAGCCATCCACTGTCAAATTACACTATTTCCATCAGCCTCACATCTTTCACAATAGAATACAAGCCAGTCCTTTCTCCAAGGGGAATGGTTCATCAGAGAGAAAAATGAAATTCAAATGATATTAGTGGGAAAATGCAATTTGTAGGTTTGTTAAATAATGTCCAAGGTTAATATCACTTTCATTATGACCTTTCAAATGAAAAATGAAGTTACATTCTCAAACCTAACCTTACTTTTGACATATAATTGAATGTGCAGTGCTTTTCCAGGGAATGTTATAAAACATGCTCTGCTGTTGTGACCCCAGGGCTCCGCCTTGCAGGGTGTGCCTTTCTGCCGGATTTTGCTGTGCTGTCCGCCAGGGCTGTCCGCCAGCTTCATCTGGTGGCCCTTAGGAAGAGACGTTAACTTTATGTTCTAAATAATTGAAAGTGTTTGTTATAATGGGTTCACCAAGTCTGCTGTTGCTTGTACCATTGCCTGGTATAGCAGTTGTCACAAACCAACAGGCTGAAGTAGGAACTGTTGCATTTCCAAGTGCCAGAGTGTTATTGTTATTACTTGTTCTCTTGGTCAAGCCCGCAAGATGTGATTATCCACTATTGGCTGTTTCTTTGAATATCATTTTCACAGAATGAGGGGTGCGAGTGTTACTCTTCTGAAAAGCTTTTATTTATGATAAAAATCTGTATTTTTAAGCGATGCCACTCCTCAGGGGTGCTTATGCTGGATCACCATGACCTAAGGGTAAACAGATGCCCAGAAAAGACAGGCAGATACTTTCTAACCCAAGGCGTTGCTGAGCGCATTATGCCTGCTGAAGGGTCTTTGCCACTGAGGTGCAAGTGAGAAGTACACTTTTAAGGCCAGACCCTTTCCTCAGGCTTCCCCATTGCTTACATCACTGGCTTCCCAAGCTGTCCTGAGAATCACACCACTTCCCTGGTGCTCTCTTAGGTGGGTTGGGTGTGGGGGAAACATTAATTCCAGTAGGAAAAGTTCATGGTACTTGTCGCTGGCTTTAGGTTTATCTGCTTATAGACCAAAGAGGCAGCTTTTTACATTAATGTGAAATATTAAGCATGCCATAGATAAATAGTTTCTATCTCATGGTCTGCAGTCTAGCCTACTGATTAATAAACTGCCTGGTTGGATTTAACACATCCAATTATATTCACAAACAGTACTTCCAGTGCAGGATACTTGCAGAAATATTCGACCATGCTGTGCTTTGGTCCATTACAAACGTTAAGATTCATAACAAAAAATGTATATTTATGAACCCTCCAGGTGTTTATCTTTTGAGCACGTAGCAGTTAAGTGTAATTTCAAGCTTTGTATCACAGTTAATTGATTTGTAGGAAGTCTCTTTGCTATAGACCAGGGTATTGAAGTTATATTCTTTATCAATTAGTGTTGAGAAAATTGAAAATAATGACTGAATAAGTAAAACAATGCCTCCTGGAAGCTGTCTGTCTTAGATTTTCACCTGTGTCCCTTGGCAAGATTCCTGCAAAATTATCTGTAAAATGAATCACATATAATGAAATTGATTAGTCTTGTCATTTCGGTTAAAAATATATTTCTAGAGAAAATGCTGGGATTTGCATTAGAATGAGTATATAAATATGGTGTGTATATATAAACCATACATTTATAGTGTTATCTTTCATTTACAGTGTGACATATATAGTTGTGTCCATACACAGTGTTATTTGGGCTGTGCCTTCGAATGTCTGTGTGTGTGTGTCTGTGTGTCTGTTTGATGTTGTATGGCATTTTGCTTTGGGAAGGTGCAGAGATACAAAGAGATCATTGGCTTTGGTGAATCCAAGCTCCATCTCTTCATTACTTTGTCTTTGGCCATTTATATGTTCCCCAGATTTATGTTCATTTATTTAGCTGTAAAATGGGTTCAATAAGACTTTATCTCAAAATACTGGTTTCAGAATAAAGTAAGTACATAAGTGACTTGTCAATTGTAAACATCTTTACAAACGCAAAGGAGATGGATTGAGGGAGGGAAGGAGGGAAGAAGGGAGGGGTAGGTCTTCCTTCCTCTTTCCCCCTCTACCTCCTAATGTTAACATGATAATTATGTTTCCTTTATACATTGCTAAAACTATGGACAACCACACTCTCTAAGAAAGGCTATTAAATGATCTATTCTCTCCCTACTTGTATTATAATCTTCTTCTATAGATGCACACAGGAAACCTACCAGTCCTTCATACCAAAATACATAATAGTTCTTAAAAAAGTCTCTAAGGAGAATTATTTAAGAAATAGATTCTAGGCGTAGCAGACCTCTCCTGAACCGCCCGCTGCTCCCCTCCGCAGTGTATTTCATCTGTCGGCCTGTTCTGCTCCCCACTTTGTGTCTGGTGAATCCTCTCACCGCCCCTGCACCTTTGGCTTGTACCGCAGTTCTGTATGAGTAAATAAATAAATAAAATAAAATCACAATTATTATAAAAAAATAGATTCTAATTCGCTAGTCGGCAATGGGAACACTTTAATAATTTTGTTAGCATTATATTATTCACCCGATTAACATCAAGTTTTCTAGAGTGATTTAAATTGTACAAAGAATATTTTCTGGTGTAAGAGGCATGACTCTAGGTGAGGTCAAATGTTAGGTATCTGCTCTCTGTAGAGTCGTAGAGAATGAATCCAAGCATACTATCACTGAAAGAAACTTGAAACAGCTAAACTTATTACACACAGACAAGAATCACACCACCCCAATTGAAATCAATTCTTGGCAAAAATGAGTTTGTGCATTGGCACCTTTTTGGACACAAATGCTCATTTTCCCCCTGTCACTTCATTCTTAGTAGCTTCAGCAAAGTGCCCGGCTCCTTTGGGTCTCATTTTGCCCAGCTACTGTTAGGGTAGACCTGTGACCCTGCACCACATAATTTCTAAGATAATAATGCTTGCCTGTGTCTTAGAGTTTGTTACAGAATGTGACCTGTCTAGCAGAAGACTAATTTATCTTCAGTCAGAAAAACATTTTGACTATAAATATAGCTATTTATATTCAAATTTATGTGTTGTTTTGGGAACTGCCAATTATAAGTTACCAGAGTAAAATTCATGTTATAATAAAAGACCTTCCAGTTTTTCAGACCAAAGTAAGTGAGTGAGCCAATTATGTTTGGTTAAATAAATATAAGTGTCAAAATTTCTGCAAATTTTGAATGATAGGGAATGTGCTAATGGGATGTTTTCAGCTTTAGATGATGGGGACTAGTCGATTCAATCATTGACATTAGTGAATTTGTTTATCCTGCATAGCGGTAAGGAATGGAATGGTCTCATTCATAACATTTTCAGGTTAATATATGTGGTTTTCACAACTGTCCTTAGAAATGTGATCCCATAGATATGAACTAAGGAAAATGCTTTCTGTACACATTTTGTACCGTGTCTTCATTTATAATTTTATAATGGTGATTGTAATATTCTCATGTAAATATGCGACAACATAAATCACAAGAAGGTATATAAATGTATCTTGTATTATAAAATTTATGAAGAAATGTGGCTCCTTGGTATCTTTAAGACCCCAAGTAAATATCAGTGTCCTCCCCCCATCCACCTTCCAGGTTCTGAAAAAGCTGGATATCTGAGGAAACATGATGAAAGAGTGGTTGTCATGGCCATGTGGCAGTTTGGAGCCTTGTCATGATGCTGAGTGGCCCCCAGAATTCAGCCCCCTGCCTGTCCTCCCTTTCTCACTGGCAGAGCAGCCTCTCTGCCCTAGACTCCAAGCCATGTTCTCTGCAGGCAGAGAGGTCAGGGCAGGAGACAGACAAGGAGCAAGCTGATATTCTTCTGGGAGGAGAAGGGAAGGGCTGGCAGAGGCCATGCAACCTTAAGCTCCCTTTGCCTGGATGGAATTAATCAGAAGTAGGAAAGAAGAGTTCCACATTGGCCTAGCTGCTCTGGAATTCAGGTTGTGCGATTCTGGATATAGTAGCTTTCACACTCCTGCTTGGTAGTTGAGCGCTCTAAATATTTTATGGTATTTTGACACTGTGATCAGGGACTGTCTAATCCCTGGCTGATTTATAGAGAGTATGGTCCTTGAAATTCAGCTGATTTATGTATTGCCAACTTTAAAATAACTTATTCTCCATGTTTCTTCCCCTTTTTTGCCTATGTTAGACTTTGCCAATAAATTGGATGCCTTGGTAAGTCATGCAAGTTAGGCACAAAAATTCTAAATCTGACTTCCTAAGTCACATGTAAGTGATGCTCCATGCTAGCTATTATTCATAGCACTTTCTGCCCCAGTGTTGAATAACCAGAATTTAGCTGTCGGTTAGTGTTTAACTTTTTTTAATGTGGAATATAAAGGGTATAATCAATAAAGAGCAAAAAAAAACAAAGTTTCCAAATAAAACATGATGTTTTATTTGATTCTGAGCATGTATACTCAACTTAAAGCACATTTCTTTAAATAAATTTTATTCTTTGCTCTTGATACTTTTATTTGGTCTTTCAAACATTAGCATAATATAGCAGTCATCTTCAGTAACAGAATAACTTAATTTCCAGGAAAAGCACCTGCTTTGGCAGCAAATCAAGTTATCCAAATGTAAAAAAGCCAGAATTCAGCCTCTTGTCTATAAAGCAATCTTCACTGACTGGGTCAAGCATGTTTGCTTGTTTGTTTAAGTTATTTAAATGAGGAAATAGAGAATTCCTCCAGAAGGTGGACAGGTGAAATGGATGTCACATGAAAACTGTTGAAACAGTAAAATCATGTTATATTTACCCAGGATATGACAGGTAGTGCAGGAAGAATGGGGCTTGGTGCTCATGGGTAAGCCAGTTTGGTTGAGTTGGGTTGGAAGAAAGTCATAATATTAATCCATAATAGGTACTTCGGTATATATATAACGTCTCTGTCCAAAGGAACATTGTATACCTGGGAGTTGTCTCTGGCAACAACAGTTAATTATGAGAAGTGTTCATGATAGTGAAAGTTAAAGAAAATCAAGAAAAAGAAAACTGTATTGAATATGATACCCAGCACACATACCACGCATGTATCCAAAACACAGAATATGTGTGTATGACAAGGTTTCAAGTGTTTGTGCTACCAAATATCACATAATTTGATATATATTATTTTTACCACTTGGAAGACAAAGCATGTCTTTAAATTTTTAACACCATTTTTATAATAACTATATAATGACTTGTTTTGGTGTAGGTCATTAATTAGCTGAATGGATGACTTAAAGTTAACAAAATTTATTCTTAATTGAACATTTATTATATGTAGCTGAATCAATGCTGTGCATAGTTTTCTTGTTTTTAAATTTGATATGAAGAGTAGCTTTGGCAAGTGGGTATCTTTCTGACAACCCTGTAGTATATCAGTGAAATATTTTAATCTATCAAATAATGTTTTATGTTTCAAAGTGAATGTTTATTCATAAAACTTTGAAAATATAGAATGACAAAAAGACTAAAGTTTGTATATGAGCTCATTTCAGAAATGGTTATATTTCAGCAGATATCCTAATATATACCTATCTTTGGATGTTTCATCTGTTCTGTTACTTTCAGCATGTGAGATGGCTTTTCTCATATAATTAGTATTCATTTTTGGTGTCTGCTTCCTATATCTTTATGTACTTTAATTGGCATAAATAACTTGCTATTTTGGGAGACTAGTGGCATTTTCATTTTTGGCTCTATATATGTTGCTGTACTTAAAAATAAGTATCTTCCATCAGGTAAGTTTCTTTAGATGACTTTTTAGAACAGAATGTTTCCAATGCTACTGATATGTGTTGTCAGACTGTCCTCCAGAAAGGTTATATAATATGTATTTATTTCTTCTAGGCAGGAGTGTGCCACTGTCCCTGTTATTTTAACAATACTGAGCATTGTAATTTCAGGGAAAAAAATGATTTTCAATTAAATAGGGGGAAATTGTGTTTTTCTGTAATTTAATTTGTTTCTCATTGTATATGCCTGGGATTAAATATTGCATTAATTTATTACCACTCCTAAGTCTTCTGCGAATTGTCTTTTTATATTGTCTGCACATTTCTCCATTGGTCTATTTGATTTTGCTCTTATTGCTTTATCTTATTTGTCTATAGTAATTGCATTACCCATCGCCATGTTTGCCAGTTTATTCCTCATTTTGTTTTAATTCTCATTTTGTCCAAGCTTGTAGTTTAATGTATCCCCTCTTCCTAGAGGTCTCTTTTTTAAGAAAATGTCCTGTTACTTGGTGATTGGGTGTCTCAGTAGTAAATATGGCACGGAGCCAGCACTGGGGGAATAGCTGAACAACTGTGTTCCAACTTGGCTGAGATCATAGCTCAACTTTTGCAGTTTGAATTAGTGAACACGTTACTATTAAGTGTCATTATTGCTAGAAGGGAAACAGTGGTTCCTGTGTCATCAGGTTGTTGTGAGGACAAATGACGATACTATGTACCTAAATGACACAGCAGAGAACCTGGTATATTACTGAACTTCAGACACCTTTGCTATTTTCAGTAATAGAGATAACATATCCTTTTTTTTCTTTTTTAAGGATTTATTTGCTTGTGCATACAAGAACTGTAGTGCAGGCCAGGGGTGGGGTATGAAAGGACTCACCAAAGACAGAGTGAGGAGCAGAACAGGTGAATCTACTGAAATACACTGCTGATGGGAGCAGCGGGGAGACAGGAGAGGTCTGCTGCGCCATGTGGGTCACTCCCTGGCCAGGGAATTTGAATTTGTGCTGCAGTGGCTTCATAGTCCTGCACTTTAACCCGTTGCACCACCAGGGCGTGCCCAATAACATATCCTTCTCCTCACGTTCATTCTTGTTTTCCCCACCCAAAGCATAACCACATACCTGCATAGGCACGGCACCTCTGTGGAAAGGCCATTATGTCTATGGAAGTTTGAGCTCACTGTAGAAACCGTGCCATGGTCCCTTAGTTGTATGGCTGCCTGTGCTTCGCACTCATTGGAAAGGGAAACTAGAACACCCCTGACAGGCACATATATGATTCTCTGTAGTGTGCATAATTCACAGACCGATGATATAGGGACACATGTATGTTTCTATGTCATCTCATACATGTGTCCCCAGGTACATATCACTTTCTCTCTGGTCACCTAAGACTGCCCCACCCTTACCCCATTCCTGTAATCTCTCTTAGTATGCAGTAGCACTCAGCTGATTGTGGGATGTACCTATGCATGTTTTAAAGTGATGCATGAGCTAAGGTCTGTGGGGTTGCTTTTGGTTCGTTTTGGGGTTTGGAGGAAATAGCGGATTAGAATTCTGAGTTCTGGGATCCAATTTCTGCTCATACTTGCATTATCTTGTAATTCCACATATGGATTATTTTGTCTTTTGCATATTGAGATAAAAAGTTACAGGGTTTTTGTGAATGTGATATGATAATTCAGTATGAAAATGCAAGCATTCAAGTATAAATTATATTCCCTTGCACTTCTGAAGTGCTTTAAAAATTAGGCTAATTTTGGCGGGGGGGTGGTGGTAAGACTTGGAGTCAAAAGGTTTTCTTGTCTGTATAAGTAAATCTCTTTCCTCCATTACTAATATGGTTATGAAATGCCCAGTTCTCTAATGCTTGTACATTACACACCATTGGGTCTTGCTTGAAGGAAGAATTCTCCTTTTTCCATCAATGGAAGTAATCTCTGTTATTTCTTTATGCTGCTTCAAAAATTATAAGTCATACCAAATGGCTCAAAAATGTCCTTTTTTTTTTCTTTTTATACAGATAGGTACTGCTTGAGAGGGCAATGGAATGAGACCCTATTGCTCTTCAGAGTGTGAAGTCTGTAGAAATGTCCCCAGAATCTGATTTTTCTCTTCTGGTGGGCTGAAGCTTCTGGTGCCTGGAAGGCTTTATTAGAAAGGTTTTAGGAGTGTGAACTGTAACTGGCTTCCATTTTTTTAGTGTATATCCTAAATACTTTGAACAAAATTTTAGAGACTTTTTATTGCTTTGCTACCTGTCCATAGGAAGAAACCATGCTTCAAACACAGAAGAAAAATTTTATTGGTTCCCTGTCCTCAAAACTTTTGAAGCAAGTACAGAAGGGAATTTGCTAACCCCTGTATGAGTATGTTCTTTTGAGAGCAGCAGTGTTAAGTCCTCGGGAAGGGATGATCATGGTTTTGTCTGCTGCTCAGAGCAGTTTCAGGTATGGTTGGTTATTATAAATCTGAAGTCTCTTTCTGCAGTGAGGGTGGATCACATGCTAAATTTAAAGTGATTCCTTGTTTTGGCAGTGAAGGGGGTGCCTTAACTTGTACTTGTACACCCTAGAGTTTGAGAGGATAAGGGCAAGAAGATGGCTGGGGAAACTGAAGCTCACTGGCACCCTTTCTTCCTCTACAAATTCAGACTATGGACCAGAAAACAAACATGTTCTGGTGACCTCCCAGAAGGGGCGTGGGGGTTTGGTAAGAAACTTCGGGGACAACACAGCTTTTTGAGTGAGCTGTGGACTTGTGTTTAATCAGTCCACTCAGCCAACCAACCGGATAGAAGTTTTGGTGAAACACTAAGTTATAAATAATAGAAATACTAGAAAACAACAAGTGCTCCGGAACTGGGTCATCTAGCTATCTCTGCGTGGCTTAGCAGTTTCCCTAAGTGAAAGGGTGGTAACTTTCGTCCTTTTCAGAAGTGGATTTCAGACGGCTGCAGCCTTCCTTTCTGCTGTCACAGCTCTGAAATCCTTCTCTTTTCCCATGGGCAAGTTCTCTTAGATTTTGTTACCTGTTGGTAGAACGCAAGATCTTTCAGTCCTGTGATTACATACATCACAGGTAGTAAATAGGCGTTTACGTGGTTTCTTAGTGGCCTGACCCATCACCCCGTTTGCTGTGGCATAGCTGCACCTTCAGAATGGCAGGTAGTGGGCTTCTGCACTGAATTGGATCGGCTTTGAGAGGAAATGAGTCGTTCCAGTGAGCGTAAAGCACATGATGAGGGCTTTCCTGTGTTTCATCTTTTGAGAATGATGACAAGAATTTCAAAAACAGCAGCACACATTTTGGAACCAATTAGAATTTGTCCTAGTTCCATATATTCAGAAGACCCTAAGGTGGTTTTCATCTGAGTTTGTCTCAGTCTAAGCGCTGACCTTCACAGCCACTCGTTGTTTCAGCTGACTGCGATGTGGCTGTCCAGGCTGGGGAGCTGCGTGGTTTTTTAGATCTTCCCAGCTCCCCTCTTTGGCTCTAGCTTTCAGCGTCTTTCCTACGGGCACAGCTGACTCAACGCCCGTTGCTGTTTCCCCTCCTCAGTTCTTGGAGTGAATCATTTTGTGAACCATGGGAGAAGATTCAGCTCTGCGTGTGAGTTGTATTTTTTGGTTGTCAGTATGGACCCCCATCCTTGACAAGAAACTGCTGTTGTGCCGTGGGAGTCACTTCAGCTTTTGTTGTTGAATAGTTTTCTTGTAAGTAGAAAGTTGTTGACTATGTTGTCTGCTCACACTACCTTTGGAGTGAACGATCACTAGGCATTTGGTGAAAGCGAGGCTGCTTGTCTGCTGGTCATCAGGGAAGTGGTGACCACTGACCACAGGTCCAATGGACACTGATGTGTAGCGCTGAGTTGTGTAGCTTGCTGAATAAAGATTACCTTATAACGACCTGCAGAACACGCCTGGTTTCCCTCAGTCAGAAATTCTGGAAGTCACATGACAGGTCTGTTGTAGTCCAGCCGTCATTGGGGCCCTCCCTGGGATGCAGGGTGTTAAAGCGCAGTGCTATGTCCTTGGAATAATCTCACTAAATGAAGACATTCTGAGACTGTCTTAACTCAGCTGCCCTAATAAAATACCACAGAATGGGTGACTTAAGCCCACACTTGTTCTCACCATCCTGGAGGCTGAAGTCCAAGACCAAGGTGCTGGCTGATTCATTTCCTGGTGGACCTCTTCCCGGCATGCCTGTGGCTGGTCTGCTGTGCTGTGCATGGTGCCTGCATCTCGCTCGCTGCCTCTTCTTAGAAGGTCACTTGTTTGGACGGTCAGTCCATAAAGAGACCACAGGGCATAACCAGCAAGATCCAGAGTGGGAAAAGACTCACTGGTTTCAGCTCAGGGGGGTTTCGGCACTGAGTTGTTCCCTAATTGAGCAAGAATTACTGGTCAGTATTGTGGATCATTCTTGAAGGTGTTTTCAGTGATTCTTCTACTCACGGTCAATGTCTTACTCTGATATATGACATAAGGAGTGAGGCACAGAACGTGTGCTAGATTGGATGCCCAGGTGTGCCTCTTTATATTTACCAACACATGGTGTCCAAGTTTGCTTTTTGGCTGTGTTTTTCACTTGATGTTTCTTATCTTGGTCAAATCTCCCACTTGTTACGGTGCTGATCCAGGTTGCCATTGACACTTAGGATTTTGGCAGGAGGCTCCTGACGGCCACCTGCCTCACCCTGGCTGAGCATCTCCAGAGAAGCTTCTCTAACCCAGGCACACGTTGCCTTTGCTTCCTGCAAGGAAAGAGAAAGTGCACCCCTTCCTGTCTTATCTCATCTATTCCCCACCCCCACTTTATTGGCTGTGACCACCTTGGCCAGCTCTCTGTCTCCCGAACATCTTGCTAAAGCAGATGCCCTCTCAGTTTCTCTCTTTTACAGTTACCTTCTCGTTATCCACAGCAGGTAAGAGAACTGGGAGTTATTTATCATTTTGCAAGTTTATTTTTATGTTTCTCCATTAGAATGCAACCTCCTTGAAGGCTTGCCATTAGAGTGACTTTAAAATGCATCTATGTGCATACAAATCAGAAGTCACGAGCATCCCAGCTTGCCTGGTTTCTACGTAGAGAGGCTTTCTTTGGGATAAATTTTTAATAGACGATAATCATTGGGTCCTATCACAGATGTTGAAATGGGAGGACTTGATGGAAGACAGCTAATCTATCACAGAGTGGATGTCCAAGATCAATGTGCTCATCAGTGAGTAAGAGCTGCCTGCGCTTCCTGGACGGACATCCGCTCGGTACGTGTCAAATGAGCTGTCAGGTGACTTCCCAGCATCCTCGGTTTTTCTAGGGCTTCTTATCTCATGGTCAGAGGGATACACACAAGCCAGGGGTTTTGATTAAGGACGTTAAACTTACTTAAAAACTAGGGCTGTGTCAAGTTTATAGTTTCATGTAACAGTAGCCATTGGCTCAAAGAAAAGTAGTTAGGGACTGAAGATCAAACAGAGGGTCTGCCATGGACCAGCTCTGTCAGGGTCCGTCTTATGAGGACATTATCTTAAGAGAAAGAACTGGTTAGTGAAGGCACACCGGGGGGAATCATCCTATGTAACTGTGAAATGTAGATTTGTTTTCTCAAGGTGGATTTATGTTACATTTCCCATTATATTTAAATTGAAGATACCATCTATGATTTCAAACGTTGTCAACTGAAAGGAAAGTAAATTATTACATAATTATCCAAATGCTAATCTTGGCACGAGACCTGGGATGATAGATTTTGGCAACGTAGTGATGTTTTATGGAGAATAAAAGTTAGCGTATTAGAGACAGAGAGCTTATTTATTTATTTATTTTTACTACTACATAATAAAATATCAGGAGCCAATTTCTGTGACTTCAAGAGAGGCATTTTAGTACTTTCATGTTTACTTTTATTTCAGCTCATACAGGAAATGTCTGTAACTCAGAGTTAATGTTAACATAAAAAGAAGTATTTGCTTTTATAAACTTTCATATCTCATGTTTGGACTCTGCTTATCACAAAAATCTCCTTTTTATTTAAATTAGCTATTCCTTTATTCACATTATGTCTTTGAAATATAAAACCTGCACATAGAAAATGCTGGAAGCCACTGAACTAGGGTCATTGGGTTGGGGAGTTTGCACTTAACCAGAGCATTTCCCTTTGATGTTAAATTGCTGCTGCCCACTCAAGCAATAATTTGGATTAAATGTCTCCACAGACCCTATCTGTCTCTGCATCTCTAGCTTTTGAAATCCGTCTGTAATCATGTTTTAAAAGTCACTGGCCAGGCTTCATGTTGGAGCACCCATAAGGGGTTTGTGACTGATGCCCAGACCCTGGCACCTTGTGAGCGAGGTGGTGGGCAGTGTGCAGCCACTCCCCAGCGTTGAGCTGAAGAGTTCATGCTCAGCAAGCCACCCATGGCTTCAGCATTGGGTGTAGAGTCTCATGCACACGGCGAAATGAGTACCTCACCTGATAGAGGCAGTCCCTGGAAAAGGTTTTATTTAAGAGGTATTCCAAGGATTTGGAAAATAGGGATCCCTATATCCCTGCATTGTTGATGAGGGTGTGAGGTTGGCTCCTGTGAACTTGCTGACATGCCAACCATACTGACCTACAGCAAAGGTAACATCCGTCTGTCATTAACCTCTTTAATAGAGGTGTTAACTAGTAACTGTAAAGTAGCGTGTATAATCTCCTGCTAAAATCCTTCGAGTATTTAGTTAATAGCAAATATTCAAATTCTCAGGTGTCTTTGAGTACTAAAGGATATGCCAACTCTTGGGCTATGGGGGAAGCCATTGATTAGATTAAGATTGGCAAGGCTGGAAAACAGTAACTTAAGTCCCTGAGAACCCTGAAGAACCATGTGGCCCTGGGGAGTGGGGAGCAAGTCCTCACACTCAGCAACAGTTTTACCCTTTCTGGGTTTTTCAGCCTCACTGTTGGATTGTAACTTCTTTGTCTGTAAGCTACTTGAGATTTATTTAAAGGACAAATAAATGTAGTAGTTAATATTTTCAGGAGACTTTTTTCCATTTAGCGTCATTGTTTCTTCTTTTCTTTTTGCTTTTATGTTTGTAAGTGTCAAATGATCATTTAGGAATGACGTTCATTGATGCAATTTAAGCCCACAAGTCTTCTCCAAATGGTTACATCAACATGGATGTGTTGGTAGTGAAAAGTGGGGAGTATTAAATAACTTAGTCTCTAAGAAGATAAGTGAGCGATTCATAAAAATGTCAATGGAAACAGGTCTAGCTTGTGCCCGTGATGTACGGACGCATGTGAAAGGGCCACTTGGCTTTCGAGGCTCGCCCCTGGGAGCCCGTAGCCCGTCTGATGGTGAGAAGCACGCCAGGCAACTTCCAAGTAAGGGCCAGTCTGCAGAATGCCTGGTCAGCGATCCTCCAGCTCTCAAGCCATCACTTGGGGACACCTTTCAGCAGTGAGGAGCGTTCAGCAAGGCCCGGAGGCTAGCTGTAGGGTGGAGACTTAACTGGGCTTTAGGAGAGTGTGAGCTCGTTAGGGGGAAAATAAGTAAATCCGAATAAAGTAAGGACTTAATAATGTGTCAAATAGATTTTAATTTTCGAGTCACTTTATTAAAATTGTTGTTATAACAAATTATACTAAGGTGTTATTATTCCTAGGGTAAGCCAGGAGTGGGGGGTATGGAAATTCTCTATTATCTTTGCAGTTTTTCTGTAAACTGGAACTATCCTAGAACAGAGTAGTTAATCAAAACTTAATTTTTTAAAAAGATTTATTTATTTATGCTTGCAGAACTGGGGTACAGGCCAGAGGTGTGGGAGATGAGCGGATTCACCAGACAGAGTAGGGAGCAGAACAGGCAGATCTACTGAAATCTACTGCTGAGGAGAGCAGCGGGGAGACAGGAGAGGTCTGCTGCGCCATGAGGGTCAGTCCCTGGCCAGGGATCAAACGCATGTAGCAGTAGCTGGTGATAACTTGATTGCAGTGTCTTCAACCCCTGTGCCACAAAGAAGTCTCTACAAACCTAATTTTTAACATGAGATTTTTTTTCTTTTAAACACCTATTCAAAGTTTTTAAGGGTCTCTATCAGGGCAAGAAGGTTTTGCTTTATTTTTAATAGCCTTGGATTATGTCCTAATACTTCAGAATTTTTATTTAAATTGATTTATTAATTATTAAGCAGTAAGTCAGCATAAAATATTTTTATCACCAGGTACCTAAATTTATGATTTAGGCAAAAGGAGAATAATTTGTCAAATTACAGAAAAAGCAATAAAAAAGGGAAAGCTATTTTCTCTTGTTGATGGTGATTTATAACCATAAGATATGGAGAACTTAAAATTTGCAATATTTCTCACTGTATTTAGTATGTGACTTTTATAAAATTAAAGGTTATTATTGTCATATAATTTGACAATGCTTTTAAGAAGGGTGGGAATATTTTCTTCCATTTGTAACTCCCTCCCCACCCCCTAGTAATTCATCTTTATTTTGTGAATCATCCTATTGACGATATTTAACATCTTACCACTAGCCTTGTTCTAAATTTGTTCTGAATTCCATGCAGCTCTCAGAACATGCCTGTGGTTAGAGCTACTAGGTTTAGGTTTAGCAAGTGAAAGCACAGGATGCCCTGTTAAATTTGAACTTGAGGTAAATTTGGATCAAATGTCTTCTCTCGGAGCATTGTGTCCACAGACCCTATCTATCTCTGCATCTCTAGCTTTTGAAATCCATCTATAATCATGTCTTAAAAGTCCCTGGCCAGGCTTAGTATTGGAGTGCCCATAAGGGGTTTGTGACTGATGCCCAGACCTGGCACCTTGTGAGCCCCCCAAACATTATCAATATTCCCCAAACGTTCTGTGGGACAAACATGGCATTTTTTTAGTCTCTGTGCCATCCAGATAGAATGAGGTCTAAGCATGGCCTCAGGAGCATCACCAGCCAACAACAGCAATGGTGACGGTGACGGTGACAGTCAGGGAGCCGTGTCCCTTATACGTGGTAGAAGTTGCTAAGAGAAGGAAGGGAAAGAAGGTGTGCAACCCCTCCTGCTATCTTGATTCTCCGCCATCACTAGCTCTTGCCTTTTTTGAGGTTCGCACCTCCTCACATGTAGGTCACCATACCACACCCTCCCCCAAAGCCCCCTGGTCCTTCGCCTGGACATTGGGTCCCTCCCAGTTTCGAGTCTACCCTCAGGGCCCTTCTGAGTTGGATCAGTTCTGCAGTCATCTTTCTAGGGTCTGTTTTGGTCTAGTATTGTCAGTTCCTTTGTTTTCTTTTTGTGTTTCCCACATGAGTGAAATCATCTGGTTCTTGCTCCTTTGACTTACTTCACTTAGCGTGAGTACTCTCTGGGGCCTTCCATATCATTGCAGGAGGTAGGAGTCCTTCTTTCTTTGTAGCCGAGGGTAGTCCTCGTCTGTGGCCACCATATCTTCTTAACCCACGGCTCTGTCCTGGGCATGTTTTGTTGTTCCCATCACTAGGCTCTGAAAGTGTCTCGGTGACCTAGGAGTGGAGAGCCCTTTGATTAGTGATTTGGTACCTAAATGTGGAATGATTGGATAAATGGTTGGATTTCTGGTATTTTTAAGAACCTGCAAAATGCTTTCTATAGAGACAACTACTCTACAGCCCCACCGCCGGTGTGATGTGTCTCCACATCCTCGCCAGCATTTTTCGTTTTGGTCTTTTGGATATGGCCCATTCTTGCTGGAGTGAGTGCTGACTCATTGTGGGTTTGATTTGCATTTCCCTGATTAGTGATATTGCAGATATCACTAATTTGATATCTTCTCCACGATACTGTTGTCCATCTGTATGTCTTTGGAGAAGTGTTTATTCAGCTCTTCTGCTCATTTCTTGATTGGCCTTTTGTTTTATCAACATCAGTACCTTGGTAACACTTTTTTGTGCTAATTGTTCCCTTAAGTTCAGCTTAAAGTGAACTCTTACAGAAATCTTGTTTTCCATTCACTATAGTAATTGTCTGCTGAGTTAGTCGACTGTAACCTTTAAGAGAGAATTTGCCATAATTCTCTGGACACATCGTTCAGATGAGCACAAAAATGTCCTGTAAAATAGTTTATGGTTGAACAAGGAGGTTGCCTATCCCTTGAAAGAGTCTAGAGTATGCTGCTTTAACAAATAGGCCCTGTGTTTTAGCAGCTGAAAATATAGGTCTTATTACTTCTTCATCGCGGGTTGGTGAAAGGCGGGCATGGAGACTTGGACAATCCTTGATAGTGTGGGACACAGGCCAGTGGACCTGGCATCGAGAACTTTGTTCCATGATCCACGGGGGCAGAGAGAAGCACAAAATTGAGCTGTGTATCAGTCAGTCCTGCTTGATCAACCACTGAGAGTTACGTGGCCGTGCTGAACTTTACAGGGAGAGAGTCCATGGCGAAGTGTCACTTACCTGGGGGAAGGCGGTGACTGGATTTCTGCTGCACAGCTCTCATATCATTGAGAGGAGTGTGAGCGGCTTGTTGGTGAGGACAAGGACATACTTTTACTGTAGGACTTGGTCTTTGTGACTGTTCTTAGTCAAACAAATGCTGCTTTAGACTGCTTGAACGTGTGAGTTAGAAACAGGATTTTGTGGACAAGGCAGAAAAAGAGGAAGGTCAGACTCTTGTGGTGGGCACAGAATAGGGTGACTGACAATAGAGGGTGCATGTTATGGTGTGCTTCCTTCCAGTGCTAGCTCACTTCAAAGCCATTTGCTGTTTCTCCAGTAACTCTCTGAAAATTCCTTTTTCTAGAAACGCTCTTTCCAGAGAGGAAGAGAAGCAGGTCAGACTTTCTGTCTGTGGCCTGATATGTAAATGACGCAAAGACCTGATTTTTGCCTTCTATGGTGGTAAGCAGCACAGCCCATCCAGAGACGTTTCGGGTCTCTGTTTGTCTTGTGCTGCCCTGTCCTGTGCCGGCTCAAGGCTAAGCTGTCTGTCCCGAGGACCTCAGGAGTCGGGGTGTCTCGGTCAGGCTCCGTGCCTCGGCTTGGCAGCTGCCTGCCTCCCCCTCTGTGCAGGCACTGTCTCCATGGAAACCGCGGGCTGCTCGGCAGGCAGCTCAGCTCTGCTGTTGGGGTGGCTGGAGCTGGCAGAGGCAATCAGAGCGCGAGGAGGCCTTGAAGAGCCCTGCAAAAAGCTGCCAGTGTAATTGCAGAGACAGAAATGAGAAATGTTATTAATTTGAGACATCCAGGCTTGCAGACTCTCCCAGGGGGCCCCTCACCCCATCTCTCCTCTGCATGGTGGAGACGGGTGCTCCCAAAGACAAGTGATGCCAGTGCCCCAGGACTCTGGTGCTCTGCTGGGGCCTGGGGAAAGTTGGGGAGGGCAGGAGACTCAGTGCTGGGCAGCTGCTGCCCTGCAGAAGTGGAATAATCCTGCAAAAGATGTAGACGCCGAATGTGGCGGTCAGTGACTGTGACGCTACAAACTTCAGGGTTCTGGAAATAACTTCTGGTCACTTGCATAACTGTGCAAGTCATAGAGGAGTTCTCTTTGTACAGTTTTTGAAAGTTACGTATTTTTTTTATTGTACTAACGGGGTATTATTTGTATTGTGTAAATTTCAGGTGTGCATCATTGAGAATCAGCTTGTGTATCTACTCCACCCAGGTCTCCGCGAGTCGTCCAGGCCTCTCCTTCACCGTACCATTGCCACCCCTTTCCCAATTTAGCGCTCTCTCTTCCCCTTTCCCTTCCAGGATCCACAGTTGACCATAGTCCAAATGTTTGTTTTTGTTTAATTTAGTTCATCTGTTTTTCTGTGCCACATATTATGAAGTCTTACAGTTTGTCTTTCTCCATCTGACTTACTTCACCAAGCATAATGCCTCCTATATAGTTTTCTTTTTCACGGCTGAATAGTATTCCATGGCATATACAGAGCACATCTTCCTAGTCCACTTATCCTTGGGTGCTCGGTTTGTTCCAGTTCTTGGATGTTATAAGCATTACTGTAATGAACACAGGGTGTGTGGGTCTTGTGTGAGGATCTTATGTGAGGAGCTTTCTGTGGGAACTACTCAGTTTGAGATGTGAGTCGTAGAACACCACTCCTGTTTACACTAAGCTTTGATCTACCTTGTAAGTGGAAAACAAATGCATGTGCAGCTGCCATTTGTCTCTCGTTCTCCTTTGAACACTGACTTCTTGGGGCTGCGCTTCTCCTTTGCGGAAGCTCACCCCACAGCCAGGTCAGCAGACTTTTGCAAGAAATAATACATAGTGAGGTGGAGGGAATGCACAAGGAGAAAGAGAATTCTTTTGGGAACAGAACTGAGGAAAACGGGCAATATATTTTGTAGAGTCTTTATAACTCTATTCACCATGCATGTGAACATACATTGATGTTGTTTTTCAAGTATAAAATGAAAAGCATTTCAGAAAAGATAGTCGTACCTTTAAGCATGTCTGATTCTTTCCGAAATTCCTGTCCCTTTCTGGTTTCTCCCTGAGTGGCAGTGAAATTGTTTTGCTAGCTATAAAACACGTTTAAAAGGAGAGAGCTTGAGTTTTGATCACCTGCCAGGGAGTGACCCACAGGGCACAGCAGACTCTCCTGTCTCCCCTCTGTACCCCTCAGCAGTGGGTGTCAGTAGATTTGCCCATTCTGCTCCCCATTCTGTCTTTGGTGAATCCTTTCGCCCTCTGTACTTCTGGAACTTCATCCCAGTTCTTCTAAACAAAAATACATAAAATTAAAAAAAAAATCTTGGCTTGGTAATTTCCTTTTTTTTTTTTTAATCCATGAGATTCATTATATGATTTTGCCATACAGAGCATCTCGTAATTGTGCATGCTATTCTGGTGCTTAATGGTTTTAGTTATTAAGGGAGTTTATATATGGTTTTATGGAAATTAATGTTTATAATGTGAATGTTTTTTCTTTCTTTTGTATGATAACACTTCTTTGCCGCAGAAATAAAATGTTAGCCAATCACATTTGATTCTGTCCTATCGTTAAGATGGGTGATCCTCCCTAACAGAACGTGATGATGGTGTGATGCTGTGGTGATGGTGACGAGGGTTACTGAAGAAAGGAAGCTTTTTCTGAACCACTTTATTTCCCACTTCTGGGTAGGGCAGTGGAATGCAGTCAAGCCTTCTCGATAACTCAGATATTGGTAATAGTGACCATCAACAATCATTTGTCATTTGAAAAAAATACTTCATTTATAAATTAAATGCATTACTTCTTGTACCTTGATTTCTAATTTCTGATTGATTCAAAATCGATTTCAGAATGTAACTTTGAGATAGCATGATGAGTTTCAGAACATGTCACTGCATGCCAGTCTACTCATAGCCAAAGTAGAGGACCGCGGATGCGGTTCCTCGCAACCACGTTTTAGCATTTAGTGTATATACTGGAAAATAAGAAGCTTGGTCGCTAATTAGCTAATGTCTATCTCAAGAAATTAGAAAAATAAAACAGTGAGTCCATTGAAAGAAAGTAGATAAAGGCCAGCAATCGCAAGTATGCACAGTATAGCCAGCCCTGAGGCTTCCAGGTATGATGAACAATTTCATCAATCACAGTTCACTTCAGGAGCTTCAGGGGGGGGGGGGGGGGGGGTTAATGTTGGAATTGCATAGTTAGTGGAAAGCTGCAATGCCCGAAGAGGGAGCAGAGAAGTAGCCCAGAGACAAGCCTCGGGGAGCCGCCCCTGCTTTGGCCTGGGCAGGGTGATTGAGGGGCTGGTGGGGACTCCTCTCCACCCAGGAATCATTCAGCAACCTTTGGTGACATTGTGATGGGCATGAGGGTTGGGAGGGTTTTGGCATCTGGTGGGGAGTGTCCAGGGATGCTGCTCAACATTCCACAGCACACAAGATTGAGGAAGAATAAAAGAGAAAGAAGGCAGTGGCCCCAGAGCCCAAGGTCTGGGTTTCCCAGAGGGAGCCGCCTTCCCCCACCCCCCCAACCCCCAGCTTAGAGATCTGGAGGGGGGGCCCAGCAGCTCCTGAGTGGCTGGCTGGGGGAGGGGAGAGTGGGGAAGGACAATACTCTGCTCTCTGCCTCTTCCCTCTGCCCTCCTGCCAGGACCTCCTCCCTCTTGAGCTGACCTCAGCTGACGTGCTGTTGGGGATGCACAGAAAAATGCCGCCTGACCATCCATGATGCAGCCAGAACAGGGGGTGGGGGGTGGGACGGACCAACAGACAGTCATGGTGAGTCACCATCTGAACAGATGGCGCCGAGAAACAAATGGTCACTTAAGTAGGTGTTTCAACATGGGTCACGTTCAATACTTGTTCATAGCTAGTAATTCCTAGTAAACTAGGAATCACAGAGCATAGTCTAACCAAAATAATCATGACATCCCTAGTTCTGTAGAAAATGCTGCACTTATCACTTGTTTGACCTCAGCCATCATGGCAAGATGAGACATTAAGGAGTGGATTAGAAAAGAAGAAAAATGTTTAAATATATTGGCAAATAATATGTTCTTATATGTAAACCCCAAAGGAATGTTAGGGTTAGCGCTCAGTGTAACAAAGAATATTCTCCAAGTTTCTGGATTACAGTCAGCATAAGTATTGCTTATTTTTTTCATGCTTGATTAATAGTGATTAATTCGAGTATCTTTTCTCGAAAAAGTTAACTTTGAGGCATCCTCATGAACTTTAGAAAATGTTCCTAAGTTGGTGATAATTAAAGGAGCAAAGTGCAAAGCAAAGACAATCTGGGCTTTGAACACTTATTTTAATTGGTGACATTATAGAATGGTCATACAAATATCGAGATGACCTTTTCTCTAAACCAAGCTCATGGATTGTTTCTGCTTCACTTTCCATGCAAAGTCATCTTTTTATTTGCATATTCATACACTGTCAGTTTGTTGAAGGAATAGTTATGTTGGTCGTAGCTTTCTGATTTACTGTTAGACATTGTAGTAAGATTCTCAGTGAAAGGCATTGGGAACCAAGGCATCATGTTAAAGATCATATAGACAGTCTGTAATTTATACATATGGATATTCCCTGTTGGAAAATGGTTACAGACATAGAAAGTCCCCACGTATATGATTGGTAAGTTGTTTTTGGGTCTGGGAATGCTGTTACCATTTGGAATGTTTTTGAGTTTTCACAGACTCAAAAAAATCACCTATCAAATCATGCTAAATAAGACATTCTATTTTTGGATATTAGGGGAGAAAGTATGTATATCTTATGTATAAGTGATAGAATAAGTATGTCACTACAAACACATAGTAATATACACATGCAAATAGCATGTCACACATGCCTGCTCATGGTCTTTCCACTCTTGGGGATTAAGGACAGGATTAGTGAACCTGTCTTCTACTTGTTTACATGGGTGGCACCCAGTAAAATAGAGGATGTTGCTGGTCATGTTTTAGCTGTTATGAAACTGGTGACTTAGATATTTTTCTCATCATCTAGTGTGCTGGATTCTGTATTCTGAAGAGTATCATGAAAGCAAAAATATACCTGCTAGAGCACCAGCATTTGGCTTGGGTGATCTTGATTGTGTTCTTGCCAGTGCTTATGGGTGGAAGTTCCAGGTGCTGGGGAATCTTTCCAGTAAAATCCAGCATCTATTCAAGGCACAAACCCAGCTGCTGAGGGCTGTGGGCACTGTTTCTTCTGCCCCAGGGATTGAAGGCATTCAAGTTAGTGCACTTGCAGTCACCACATGAAGGAGTGCAGCTAGCAGGCTAGGGAGCAGAAGACAATAGGCTGGTTGCAGTGTCTGTCTACTGTGTGCAATGCAGGAGAACAGGAGCTCCAGAATCAACAATACAGGAACCTTTATTCCCAGTGGGGAACAGCCCATGTGATTTTATAGGAAAGTTATTGCTAAATCACTCACAAAAAATGAAGGTTTTTAACCACAAATAGTATGAGGTTTAAAATCTTGTTTTTCATTTGCAGAAGCCAAATAGGTATTAGATAATTTATCATTTTTTTCCAAGACTTTTGAAGGTAGTACCAGTTTCATTCTCTCATGCCTAGCTTAAGGTGTCTGGTTTATGTTTTCCTTTGAAAACTAAGATGGGGCTTACCTCCACTTAACGCAGGTGATCTGCATGAGAGATTGCCATGCTGTTTCCTCAGGTAAATGTTTCTGTACTTCACTGGCATGGTGCCGTTTGTTACCAGTGCTGTGGACCTGTGCATCATGGAGGATATGAGGAGTGTTCCATGAGTTCATAAGAATGAGAATTTTATCAGTAAAGGCTGCTGTTTTAGCTTAGCCATAGGATGGGGCCTCAGTGGGTGGTTAGCAAGTTCCCACAACTGCACATTTTTCTTCATATCAAAGGCAGAGGCATGTGGCCCTCTCCCAGGCGAGGAGGCCTGGCACATTGTGTCAGTCAAGTGACAGGGAGGAAAGTGGGGAATTTATGCACTTAGCCACAGCTGAGACAATTCAACAAAATCAACACTTGTTTGCACAATCAGGAGGAATCTACTAAAGGTGTTGTCTTCGGATCCAGATATCACCAGAAAAATGTGAAATGTAAGAAACCCTAGAAGAAAATCTCAGTGTCAGAGGAGATGGGACTGTCCTCTGCAGTTTTCTGTTGGCTAGGAAAGCCCTCCCTGCAGAGCGAAGTGAGTCAGTGCCTGGCTAACAGGGGAGCATAGAAGGGGCCTGTGTGTATCTTCATACAGCAGAACTGAGTTAAACATTTGCAGGAACAGCCTACTTGTGGGCGCTTTAAAGGGGCTCAACTCTGTGGCGGTGAGAAGAAACTGGACTTATCTGAAGTGGCATCTACGCATGTCAGATGTCATACAGTTCAACCTATGTAACCTTATAAGCAGTCCTACCTCACTGTACATTTATTTAATAAACAGCAGTACATTACCCCAATTAAAGTACAAATAAAATGTTCATAGCTAATTTTCATCTTCATTTAAATTCATGAACAGATCCAATATCTGGTTAAGTCTTTAAGTGAATTATCAAATTTGAGTTTAGAGGGCCCTGCCTGGGGGCAAAATGGGTTACAGCACATCACTATGAAGCTGTCTTCAGCCACTGTGCCATGAGTTCAATCCCTGACCAAGGAGGTGACCCACGTGGCATGGCAGACCTCTCCTGTCTCGCCTGCTGCTCTCCTCAGCAATCTATTTCAATCAGTCCACCTGTCTGCTCCCCACTGTATCTCTGGTGAATCTCTCACCCCCATACCTCTGTTCTTGTATGAATAAATAAATAAATAAATCATAAGTTTAGAGTGGTTCCTGCTTTACATGGTTCTCCCCCACATCTAAGACACTCTATGAAAAATAACCAAGAGAAACTTTATTCTTAAATCAAAATGAATGACATGTCTCCAGAAATCTTCCCAATGAATATCTTTAAAACACACACACACACACACACACACACACACACACAGCATGTTAGATCTGCGTTGCTTCCCATGCCTAACTCTCCCTTGCATGTCAAAAGAGTAGACGGCTTATCTGAGCTCTGTGGCTCTGTTGCTTTCTTTCTTGACACCCGTGAGTGCCTGTCACCCACTGTTCCTCCTGTCCATAAAATGATGGGTCAGAAATCTGAGCAAGACTGAGGTCAGCTTGCATATATCACGGCCTTCCATCAGTTCCTCAGGTGGTACCAGGGTGGCCTTCTGCAGGGGCGCCCCTCCTCGGTGGCTGGGGACGCCGTGCCCAGCATGAGAGGTGGCCGAGTGAACTGTGGCCTGCAGGAAAGTGGATGCTATCAGCTCATTCATCCACGCTTTCGTCCTGCGAGGGCCTGTGCACACCCCACACAGTTGATTCAAACTCTGTGACAAGGTGGTAACTCATCCATCACCAGTAAAGTCTGCTTGGGACGCCATCCAGCTTGGAGAGAAACCTGTGGGGTCCGCGAGAGGAAACCTCTGTCCTCCCCGTTAGCTCTGGTCCTGGTTGCAGACCCACAGTCTGCACCCTGGGGCACTTCTGCTGGCTGCCTTGTTTGGTTTGGAGAAGGGGGTCATGTTCAGAGCATCTGTTTGCCCCTTTAATGGCACAGCAGTCATTTCAGGGAAGGATCATGATATTAATGAATTTTCCAGTGCTTGTCCTGGGGGTGGTCTGCTGTAAGCGCCGTGAACATACTGGGACTTTTTTTTTTTTTTTAAATAGCTATTTATAACAGACTTGCTTGAAGAACTATATAGGAATGAATTGTTTTTTCCTTGGGAAATGCTCAGAAATCATCAAATCACATCCTACTTTCCCCCCTTCCAATACTAAACCGGTTCTGTGTCCTGGCAGTTGGAGGTGCCGGCGTCAGCTCTTACTGCAGCCCCCCTGCCACCTCGCCCAGGTCAGGTCTCCGAGGGAGTGATGACCAGCCGCTGCATGTTAAATTCCTAAGACACACGCAGTGTCGGGCGATCGTGTGGAGTCAGGAGAGAGGCCTCTAGAGGGTGCCAGAAAGTCTGTCTTTGGTGGGTTCTGAGAACTTGTTAAGCTGTCAGTGACAGTTCTAGAGATGTCACCAACTTGTCCTTTCTTAAAACACCGTTATACTTTGATCGCTGGGGAAGCCAAACAGCGGGAAGGAGGACTCGTGCGGCCGGTCCCTACTATGTGGGAACTCGGTCAGGGCGGTGGAGAGGACGGAGTGTCAGTGTCCTGCGGTCACTGTCACCTGCTGTGAAACAGTCTCAGCACGTGGCCTGGCCCCAACACCTACAGTGGCACATCTGCTCAGCTGTGCGTTTGAAAGCAGAGACGGGCCATAAACTTCACAGATAGTTGTGTGACAATCGGCTCCCTTAGTAATTACACGTTACTGCAGGCTCATTCTGTCTACTCACTGCGTATATAATAATAATAGATAGAAATGAGTATTTTCAACGTGAAAGTATTTCCTCTGCCCAAGTCTCCAGAACAGCTTTTCCTTCCTAGCAAGAGCACTTAGAGTGGACACTCAGGGCCCAGTTTCCGGCTCCCTGCTGACTCATTTTAATATTGGTGATAAAGAATCTTGGCCACCACAGCCAGCTCTGGGGCCTCAGCCTCCTTCTCTGGAACAGAACTGCTGACTGCCTCGCAAGCAAGTACAGTTTGCAGCATTTGCTTATCAGTGGGGCGCCTCACATATTTAAGTCCTTAAGCCCCTTCAGCCACCTGTAGGTTTTTATGTTTGTATTGGCCAGATGAGAAACTGAGGCCTGGACAGGTTAAGCAGGTGTGACGCCCCTACAGGCCAGCAGGGGCAACACACCTGTGGCTTAGTCAGCACTGCTCCAGGTGCGTCGCCTCGCTGGCTTGGGCACTGCTTATGCCCAGTTTGGAAGCTGAAGTTCAGTCAAGACGCTCACAAATGTGGTCCCTCCTGCCTAGTTCCCAATGTCTGTCTTCTCGCTGTAGCCTCACATGGTGGAGGTGTGGGTGGTGGGTGTCTTACAAGAGCACTAGCCCTATCCGTGGGGATCCCATCTTGTGACCTGATCCCGTCCCCACACCCCGCCCCCAATACCATCACCTGGGCGACAGTTAGGCTTTCAGCAAGTGCCTTTAGGGGGGTGCCCCTCCTCTCCCCCATCAGTAGCTTAATGGAGGCCCCACCCATTCCTGAGTCTCCCTCAAAGGGTAAGTTCCTACGGGTCTGGGTCTGTCTTCCAAAGTCACAGTATGTCTCGCCCAGCCAGTGGTAAGTGTGACTTCGTGCCTGAGTGTGGCTCGAGGCAGGGATGCTTCCCACACCCTCCTGGCCTCCCGCAGCCGGCCCGCGGCGGGCACCCAGCCTTTTAGATTGAAGCGACTCATCCCGCACCCTCTCCGACCTCGAACCCAGCCATCTCTGAGGGTGCCCAGTTAGGTCTGGACGTGGGTCGTTGGGGCTGCTTTCCGCTGTTTACCTCCAAGAGGCCATCAGCTAGTGAAGCCACGGCATGACTTGGAAACAGAACAACAGCAGAAGCAGCAAAGCATGGCCTGTGCTCCCCCTTGCTCCCCTTTGCTGGATGCCACCTCCGGGCGCGCCCACAGGGGTCCCTGGGAGAAGGCTGCTCCACGTGGCTTCTGCGGCCTGTGCCCATGTGCATGGGGCCCTGTCGTCCATCCTCGCGGACACGGGGCTCGGGTGCTGTTGTCAACAGCACCATAGTGTGAAAAGTCAGCTGAACTCGAGGGGCACCCTGGCCCCCCAGAAGTGTGGAAGTGGCAGAGTCTCCTAGTGCCAAGAGCCAACATGGCAGCCAGGAATCCTGTGAGCAGAGGGCTGCCTGTGACCTTGATGAGAGAGATGAGGAGGGAACTGAGGTGACCTGCTGGGGTTACATGCACAAGTGTCAGAGCGGGCACCCTTGGGGATGCCCCTGGCCTCTTCCTCCCACACAGCTGCTGCCACTGGGGGCCATAGGGGCGCTGGGGTGACAGGTTCGTCAGCCAGTGCTGGATCTGAGAGCGTGGCCAGCTTTGCCGTGGACTGCTGGGTGGGCCAAGGTCCAGGCTGATGATTTGACACCTTGCAGAACAAAGGTGTGGAGTGAATGAGTGGGCACCTCCTTTCTGGAATTGGGGGCAGGCGATTGAGCGTTCAGGTTACTTTCAGCTGATGCACAGTAACTGGTGGGAAACTCACAGTCGGGAAAGTTCTAGATCACTGATTCCAAGAATCTGGGATGTCCCTCTCTCTCTCAAATGTTTTCTGCGATTTTGTCTTTTCTTCCCTCTGAACAAACAAAAACAGCAGCTATCTCTTACGTCAAATAAGTATTGGACTTTTTTTTTCCCCCTGAAATCAGTACAAAGACTGAGCAAAGGGCCATTTTCCTGTCTAGAATTAGCACGACATCAGATTAGCACCGCATCCCTAAAAGGCACGTGCAGCTTGTTGAACCAGCCCCTGGCTTCCTGTCCACTACCCGTCAGCCACCTGCTGGGAAGCCTGGGTGAGGCCGTCACGCCTCGGCAGGCTGCATGGCATCAGAGGCGAGCTTGAATGGGAGTCGGGTGGAGCACACGGGTCATGCTACTCAAACGAGGCTGGGTGAGGGTGGTGGATGCCGAGCGGACATTAGTCATGGTGACAGATGCATTTGCAGTAGCCAGAAAAGGTGCTCCAGCTTGTCTGCTGTTCCTGAGAAGGTGTCAGGACCCACCATCCGAGTGCGTGCATGATGACAGGAATCGTGCATTGATTGGGGCCACAAGGAAGAACACGTGTCCTCCTCAGGCTCCTGTGCAAAGCCTCCAGGCACGAGACTTCTCTCTCTCTGTGCATTTGCATGAGAGTCGTGAGTGAGTTGTTCGGGCAGCATGGGAAAGGCTGTCCCACATGGAAGAGTTCGGGGAAGATCTACTGTAGATCTTCTTTAGCACCTAGGAAGTGCCTGGCTTGGCACTGCTCACTTCATACACAAAATCTCCCTAAATTCTTCAAATGGGTCTTTGAGGTGGATTTTGTTAACCGCCTGTGTCCGAGAGCACAATGAAAGACTCCCTATTTCCATGGGTGGTTCGCCTTGGCTCATCCTCCCATTTAGATGACCGCTAAGATACTGTTGCCCAGGGCATATTCTCTAAGTGGCTAACAGTTCTCTTGTTCAGGTTCTAGTAGCCAAGTCAGGTGCCCGCATGTGCTCTGTGAGTTGCAGCTTGTATTAACTTTCTGTGACTGCTGCAGCAAGTTAGCAAAAATACAGTGATTTAGAGCCTTGTGGGTTTGTTCTCCTCTGGTTCTTTAGCTTCAGGGTAGAATACAGATAGCAGGAGGCTGGAACCACAGTGCAGTGTCCACAGACCTGGGTCTCTTTCTGGAGGCACAACAGGAAAATCCGTTTCTGTGTTTTCCTGCTTTGAGGTGCTGTCCACATCCCTTGACTGGGGTCTCTTCCTATAGCTTCAGATCCTGCAATCGGTTGAGTCCTTCCTATGTCACGTCCCTTCTACCACCTCAGGTCTCCTGCAGCCCCGTATCAGGACCCTGATGGTCATATCAGGAGACTCCTGGAGGACCTTCCTGCTTCAGGGTCAGCAACTTTAATTCCATCTGCAACATTCATTTCCTTTGCCTGCAGTGTAGAATACCCGCAGGTCCTGGGGGTTGGGGTGGGGGCCCTCTGATGAACTGTCCTTCTGGCTTCCAGAATGATTCCACCCCTTATGGTTCTCTGGTTGACTCCAGTGGGTCTCAGCGAACACAATGTCTTCCTCGGTGAGGTGTGGGGTTTACTTGGTTTATGGAAAACTCCCCTTCTCCTCTTTTCCCTTTCGTCATTAATTAAGTATTGGTCAAGTCTCCTATCTGAAACCAGAAAGTTCTTCCCATCTCAGCACCCTTGAAATCTCAGATTTAATAACACATGGGGCAACAAACCCAAGTTGGTAGAAAGCCAGGCACAGGCCAGACATGGGAGCTGATATACCATGGAAGAAGGATGGTGCTTTGAGAAAAGTGGTAAGATCATCGATGTGTTCTGTGTGACCCATGTTCAGAGTATTCATAAATCTCCAAAATCACTGTTTTGTCTGTGATTGGCACGACTTCCACAATTTTGGTGGTGCATTAAATATTTCTATGGAATAACTGCAGTAGCATTTCTAAGAAGAGAGTCATTATTTGCCTTTAAAATTAAACACTTGCCTCTGTGCACTAAATCTTTTTTCTTGAATTGGATCAAGAAAGGGTTTTGGTGACGGTGTCCTGGATAAGACCTGGGACTGATACCTTTAATTTGGAAGAAGTGTCTTGCTTTGATGAAGACAAATCGAGGAGGATTGATTATGAATAAATTTAACCAAAGATGTGAAAGACCAGTGCACTAAGAATGATAAAAACTGTTAAAGTGAATGGAATGTAACACACAAGCACGTTCTACTATAAGGTAGAAACGTCGACCTACACAACACAATAAAATGTAGCTAGTGTTCATGATTGAGCAGGGTGAACCAGTGAAAGAACTGAGATCTGCTTTCAGTGAACCGTACACTTGACCTTCAGTAAGTTGATTTCAAATACATGCCATTCCTACTTTACAGAGACAATTGAAAGGAAATGTAAATTTAGGGGTGTGAAACCATTTCTTTCTTCACCACAACCTTAAATTAAATCATTTTTAATGTGTGTTATCTGCTGTCTAACATGATACCTTATAAATGTAAGGATGATCTTCTCCAAGTTTGGTTAAGCACAAGTGATGCTTTGACGTAGGGATGGAGATGTTGAGGTTTTGTGCTGATTTTACTTGTACTGTATTGATACTTGCCCAGCAATCTAATGTTGTGCTTCTCATGCTCAGATTCGATTTTCATAAAAAATCAGCAGTAAAAAGAAAGAGCTTATTTCCCACCCTGCTTGAGTAACACACACATACACATGCGCTCATTGTCCTAAAGATTGGATATACTGCTGGAAATTATCAATAATTTCATTGTGCTCTCTGCCCATGTGGTGCTTTTGCATCAAAAATAATTGGTTGGGAAGTTAGGAAATCTATTATGCTTGGGGTCAATCCTGTTGGGATCTATTTGGCCCCATAATTTGATTAATTCCCAATGAATAAAACCCTTTGTGATCCACGCCTCAAGTTCTCAGAGAGAAAAGTGAAAGGAAATGTCATTTACACCAAGTCACTGTGGTAGTTGCACAGCCAGCAGTTTTACTGTTGTGTGGAGCTTGACAGTGTGCGGGAGCCAGCGAACCTGCGTCCACAGGAACGCGTGTCTTACTCTCACCGATCCGGCATGTATCCTCCTCAGTATGTGGTTTATTCTCTTTCAAGGGATGCTTTAAGCTTTGTTCGAAGGACAACAGAAACATAAACATGTTCATCTGTGTTTACAGATGATGTAAAATATGAGGTAATTGGGGTTGTGAACTGGGGGTATCAGTGCAGGGCCCCCAACTCTTACAAGCAGCACAGCTGAGTTTTGCACCTAACTCATTTTCAGATTTCACTTTTGCCTGAATGTCCCCATTCATGAGACTAGGAGACTTTGCTTTTATCTTGTATCTGTCAGTGATACTCAGTTCTTTCACCCCTATTTGATTTTGATATTTAATTTAATATTGTCTTTGTATCATTTTATATATATCAAAAAATGGATTGATAATACACATAAAGGAGTCTGGGAACTATCTGGAGGTTAAAATGGAAAGTTGAAGTAGAATCACAAAAGGATGCTTCATCATTACGATAAAATGAAAACTCCCCTACGAGGAAGGAACTGGGGAGTGAGAAAGTAAAGTGAAATGGCCATGGTATGATTATATTTTGAGTCACTCTTCAAAATGTGAACTTTTTAGGATTCTGAGGTAATATACGAGCATTTTTATTTCAATACTAATGCTTAGCAGGGCATCAAGTCATCATTTCTTTTCATTTCCTAATGCCAAACAGTGTAAGCACACCTTAGTGTGAGCTCCTTGGATAGCTGGAATATAAATTTATTTCAGAACCGTAGTGCCGTCAAAGCAAGAGACCATCAGTTCATGAATACCTGGACAGAAGCCACATCTGTGAGAAAACTTGCCCCCATTTGCCAACTGTCCAAACGGCTCGAGCATGAATTCCTGCAGCAAATGCGTTCCTATTTTAAATGGAAAACTACTGGTTTTTATATATTGCGTTACACAGAATCTTGGAGACGTTTCCTAATAGTGGGGCCGCATCCTTATGATTCTGATTGACTGTTTGGCTAAGTCAGCAGCCAGAAGGCGACCTGACTTGTGTTTTCTACGTCCTGCCGTTTCGCCCGCTTGGAGTGGACGTAGATAAGCACAGAGCGAGGCTCTAGGGGACAGAGCAAGGCTCTAGGGGCCGCGTGGCGAGGGCAGGGGGGCGTTGCCACAAGTCCCAGGTCGGGCATCAGCTTAGGCGACACGGAGGAGCCCCTGGGAGCTGATGTTTGAAGAGGGGAGGAGGGGTTAGATCTGTAGATATCCGATGCAGAAGGGTGTGGGCGAGGTCCCTGGGGTACTGGCAGCCGAAGCCCCTGAGAAGCCACGAGGAGCCACAAGGAGCCAGCTGTGGCTTCCACTGGAGCAGGAGGCTGCAGCGCCCAGGGGTGATCAGTGGCCATCTGAGGACAACTCAGGGGCTTTTCGGTTTTCACCCTTCAGCGTTTGAGAAAGAAGTGACAGGATCAGCCCTCACCTTGGAGGATGTTCAGGTTGTCCCACGTGCTCTGGAGGGCAAGGGCAGGAGCCAGGAGCTCAGGGAGGAGCTCACGCAGGTGTAGACGCCGGCTGAGATGGTGACCTGTGTGTCCCGGGTCGCAGGCTTGCTGGCAAGTTGGGCAGGGGTGCGAGAGGCACCCCGCGTCCCCGGGCTGGTGCGGGGCAGCCGGAAGGCGAGTGTGGCCGCCGCTCAGGGGCTCACTCTGCCGCGAGGCTGCCCTCAAGGAAGGGCGTCACCCCACTTCCACCCCGAGGGTCCAGGAGGGAGTGGACGAGAAGAAGTGGAGTCGAGCCGGAGGTGGGCGCTGACATCCTGGTCTGCAGACACCAAGGTGGACTGTGTCGAGAGTGGGTGTGATTTTCGGTTCCAGTGATTTTCTGCTGTTCACAGCTTAGAGCGGCCACAGGGCTTTTCGGTACCGTGTGTGACACTGTCCTTCCCCCACGCCTCTTAGTCTGTGTTTTACAACAGGGAGATAACCCGAGGCATTATCTTTACACTTTGACCATAAAACAAACGTCTTTTATTGGGAGAAAAATTGTACTGTACTTGTAAAATCTCGGTGACAGTTTGGGCAGCCTGTTGTGTATCTGCCACACTTAGGAGAACGGGATATTGGACCTGCAGTTTGGAGTAAGGGGCTTCCCAGTCCCTAAGAACCACTGTACTTAAATGCTGTATCTCATTAGCCGAGGTCACTGCTTGAACTAAAGTAAATTAAAATTTTTCATTGCTTTTTGAATTTCCTAGTTTAGCTTCTTTATAATGTGTCAACGGTTAATTCAAGCATGTGTTAGAAAAAATATGCAGTCAGAACCCCCCGACTTCCCTAGGATGTAATTGTTAGAAGTTGTAAACTTATGTGTGTGTTGTAATTTTTTCCCCCAAAATTTGTGACAAGAATGCTTCTTATGTGCCGTATGGAATTTTCAGTGCAATTACCAGAAATTCAATGAAGATAGTAAAACAATAAAATTTACAGATGAGCTTAAAAGTACTTAGCTCTAATTGAGGATTGGTGATAATGCTCTGTTAAACATTGCTGATCTGTCTGTGGACTTCCAGGTTATTTCCGAATTTCGGCCGCAGTAAATGATGCTACGGTACTTCCCTGGCAGGCTGCAGATCACTCTGCAAATCCGTGTTTCTGTTACCAGAGGCAGAGATGCTGGA
Source organism: Condylura cristata (assembly GCF_000260355.1). Taxonomy (NCBI): domain Eukaryota; kingdom Metazoa; phylum Chordata; class Mammalia; order Eulipotyphla; family Talpidae; genus Condylura; species Condylura cristata. Next base: position 3,461,011 of record NW_004567108.1, on the reverse strand, counting down.
ATTAAGGGAGGGTAGCATGGGTTGGAGGAGATTGGATTCCTTTAATGATAAAATGTGGATGAATAGTACAGTGTCAAATGTAGTGCTGTGCACCTGAAACTTACACAGTGTCACAAACCAATGTTATGCCACAAAGTAAAACAAAAAGGACTGCATCTCTTAGAATGTTGCCAAACAATGGAAAAGCAGTAATCTTTACAACTGAGTTCCAGTGTTCACTAAGAAGGGCATTATCCAGAAAATGTGATTATAGAATTGAAGAAGTTGCAGAAGTTGAAATATTTGTAAATCTGCAAAAAGTGCTTGCAGAGATAGAAATGTGAACACTTTTTTTTTTTTTTAGAAAAGATAAGATTTTTCAACAGAAGAATGAAAACTATTAGAATTTTTTTTCTAGATAGTGAGTCCTGGTTACACAACAGCCCTATTGAAAGAAATCTTTGTGGATTATTACAAATGTGCCATCTATGTCCTCATTTCTCTAAGGATTCAAAAGCATTGCAGTTCCATAGGGTAATGAAATCCCTTGATAGTTAGCACCAGTGCGAGTAGGTGTAATAGACTAAGGACGATGCTTTAAATAAATAAGCTGGGAGCGAGCATGGGTAGCGGGAAGTAGCAATTGCATCATCCCAGTACTTCTGCGATTTCTGTTTTCTGGGGAAATTGAAGGAAGCCCTGGCATGTGCTGCGGTCACTGTGCCCCAGGTGTTCCCCGGCAGCTCACACACACGGCACAGACACAGTGGAGTCCAGTTTTTGAACGAGTTGTTCTGCCCAAGTGGTGGCGTTTTCCCATTTTCATTGCAGTAGTAGAGACTTAGCCTGATGGACTGTGAGTCACCTGGTCAGCCAGCACGTGGTGATTGATGCTTGATTGCTTGGTCTTACTGCCACAGGTCCTTGAACATCTGGCAAATGCAGGGCTGGAGGAAATAGCAGGCTCGAGGTGTCAGTGTCTGCGCTAATTCTGCGGGAGCGGAGGGTGGGGATAGAGCGCCTGCCACCAGGCAGATCTGTCCTCATCCAGTGCTCAGTCTTACGGGGTGTCCTGTGGGCTGCTCAGCCCAAGGCCGACGAGGACAGAAGCAGGATGCTGGGAGAGGGAACGTGGGACCATGTCGGTGTAGTGTTGGTGGGTGGGGGGTAGGTGTAGGAGCAGCAGGCATTAAGTCACCAAAGGCCAATAATCAGTAGTTATTGAGGCTACGAGCCAGATGTAGTTCTGGAAAAAGCATTTGCAAAGACCCTGGAAGAAGCAGGACCTTGACCCGTTCCCTGGGTTGAAAAGGGGCCCTGCTTCTCAGGGGCCCCCTTCCCCATCATGCCTTGCCTCGTTTTCTTCTAAGAACTAAGGTCATGTCTTCCTGTCGATGTTCCCTCATCACAGTCCTGGTACTGAACAGAGTAATTATTTTAATTATCCTTGTCATTGGGTAAATGGAGCTGCTGGGTGTGGTCTGCCCAGACTGGCCTTGAGTCTCCCTGGAAAAGGGGAGCCCAAGCGCAGCCCTGCAGGTTCAGGCCTGCTCCAGTCATCGGGAAGAGATGTCAGTGTGCAGGGGACACACCGGCCATCAGGACCCCGTCTTGGCTGAGGCCCAGCAGAGGGTCCCCCCAGAAGAGGCTGCTGCCTGAGGCTGCTCAGGGGGTGGGTCAGAGGTCCCCACCACTCCGTTTGCCCCCTTGGCCACACCGCAAGCCTTCACTGCGTCGGGGCCAGCAGGAGTCCCCCTCCTCCGCTCTCCCATCAGTGAGAGCATGCTCGGAGCCTTTAACCTGGGGCTGGGTGGTCAGGCTTCAAGTAGCAGTTACTGTTGCATCATCTTCTCTTCTCGTGGTGATCGAGTTGGGGACCAGAGGTGTGCGTGGGCGCAGAGGAGGTAGTGCTGGCCGCGAGACTCTGGTCCATGATGGATTCTGAGCAGGCTGCTGTGGGAGTCGCGGAGAACAGCACTGTGAGCAGCACTGAACAACAGGACACACTCGGGCGTCTTGTAGCGTGTGTGGTGACGTCAGGCTGCAGCTCAGCCCACACACCCGCCATGCCCTCACCCCATGCGCTTCAGCTGGGTATTTAATTACCTGCAAAACTGTGGGGACGTCATTTTAAAGGAGATGGTTAATTAAATCAGCATGCCTTATTTGTGCTCTTATTGGGTAGAGGCCAGAGTGGTTCTAGACAGAGCTCAAGAAGGCTTGCTAGGGAGCCTTGGAAACAGGGGGGGGGGGTCCAGTTGAAACTGGAGGGAAATGTGTGGAAAGTGAGAGGAGCCATCTCCCTATAAAGTCATTTCTATTTGTTTATTTTTAAAAGATTTATTTACTTATGCATTAAGGAGCTGGGGTGTAGGGCAGTGGAGTAGGGGGTGAGAGGATTCACCAGAGACAGTGGGGAGCAGAACTGGCACATTGACTGAAATACACTGCTGAGGGGAGCAGGAGACAGGATGGGTCCGCTGTGCCATGTGGGTCACTCCCTGGCTGGGGATTGAACTCATGCTGCAGTGGCTGCAGACAGCTTCACAATGCTGAGACTTATCCCCTCTTCTACCAGGGAGGCCCCTAAAATCATTTTTCAATAAGGATCCCAGCTGGGTGGAGCCACACTGACTAGGTCTGTCCCGATCACCCTGAGGATGGAATGCACTTGCAGAACGCGCGCATGGGGCGTTCTGGCCTGGCCTGGGCGCTGAGCAGGTGTTTCTCAGCGAACACAGTTCAGTTGCTTCCCAGCGGCAAGCTCCCTCCGACTTAGCCGGTTGCTGACCCTGGCCAGGCCTGGCTGCCTCCGTGGACCTGCTTAGAGGTTGACACTGAGACTGTAAGGACCGCGCCTTCCCTCACCGCCTTGCTGTTGTATGAGCTCAGACATGGAGGCAGCCAGGCAGGCCTAGTTCCCCTTATATGAAGGCTATGAAGGCTTTTTTTTTTCCTATAGCACAGGTACTCAGTGATTACATATGCACATTTGTAGCTTAGCTCAAGGTTATTAAATATGACACTAAGTAGGTTAACCGGTACTCACTGTATATTAGCTCTTATGCTTATTGACCCCAAAGAGCAGAGACACCCTCCGAGTCAAGAGGTTTGCATTATTCTGGGTCCAGACCTGCATGTCTCATTAGTGTGAGAGTGTGAACTCCTTGGCAAAGGGTAGTGGGATCCGGATACGCTCTTGCTTCCTACACCCCACCCCCGGCTGTTCCCCACACTAGGGCAAGCATCTTTACTGTAGCCCGCGAGGACGTGTCCTGGGGACCCTGTTCTCCCACCCTCCTGTTTCCCTGCTTCTCACGCAGCCTGGTCCCTGCCCCAGGACCTTTGCACCTGCCACGTCAGTCCCTGACAACATCGAGACAGAGCTTTAAGCCCTGCTGTGGCTGTTTCCCCCATGGATTCTGTCGCCGCAGAATCCAGTCCACAGGAACGCTATGTCTATATCTGTTTTCTGACACCAGATTTGAATTAATCATGTAAAAGTAAAGAACATCAATATGTGAAAAACAAGGGTGAGTATTTAGAGTGAGCTTCAGAATTTTGGCATCTAGTCCTGAAGTCAGTAGCATAAAAAATCATTTAAAATCATCGCTATCTAATAAAGAATGTGAAACTTTAAGAATGTCCACTCTCAGGTCAACTAGTTGGACGTTATGGGTCTGTAGCACTCACTGACTCATTTGGACGATTTAAGCTGGCTGGAGAGTTTGATCAAGCCCAAGCCCTGTCAGGTAATGTAAAAGGGTTGGCCATGGTCAGGTTCCGTATTGAGTTGACAGGTGGAAGTGCTGTGATTTCGGGGTGATGCCTTTTCTGTTCTGGGTGCCGGTGGTCCTCATCTAAAGTCCTGATGGACACCGGTCCGTGTGCACGTGGCAAGCGTTTGCCACGTAGCTCACTTTCTGCCACGCTGTCAGTAAAGGCACCGTATCCCAGACCACATACATGTTGAAGGAAGATGTATTTAGGGGGCGTTCTTTTTAGTCTTCAGCCCGGGGCCCTTAGACCTCACCCAGGAACTCCTCCCGCAGATCTGGCCCAGGATGCCGTCTCACGCTGTAGCCTGAGTACACGCTGCACTGTCCACGTCCATGTAACCCTTGGCCTCTCCTTGCCACACAGTTCCCTGCTCTTCAGCGACCCCTTTCCTTGGAGACTCAGACAGCTGCTGAACTGTGCCCTGAGCTAGCTTTGGTGGAGAGAGAGACACAAAGGCTTCAGCAATGGTGCACTTAAAAATTTAGAAAGCTTTTGATGATGCGAATGCAAACTAGTACAACCACTATGGAAAACTGTCTGGAGGTTCCTCAAACTGCTTAACATGGAGCTTCCCTAGGACCCAGCAAGCCCACTCCTAGGTATCTACCCAAAAGACACAAAAGCACTGATTCAAAAAGACACCTGCACCCCCATGTTTATTGCTGCTTTATTCACAACAGGAAAGACAAGGAAACAACCTAAATGCCCAAAAGTAGATGACTGGATTAAAAAGATGTGGTACATATAAACAGTGGAATATTACTCAGTGTTGAAAAAAGATGAACCTATGCCTTTTACAGCAACATGGATGGAGCTGGAAGGGATCATGCTTAGTGAAATAAGCTGAAAGAAAAACAAAAATACCAGCTGGTTTCACTCATAGTGTGAACATAAAGGAACAGGGGGAGAAAATAATAATGAACAACTATATACCAGAGACATTTTACGGGGGTGATGTGGGAAGTGGAATAAAAAATGGGGGGCGGGGAGTGCACAGGACTATGGTGATGGCACACAGGTGATTCGGTGATGGGAAGCCCATGGGGGTTGCAGCTGAGATGGAAAAAGGGCACAAAATGATGTAAAAAATAAACTATAGTAATAAGTTGGAAAGTTTTGTAACTATAAAAATTATAAAAAATTTAGAAAGTTAAAGTCGCCCTTCGGGGTGACTCTTGGCCTCAGTCACAACTGCACCCTCCCAGCAGCCCCATAATCTCCATGCCCAGCGGACCACACCGGGATCCTCCACCCAGCTGGAGTCTCCCAGGACTCTGCTCACTCTGCTTGGTGGCAGGGGCCACATTTTAGGCTTTGTGCTCACTCATTTTTGTTACTCGTTTCAGGTGTAAAGACCTGATCGTCATAGAAAGTTCCAGCACACATAGTCTGTATCTTCTCCTTTCTTCCTCTCCTGGCTCGTGGCAGGGTGGCGGATGCTTATCGCAGGAAGCGACCTCTGAGTCGAAGCCCCCGTGTCCTGCCAGGACAAGTCCAGTTGCTGCTGTAGTTCTTGGTGCCTTTGAAAGATACTTTCCTGCCACCAGACGCTGTCACTGCGTCCCTGGACAAAGCCGTGAGGGGTCGGTCCTGTTCGATCTCCGTCCGCAGCTTTCCTTCCCCCCTCGCTGTGCTTGGGCTCCTGTGCCCTCATGGCCTGCGGAAGCCGAACCCCCTTAGAGAACCTCATGCTGGGGGGACCAGGACTCCTGTGTGTTCTGTCCCAAAGTTACGGAGTCAAGGGCTGCTCACCTGGTGAAAAATCTTACAGTCAGAGCCAAGCGTAGCACCTGTCGGGCAAAGTTTATGTTCCACTGTGGTTTCAGGTGTTGAGTCCCCACCTGATGAGAAGGGCACCTCCCTCCCTGGGCCTTTCTGGCCTTAGCTGTGTCCCCACGCCTGGCTGCCCACCTGTGCTTCCGGTGACAGGCTCTGAGCTCCGCAGCTGGTGGCTCGTTCAGAGCTCAGGGTGAAACAGGGCATGAGCTCTGTGTTCTAGACGAGGGGAGGTTGGTAGTTTATCACAGGGAGGTCAGTGAACCCACGCTCCAGAGGCCTGATGCCTCCCCTCTCTCCCCTGGTACCGCTCTGGATACAACAAGCGCAGTTGTGCTTGGTTCAGCCCGGCGTGGCGCCCTCTCCTCGCATCGCTCCCCGCCTGCGCTTCACCCTGGCGTGGGTCAGCCTTTGGGCACCAAGGCGTTTGCTAGGACGGAAAGAGCGCAGGCAACCCTCCTTGCCCAAGGAGCTGTGTCTCAATCAGATTTCTTTTGCTCCGTGAGGATGGCTGCACACACAGTACAGAGCATTTTTTATCACTTGCTTTATTAAAAAAAATGGCAACACCTGATACTGGCCCAGCCAGAGGGGAGGCGTGGGTCCTTTTTTCAGAAGATCATCCGAGTAGAATTTAGTTTTGACTGTATCCTCATCGCCGCTCTGAAGCGTAAAAGCAACAACACAAACGCTGTGAAACATCCTGATTTCATAGGGAAGGAGCAAGTCTTGGAGATGTGGAGGGCGTCCAAGCCACACCCGAAGATCCCTAGCCAGGGGCCTCACTCACTAGTCAGTCCCCATAGGATGCAATGCTTACCTCTATTCGACATTTTGGAAGGACCGAGCACAATTTTTACGTTAAGATTTTTGAATGTTCGTGACTCAACAAGCGCTTCCTGGGCCCCTTTGTGAGCCACACTGACTCCTAGGGCTTGCAATACATGAGTGAACAGAACACCTGCCTCGTGGGCTCACCTGCCCTGGGGGAGACTGGCAGTAGGGGGGGGCTTAAGTGAGGAGACTGGCTTGTGTGCTAGAAGCGGGTAGGTCTGTGGAAAACAAGGCTGAGCAAGAGCAGGAGGCAGGGGCAGCAGGCGGGGGTTGGGGTGCCGTGGGGGTTGGCACTGGGTAGGGGCCCAGCAGAAGCTCAGTGGGAGGGAGGGTGCCTGAGTCTGTGTGCGGGACGTCTGGGCTGGGCCCGTGGGGGCTACAGCTGTCCAGGGGACAGTGCCCAGTAAAGGACAGGCCACTGTCTGTTGTTCGCACCTGCACGCACAATTGCAAGACCACTCAGGTCCAGGGCACAACAACGGTGTTTATTGCACAAACAGAGGAGACAGATTCTGAGGCCACCAGTGGGCGACACTCACCCTGGTAGTGCCCAGTGTCCAGAGCCCCAAACGAAAGCCGCTCTTCCCAGATGAGGCCAACCTGGCCAGGCCTGGAGCTGCGGCTCTCTGGCCAGCAGCCAGCCAGGGTCCGGCACTAGCAGCTGTGGGGCTCTGGGAAGACACCTCACAGCGCCGGCAGCAGTCTGGCGGTCGGGATGGACAGAACCGGGCGCTAGACTGGGCAGTCACGGAGGCAGCAGCCCTGGGAGGTGGCCTGGAGGTCCAGAGGTGGCCTGGACACAGAGCGCCAGTCACCGTCAGTGGCAGCGCTGACCGGTCTGCCGGTCACCTCCAGTCGGCAGGAGGCGGTGTCAGAGCCACTGGGCTAACAGCTGTCCGTGCCTGTCTGTGAGTGGCTGGCTCACGCCGACAGCAGCCGGCTCTTTGAGACACCAGGCGCGGGGCAGACAGGTGGCCCTTTCAGGCGACGCCAGAGGCAGGTGCCCAGGCGTGGCAGGCCTGGCCTCTGCAGAGCCTCGGCTTTCCCCGTGGTGGGCGGCTGCTGATCCTTCTTTCTTCTTTTGTGGCCAGGACCAGCGTCTCCCACCCGGGCTCTTGCCTGCCTTGTATGTGCTCAGGATAATGAGTCTGATTGGGCCGTTTTTTCAAGCTTCTGGCTGATGGGGCCATTAGCGCCAGTGAACTCATAGTTAGCACCTGATTGGCCCATGTGAAGGGGAACAGGGCACCCTCAGAAGCAGCCTGCCCTGGCCGCAGCGCGGCTCGCGGGCTGGAGGGCTCTGAGGGACCACTGTAAAGGGGGGAGCCTGTGGCGGCACCCCAGGGTGGGCTCTGCTGGAGCCCAGCCTCTCTGCTGCCCGCAGCTGAGGGAGCCGTGGCACTGGAGCACGGGCCAGGGCCTTGGGCTGTTGCTGCCTCCTCTGCCCAGCTTGCTGCACCCCCAGCTAGCGTGGGTGGGGTGCTGCTGCTGGCTTCTGCCTGGGTCTGGATGGCCGGCAGTCAAATGCCCACCACCTGCTGCTGCTGTCACTGCCCACCAGCAGCTGCTGGAGCCGGGCCCGGGGGTAGGGGAGAGGTCTGGGCATTCAGACCTGCCAGCGACCTTGCCAGCCCCGGGTTGGGCCGCCCACAGGCAGCAGCTCTGGCACAGGCGGAAATCACCTTCTCCGCCGTCTCCGCCGCTGAGCCCGGGCGCCGTGAGCGGGCTCTGGCTTCAGAAGGGCCCCAGGGTAACTCGGGTGGGCTTCCTCACCTCTTCCTCGGTGCTCTGCCTCCTTGTTTCCTTGCCCTTCGGCCATGATGAAGAATTGTACTGACCATGTTAGTTCTCTAGTTTGAAGCGTGTGCTTTGCAAGCTCTTTGCACTGTGGGTTGGATGGTGGCAGTGAGGGAGTCTGGCGGGAGCAGGGCCATTACCAGTGGTGGCACTGAAAATGCTCAGTCGATGGCTCAGAGTGGACAGGACAGGAAGGTAGGACATCGGAATAAACAGCCAGTGCCAGCGAAGAAGGGAGAGGGCTAAGGCCCGTGGACTGATCCGTAACACACGACAGAGAACAGCGGCAGGTGGGGAGGCCCGGGCCGGCGAGGGGAGCATGTCGTGCGTCCTGACAGAGCAGAAACCACTCTGCTCCCCATCTTTCTCATGACCTTTGCGGAAGGCACGCCAGCCGCCCCCTGCCACAACCAGTTTGTCTGCTGCTGCTGAAACCTGAAGTGCCTTGCCGGGATCGACCTGGATGGCCACGCTCAGCTTCGGGGACTCCTTTGACCGTCAGCGGCCTGTGGAACCAACATAGTGCGTTTACCCGGACCACAGTGGGGCCGGCCGCACCACCTCCCACAAAAGCCCGCTGCGGTTCTTGATGGCCCCAGCAGACCTGACACTGGGAAGCTCCTGCTTGACCTCTTGGAGAGCCTCCCTCGAAGCCTCCCCAGACAGGCCGGGTGGCCGAGCGAGGCGGGACAGCCAGCTGGGACGGCCACTGCCGTGCAGAAGTCGCTCTGACTGAGAAAGTCCGAGCCCTTCCTGACTCAGCAGTGTAAGGACTGCTCCCGTGGCCGGTGGCCTTCAGGGCTGTCGTGATAAAGGAAACCCACTTCATGATAGGCCACGTGTACCGATACTGTTCTATTTTAAAGATGGACATTGTCATCGGTTGGTGTATTTTCGGGCTTCTCCTGGGAAATACAGTCAGTAGGGAAGTGGGAATTTCTGTCTCTACCTCGTTGAGGAAGGGATCAGGTTAAGGTCCATAAGCTGATCCTTAATGTGTAGATGGAAATCAACCAGGGGAGGGGAGGGGAGTCAAGGGGAGAGGAGAGGAGGGGGACAGTGTCTCACTGAGGCAGAGGGAGCAATGAACCACAGTTATTCTCATGGAGGATGAGAGGGAGGGCGATTGATGGGCTGATTGTGGGGTCTGACTGACTAACCCAGATTTTAGGGCAGACTGACCCTAAAATCTGGACGTTTCTGTAGAGTTAGTGTTTCTGTCTGCCCATTGTGCTGTGATACCACTCCCTGGTATATTCTAACAGCACACAGCTGTCTTTCACGGTGCTGAGGGCTGGAAGGTGGCAATTGGAGACCTCCTTCCTGCCCTCAACCTCTCTGGTGGTGGGAGGGGCGAGGAGCTGTCTCCGGCCTCCCTTGTAGGGGCCTTCATCCCTCTTGCAAAAACTCTGCCCTCATCACCCACCCACAGTTCACCAGCCTTAAATCTCTTGTTCCCATCATACTGGGGGACGGGGGTGGTGGGGCTGGGAGCAGATTTCAGCCTAGGAGTCTGGGGAGGATGCAGATATTCAGACAAAGCAGCTGAAGTCTTCATCTAATGTCGGCCTGGTGGGCTACGATGAGACGCAGGCAGAATTTGCATAGGACAGTCTTGACACAGAATCTTCTGGGAGACTCCGTCTGGGCTCACAAGACCTTCAACTGATTGGTTGAGGCCCACCCTCATCCTGGTGGCCATCTCCGTACTTAAGTCAACTTTAAGTTAATCACGGCCACAGACACCTCCTAGTGGTGTCTGCACCAGAGCCTTGCATGGTGACCCTAAAATGAGTCGTCGTAGATGGACAACATTGACGCATGCATTCACTGTATAAATAGTCTATTTGAGCTTAAGGAAGTTGGTCTCAAACAGAGCAATAAGTTATCTACACCAAATAGAAACTTCTGTTCTTTATTCATGCGCTGCAAATGTAGGTGAGTGAAATATTGTGATGTTGCATTTTCACCCCAAGTATTATCTTTATGAGCGCTCAGTAACAGACTGCATTTGAAAATAAATGATCAAAATAATTCCCATCGATTTAAAAATAAATTGTTTTGCATAAACAGTAGTGGCTTTCTTTCTCATTCCCCAATCCAGTTTCATTTGTGAATTTAATCAGTTATTGAAAGCATACAGTAGGAATGATGTCAGTGTTCATGAAGGACATAAAATTGTATCTTGGACATAAATCATGTGAATGACTCCTTGCTTTCTATGTAAATGAAAAGCCGGTCGTTAGTAGCTATGTTATTACCAATTTGTATTCTATATTTGTCTTCACAAAATAAAACTTGTTCATCGTTTTTGATTTGACACAGAATTTTAGCCTATATTTTCAACATATGTTTCTCATTTTCTGGAAGTTTTTGGCAAAGTGGAGGAACCACCCTTCGTGGCAATATCATGCTGCCTTTGTAAGCACAGTCTCAGCTGAACTCTGCTCCCACCTTCGGTCTTAGTTCCTGTATCCCTACCCTCCCTCAGCTGCTCCCTCAGCTTATCTGTCAGTCAGACTTCTGGAGGAAAAGAAGGCCTAGAACGGGCTTTTTCAGATCTGCTGGGTTCACGGCTTTCTGATCCAGGCAGATAGGTGCTGGCCTTGAACTAGGCCTGGAGGCAGAAGTTGACTGACTTCTCCCCGGTGTCCCTTACCTGGGAGCATCCGGCACACCTTGCCCAGCCCTCTGACCCTCCAGCCTGGGGCCCGAGGCACACACTGGGGTCTGCTGCTCTCTTGGTAAGGAGCACAGATAGCTTCCTTTTTGGTTCAGGACCCAGTACCTTGCACACACACACCTTCCCCCTGCCCCATCAAACACACCTGAGTTTCTGGGTGTGCCGCCGATTACAGGGATTTGGACCCCTTAGCAACCTCTCTGCAGATCACAGCAACCACCCAGGAGGTGGTTAGTTAGCGGGATGTTCATGGAATTTATTGACTCTGATAAGGAAAAAATCTAAAGTTTTAATGAGGGCCAGGCATTCTGCTGCTCACGCACGCCTCTCTGGTCACCTTTCTTCTTCTGCTTTCTCCGTTAGCATCTGCGGCAGGCTCTTCACAGGGTGTCTGTACCCATGGGGGCGGGCGTTCATGTCTAGCTTTAGGAGTTAAACACCAGCTAAGAAGAGTATACATGTTCCAGATGGTTCCAGGGGACTCTGGGGGTTGGTTCTGCTTGGTCCAGTCTCATGGGAGTCGTCTGGCCCAGAGGAGGAGACAGCCCTCCTGGTAGGGTTCTGTGCTTACCACATGCCAGCCGCGAATGCCACACACCCCAAGAAACCGGGATTCAGAGCAGGTGGAGACACAGATGCAGAAGCCATTTGTCATGGAGGTTGGGTGGGAGGCTGGTCTGGGCAGAGGGGGGGCAGTGCGGGGTGGGCCACAGCATGGCCACTCAAAGCTCAGATGCACAGAGTAGACTTCAGACCAAGAGAGAAAGCAGGACCACAGGCTGGGTGAGGAAACTGGCAGGACGGACGAGCCCTTGGAGCCACGGGGAGAGGGTTTTCCGGGGACCTTCGGGGAGCAGGGCCTGGAGAGGAGGGGAGTGTGCACAGTGGGGTGGGTGGCGTGCTCTGGCAGTGCCACCTGCAGAAGCCAGCCTGGAGCATTTGCTGGGGGGCAGGAATCCCCGGGTTCTACCAGCTTTTATAGCCGTGGCACTCGTGGAAGGAAAGAGCTGGGATGGCTGTGCCTAGCCATGGCTGTTTATGCACAGCTCAGGCCGCCGCATGTCTGAAGTCAGGGTGCCCTGTGTGAGTCAGGGTGGGAGTCACTTTGCAACATTCGTAAGAAGGTGCGTCCCTGGCCGGTAGCCCCAACCCTGCTGTGGGCATCATTCATCCCCCTAGGTGGTGTCATCAGACACCTTGTTGATGCTGTTGGTGGAGTTTTAGTGTGTACCGGTTTATATTCATTTAATGACTTTGAATCTCTGAGGGTGTAATTGCCGTCAGCCTCAGGACGCTGCATCCTTGCCCTGTATTGGTCTGTGTCCAGGTAACTTCGGCATCAGTGGAACTGAAAACAGAGATCGATCCTTGGCTTTGTTGTGAGGCGGACGTTGTGGGCCATGTGGTGTCTTTCCTCCTGTAGGGCTTGGCAGGAAGTGACTGGGCAAATATTTTACTGCTCATTTTTGACCAAAGAATTGAGAAGGGGAAGAACAGAGGCAAGCATTGTGCATCTCCCAGGAGAAAATTTGGGAAGTTTTTGTAGGGTTGTGGAAAAGTCCCTATTATTTTAAAAATCTTGGATTCGCTTAGCCTCTATAAGGCGTTGAAAGTAAGCACTAATGAATTTTGTGAAGAACAGACTCCTAAACATAATTGCCACCACTGTACGTTTTTCATGAGTCCCTCCACTCACTCAAACATGTCAGGGTCAGGTTCCACATTGTTTATTTTTTTTTTTTTAAAGATTTATTTATTTGTTTGTACAGAACTGGGGTATAGGCTAGAGATGCGGAGGGTGAGAGGAGTCACCAGAGACAGAGTGGGGAGCAGAACAGGCAGATCAACGAAGTACACTGCTGAGGGGAGCAGCGGGCGGGTCAGGAGAGGTCTGCCGCGCCATGGGGTCACCTCCGGGGCGGGCGGGAATCGAACTCATGCGGAAGTGGCTTTAGCTTCTCAGTGCTGTGCTGTGCCCCCAGGGAGGGCCACCACATTGTTTATTTTTAATCACCCCTGTAACACACAGCAACTTGCCATGTGCACAGCATGAGGCAAAAAATTTGATAAATAGTTCTTTGAAATGTTGAAAATGTCACTGTACTTGTGTTTTTCTCAAGCTGACAACATATGGCACGTTTCTAATTTTTCTACCAGGATTTCTTTTTTGGTGACTGACATACACTTGATTGTAAAAATTTGCAACATTCTGCAAGTAGGAAGGCTGGAGAGACAATGGCTTTTTATATAAACCGATTTCCGACCTGCCTGTCCAGTTGTTAGTGTTTGGCTGATGGGCATGCCCAGCGCAGGCCCCTGTATTCTCAGCCCTGCCGCTCTGGGCGGCCGTTCTCGCAGTCAGCAAGGACAAGGACCGCGGCCTTCATCTGCCAGGCCAGCCCTTAGGTGCTGTGGCTACATTAAAGCTTCATTTCTTAAAGGGCTTTTTTTTCCAGTATTGGGCTTTTGTTGGTTTGCTCATGCTTTTCTAACTATAGCCTAGGTCTGTTTCAGGGCTCTCAGCCGTATAGTGACCAACATCCCTTGTGGATCTTTCTTAGCTTTGAGAGCCTTCGATTTTGTTTGACTTTAAACTTTTCATTTTGCTTTATAAATAGCAAATTGGGGTCCACCCTTGTGGCTCAGTGGGTTAAAACTCAGCACTGCACGTTAGCGGCAGCCTAGCTTCAGTGTGAGTTCGATCCCCGCCCCAGAGCTGACCCACATGGCGCGGCAGACCTCTCCTGACCCATCGTCCACTGCTCCCCTCAGCAGTGGACTTCATTGATCTTCCAGCTCTGCTCCCTACTGTGTCACTGGTGAATCCTCTCACCACCCCTGCACCTCTGGCCCGTACCCCAGTTCTGTATGCACAAATAAATCTTAAAAAAAAAAGAAACAAACAGCAAGTCATAATTATTTTTGCTGACTGTATTTGCTGCTTCAGAGTGACTTTTAAGGGTTGAAATGCAGCGTCTGAAGGCTGGGTGGCTTAAGTGGCAGATCATTACCTCACTGTGGAGCTACAAGTCCAAGATAAAAGGGTGGGGGTGCTGGGGGCCATCTGTCCCCCCCACACCCCCAACCCTGGTTGGGGCTGCACACAGTCCCTCAGGGTGCTTGGCTTCCCCTGTACCCTCTGCTTGTCTTCTTCACATGCCTTCTCCATGTGACCACCTCTTCACAAGTCACCCCTCCAGGGCCGCTCTCCAGTCAGGTTGCCTGTAGAGGTGCTGGGGTATGGGCAGCGTGCATGCAGCAGGCAGAAAGGAAGGTGCTGGGGCCCTCGGTGGCCTTCACAGGCCCTTAGTGCTGAATCAGGCACCCAGGCTGGGAGCCCAGCGTGCAGGGAGGCAGGCAGACCCCCAGACCCCAATGACCCCCGCGGATCTCTGTGCTCTTCCCTGGACTCTCTCTGGTGCTCACAGGCTCGAGTGTCTCGTGGCTTCACCTCCAAGTGGCCTCCTGCACCCACAGCCCCGCCTCAAGGGCCCCCCCGCCTCAAGGGCCCTCTCGCCTCCCCGGGCCTCTCGGCCAGGAGGCCTGCGTTGATGCACACACACGCCCATGCCCTCAGCCCATGTCCGTGACCACAGGTGCTCATGCCCGCGCCCCCTACTTCCCAGCGCTTTTGGCAGCAGCTGCAGGAACAGCTGTAGAAGCTGTAGCAACAGGTGGGAAAAGCCTGAGTTTACATCGTTTACCTGGGGTGGATGTTAGGACTGCAACATAGGGATTTGGGGGGATGCTGCCACCGTGAAGTGGGTGAGATTAATTTTTTTCCATTTAACAAATATTATGTCCCTAGCAAATGGTATGGTGCTGGGTTAGGGATTGGTAATACCAAAATTGATTTTAAAAGAGACGCGACGGAGTCCTGACTTATAAAGCTGACGGTGGGGTTCACCGTGATGGTGGCCGTGAGAGCTGTGCGGTGTTCCTGGCTCCCATTTCTGAGATCAGGGCAGAAAGCTGCTTCCCTTTTGCAAAGTGCTCACCTAACACGCCCTAGGCACCCTCGTGACCAAGCCACTAGGCAGGTCCCCGAAGGGTCACCGCAGGTGCCCAGTTCTGGACACACTCCAGCTCCTGTTCAGCAAGACCGTGGGTCTCTGGGCCACATCAGTTCCAGGACACCCCCAGTGTCTTCCTGCCGGGACTTAGAGCCAGGCTGCCGCATTCAAACTCAATGCAGGCACGGCCCATGGGTCCCGCCGGAAGACGTTAGCCAGACCCACCACACGTGACAGTAGCCATTAAGACGAGTCTCCCAGGTGAACAAAGTGACTAGCAAGAAAAGTGACCTACAGAATGAGGTTTTTTTCTTTTCTTTAGGCATCAGTGATCAAAGAGCTGGCAGCAGCATAAACATGGCTTCTCTGAGAGAGGTGAGATCGTGTAAACAACAGGTGCTCCCCGAATTCATCCTTCTACAATTAAAAACGAAGTGATATAGACGTTTCGAGCTCGGCTACTTTGTGCTATAACAGATTTCCCAATTTGCAGGATGAGTGAAATAATTATAGCTAGGAGATTGCTTTCATTTTAATGGGAATCTGCAAATGCAAATCCTAATTTCCTTCAGGACTTGCAGTAGTGGAATTCAAAACCTGGTAGGGAGCGTGCGTGTGTTTCCGTGTACCCAGCCCTTTCTTGGGAGTGTTCATGGTGCATTTGAAATAGATGGATTTATAAAACTTTATTGAAAAAAATGTCTTTGGGGACCAAGTGGGCATTCTTAGGAATATGTGCTAAAATACTTCTGCAAGTATGTTTTGTCCTAAATATACCAGGTTCGATTTGAATAAGTATGGGTTTTCTTAGCTCAGACAGAATTAGACAGCAGCCCTTGTCCTCTCCAAACGATAGACAAACAGAAGTCTCAGAACTGTAGCCACGAGGAAAGGTAGAACTCCAGTGGCATTCTCTTGAATGAAGATATGACAGCAGAACGTGAGCCACATTGGTCTAGGGCATTCATATTAGCAAGTTAGAGCAAACTACTTTTAAGATCATCTATGCCGAATCAAATAATATAATCCTATAGCCACATTGTGGTCATTGGCCATACTGATTTGTCAGCTGAATATTAACATAGAGAATGTATTTCAAAATACAGGAAATGGCCTTCTCTGGTGGCACAATGTGTTAAAGAACAGCACTATGAAGCTGTCGTAGCCACTACCGCACGAGTTTGATTCCCAGCCTGGGAGTGACCCACAAGGCGCAGCAGACCTCTCTGGTCTCTCCACTGCTCCCCACAGCAGTGTATTTGAGTAGATCCGCCTGCACTGCTCCCCACTCTGTCTCTGGTGAGTCCTCTGGCCCATACCCCCACTCTTGTCTGCATAAATAAAATAAATCTTTAAATAAAAAAAACAAAATACAGGAACAAATTGGTTAAAGTGTTTAATAAAGCCTGTCTCCATTAAAGCCAAACAACTTCAAATGTTTTCATTGTTTTAGATTTCTTTGATTCACTTGACATTAGAGTCTGTCTCTTAAGGACCACATCATCATTTTGCATTTCTAATGGCACCTCCAAGATCAACTAGTAGGACCTCGTGAAATCTGAGCTGATGTATTGTAGCTTTAACTCAGAGTCAATACAAAGTAGTTATTTTCTATGGTGTTAGCTTCAATTTCATGATGGTGAGCTAGGCATTTCTTTCGAAGCTCTGTTGACAGTCTTGGTTATATCTTTTTGAAAGCAAGTATATATATATTTATTTTTGAGTATATATAAAGCACACACATACATATATATATATATATATATATATATATATATATATATATATATATATATATATATGTTTTGTTTTTTTTTCGAGGAGCAGGGGGACATTATTTATTTGTCTATTGTTTTTTCCTCTTGTAGTGTTAAAGCAGCTGCCTGGGCATCTTGACTCTCAGTGCAGCAAACGCGTGATACAAGATGTCAAGTGTGCCCGAGGGTGCACAGTAGGGCAAGGTGGCATCATTGGAAAATGCCATTCTGCAAGCATGGCTGTTCTTGGCAGCCTGGGAATAGTCATAGCATGTACTACATAATCAGATATACTATATAATATATGTGATATACTGTAAATTATATATTTATACATTATAATACATAAATCTATATAATATATATCTAATATGTAATTATAGAATGAGTATAGCAATTCTCCCGAGGGAAGGAACTCATCAGGCACTTCTGATGAGTCAGTGTTTTGGGGGATGGATAAGTTTTCTTGTTCCTTTTGCATTGCCCTATTTGAGATTATTTTGTAAGCTAAGGAATGCAACCTTTCTCTATGGGGCAGTTTTGAAAACCAGGAGGTTCTATGCCTGCTCCCAGTCATATTAACAGCATTAAGTCCCAGTTCTAATTTCTGGCTCCACACGGACCTGGCTAGTATTTATTCCCCACATCCACGCTCCACAGGTAGTGAAGCATGGCCCCACCTGCTCGTGGTTTTCACTGAAGCAGCTCCATGCAGTAGAGAGGAAATCTGAGCTGCTGGAGCATTTCAACTAGTTCTAGCAGCCATGTTAAAAATGCAGATAGAGGGCCTCTCTGGTGTCAGAGGAGTAAAGCCTCAGTGCTATCAAGCTGTCCCCAGCCACTGCAACACAAGTTCAGTGCCCGACCAGGGAGCTACCCAGAAGGCGCAGCACACCTCTCCTGTCTCCCAATTGCTCCCCTCAGCAGTGGGTTTCAGTGGATCTGTCTGTTCTGCTCCCAATTCTGTCTCTGGTGAATCCTCTTGTTACAGGGCACCCCAGTGTGAACTGGGTTGCCTGTCTGTGGGTTCTCACCTGCACGCTTAAAATTCAGTTGTACTGCAGGCGCACACAGAAAGGGTAACGGATGTATTTACAAAGAGGAGAAAGAAAAAGGAACAACCCAGGGAAAGAGAGAGAGATACACGGTAACTAGAATATTTTACCAGCTCCGTTGACTTTGAATTCTAGTAACAAACTAACTGATAGCTCCAGTCACACCATCTGAGAGAGCTGCTGCCTCTCCTCCCCAGAGCGGTTGAAAATCATTTCCTATTTATTCCCCAAAGTCCCAGAATGCCTGCTTAGCTCCACCCTTGGGTCCTCGCAGATCTCTGCCTGGTGCTGCTGGGAGTTGTAGTTTCCTATCACTGGAGTAGGGGTGGAGTCCACAAGACTCTGCAGGGTTACTTTAGGACATCCTGCCCCTTACCACTCTTAAGCCTGCACCTCTGGCCTGCGCCCCAGCTCTTGAATGCATAACTAAAAATAAATCTAAAAATTGCGAACAGAAACAAGAGAAATTAATTTCAGTAAGATATTTGAGTTTCACCAACACATCATTTCAACATGATCAGTATAAAATGGCACTGTTCACACGAAGATCATTTTTTACCAAGTCTTCATAGGCAGGAGTGTTGTGATATTGCAATTGTAGGAAATGTATACGCTGTTCAGATGACCAAATTTGCTTCCACATGCCTGGTTTTCATCCATGGACCCTGCTTCACAGCTCCCAATGCCCTTGGAATTGCCTACACATAGAGGGATCGGGTGTCTCTCCTTCTGGTAAGGAGATGTCTTGAAGAGAAGCACCCGAGGGTGGGGGCTGGTGGCCAGGGAACCAGTCCTGTGGTTAGAGGATTGGAACTTCCAACCCAAATCCTCGCTTCTCCCTGCCCCACACTCTAGGCAGCCAGAGGAGCAGGAGTTTGAGTGTTGCCAAAAGCCAGTGACTTCAGCAGTTGTGGAAATAACGGAGCTTCCATGAAAGCACCACAGGCAGGGGCTGCTGAGTTGGTGAACACGTGAGAGCTGGGGCAGGAGGGCATCGCTGCTCCCCCCTCCCCCCATGCTGTGCCCACGTGAGGCACTTTCCGCTGGCTGTCCCTGAGTTAGGGCATGGGCAGTAAATCGCTGTTCTAGTGAATAAGTGGGGTAGTTTTCTGAGTTCTGTATTAATGCTGAGACTTGAAAAGGAACTGGCATGAGAAGAAAGGGGCTTCTAAAATAGGCGAGTGAGAAATAGAGGGAGAAGATTGCATGCTGGAAGGTTATTTTGCTTTTTTCTTTCATCGATGTTTGTTGTGAAAGATTGAAATGATTCCTTGAACATTTGTAGAAAATTGGGTGATTTCACAGTACGTTTCTTGGCTCTAAAATAGTGCACCTATCACAGGCCTCACAGTGGACTCAGGCTCTCGGGCTGGTGGCTAAAATAGTTTGTTAGATCCATCCAATTAACATGCAAATATTTTAATTTAAATAGGCTGTATAATAAGTTGACCACCTTGAAAATACCTTTTTAAAGTTTGTTAGTGGCTGACTGTTAGCATAAAGTATAGTTTCTCAATCAGCCAAGGACAGACGTTGGGTGTGCCTTGTTTTCAAGTTGAATACAATATTTACCAGTATTTTCTCCTACTATTCCTGTCGTTTCTCCTTGTGCCTACTTCACATCCAAAAGTACCCCCAGAATGGTAATTCTAGAGCCTTTTGACAGCATGGACACCTGTGTGTTCCGAGTCGTATGTTCCAGCGGCTCCAGGAAGCATTGTGTGTGGTTGGGTGAGGGTTGCAACATTTGAATGATAGTGCACAGGCTAACTCTGTTTACACCTTTGAAAAATAGAAGGAATGGAGCACATGTTGCTTGGATTATATATGGTGGGGGGGGTTCACATTTCTCTGGATGCAGTTCATACATAAGAAATAAGGTTAAGCACTAACCTAAGATAGTTAACTTGGAGAGACACAAATCCCTTCATAATGC
The DNA here is from genome assembly GCF_000260355.1 of Condylura cristata. Taxonomy (NCBI): domain Eukaryota; kingdom Metazoa; phylum Chordata; class Mammalia; order Eulipotyphla; family Talpidae; genus Condylura; species Condylura cristata. The sequence continues at coordinate 3,441,401 of NW_004567108.1, read as the reverse complement.
ATTGGAAAAATAATCTTCAGTGCATGCAGTAAACAATGAATATTTCATAAGAAACCCTCTTTATGGTATTTCAGGATTCCCTATTTGTGTATCTGCCACCCCTGTGTGCCCTCCCACTCCAGCCTGTGAGTGGCTCTGGCCTGGGTCTCACTGTCTGGCTGCAGTCACATCTGAGCCCCCGAGTTACCCCAGAGAGTAACCAAGGTGCCATAGCAGCAGCTCTCATCACCACATAAAAGCATTGTCGGTGTTTTATAGCCCCGAATCTGGATCGTTGGTGACACAGACACAGGTGCCTGGACCACTGACTTCTGAAAGGCCTTCATCTAAAAACATGTGTTTGGTGAGCACAAGAAACTCACAGTTGGAATGTGGTCAGGGCCACGTGGCTTCTGAGAAGGCAGGACTTTAGATTAGAACTAGGTCACTGTGATACTCCTTTCCTATTTAAATAATGTGGACTGAATTAAACATTTACCTTTGGTATCATCCTTCCATGTTATTTCTACCATTTTAGTTGAATCCTTTAGTTACAGTTTTTCTTTTAACTTCATCTTAGAGTAAGATTTTCTTATCTTTAAATGCATCATTATCTCTTTTTTTTTGACAAGAGAAAATGTCAAAGAATATGTTTAGTGATAACATATATGCCTCCTACCTATATGGAAGGCATCTCATTGGTTTTATCTAAAAATATGACCTTATGTTCCAACAACCAACTACTCTAGATATTAGTCATCAAAAATTCTCTGCTGTATCGCCTTCCACTAGAATAAGTCCTGCAGTCTGAAAAAACAGATTAAAAGTCTTTGAACTGGAAAAACATAAACTCAGAAATTCAGACTTCCTACTCAAGGGTTTTGATTGGTCCCTAAAGATCCTCAGACTAAAAAGACTGAGAAACACTGACTCAGCCACTTAAAACCAGCAGCATGGCTATAGGGGAGCTGTCCAGCTGTGAACTGAGAGTCCAGGCCCCAAGTGTACTGTGACGAGTCTCCCCTGTTTTGCCAAATGCTGTTTAAAACAATGCTGAATAATGTACTTCGCCAAAATTCCATAAAAGCAGTGAAGTCATGAATTTTTATTAATTTTGTTCCTCAAATACTCACCACTGTCCGTGTGTTTTTCTAGTACACTTATAACTTACAAAGAATGATCACTCAACATTTATTTAGTCACGTTTGTTATCAGACAGTCCTTCAATACTGAGAGGATAAACTACTTCAGTAACTTGCTAAAGTCATACAGATAGTAAAATTCTAGGTGCTTTGATTCAAATGACTTGACTTTTCCCTTTCCTCATTCACTTTTTTCTTTCCCCTTGAAGTGGGGGTCTGTAAATATTGACATCACAATGTATTTTTCATCTGTAATTTATGGTCCTTCTGGTACTTCATAATTAGGAAAATTGACAATATTTGTACTACTTCTTGGGAATGAGGAAAGAAAGCATGGTCATTCTCTGCAGTGATTGTGTCTCCTTCTGGAAGTGCTAGCCAGTGTAGCAGGACAAAAAAAATTAAAGCCAATCAGCTTATGTTTGCACAGAAATTTACAATTAAATGTAGGTTGCAACAACTTTTAATTACTCCTGACTGGAAACCATCCACTTGTTATTCAGCTGGTGGAAGGATGAGCAATCTTGGATCATGCTTACATTGGAGTAATTAATAATCAGCAGTAAAAGAGTAGGGGCGTGAATTAACCTCAGAGGTATTGTGCTTAGCAAAAGATGTCACTCTTCAGAGTATACATAGTAAAGGTTCCTTCATGTGCTGTTTGTAACAAGACAGAACCATAAATGACCAAAGACCGATCGGGGTGCCAGTGGTTCTGGAGTCTGATTGATACCAAACATGAGGGAGATGTAGGGGTGAGGGGTATGTTCTGTGTCCTGACTGTGGTGATGGTTACAGAAATGTGCACATGCGGTAAAATGAATAGAACTGCCTAAAGACGTTAATTTTGCTCTATATTAATTTGAAAATAAAATTGCAAAAATATGAAACCCATAATTAAAAGAGAATGGAATATGTGTAATAACTACAAAAGAACTTTTTCTGTAGAGAGGATAGAATGGTTGGGGGGAAATTCACAAGAATGGATTCTGAAGTGTGTTTTCTGAAGTTACAGAAATAGTATACATTACCTCTGTAAAATGCGCATACAATATCTCTTCCATCCACATACATGTGTATACAATTCATAGATGAATTACTGTTGGCGAGAATGGTATGTCACTTCTAAAACAGCATGTTTTGTAACTAGTGTCATCTAGAGGTCCTACGTTTTCTGCCCTGATCAGACCTCCAGGGTTAGGTTCGTTCCTCTGTTTTCTAGGAATGACTCTGGGACAGTGACCGCACTGCGGTACATGATGAGTCATCGTGCAAGAATTCTACACCCATCAAGGACAACACAAGTGGAAAGGGCTGCACAAATTCTAGCAATTGGTTTTGATTTTACTTCTGCATAAACGTACAAGCTATTTTTCACTGATTTTGATCTGAAATATTAGATGAAACTTGATTTCATTTAAGTGAGTGCCTATCAGATGTTCTGTCAGAATGACTGGTTAGAAATGAATCGTTTTAAACAGGTAAATTAATTTATCTTCCATTAGTGGTGTTATCTTTTTTATTATTATCAATTACTGTTATTAAATTGCCATTTGTTATGTTTACTGCATATGATACGATACATTGAGAACACTTTGTGGGCGTGATAGCTTCATTTGACAGCAAGGAGACTCAGGGAGCTCTTTAAGGAAGAGGAGATGCTGCAGGCGGAGAGGGGTAAGCCTCGTGCACAGTCTGTTCTGTCTTGTTCTCTTTCTTTCCACGTCCATCCACTAAAACATGTTCTTTGGTCCAGTCCAATCCTAAGTTTCTAAGAGCATTCTCAACTGAAGGGGGCAACTTGACAGACCCATGAATTAGATTTGGACGACCATCTTTTGTGTATTTGTAATTTTGCTTTAGATGAATGGAGAGTGAAATAATATCTTTCAAAATTGCAATTCAAAAGTTGCGGTTAAATTCACAGTGTTCATTATGCATTTAAGTATTTATCAACCATTTTTCATGCTCCTTGTTGAGCATCAGCTAGAGCTCAGTTTTCTCTGTGGCTCTTCCTAAGGTTTAGTTTACGTAGACGGCCATTGATGAAACTCAGTGTGCCTTTCAGTAAGTTCTGACAAATGAGTATTAGAATTTAGTTCATACGTGTAAATAAAAACCACTGTGAAGACTGTAGGGAATGGCAGTTTTGACAATGGGTGAAAATTGTATTATCCACAAATCATATTAAAATCTAAAAAGAAATTTTATTTATATGTGGAAGCTTCCATGGAGTTAGCATTTTGATCATTAAGTGGTGAATTGTAAATCCATCCCTCTGAAGCGCAGTTTCCCTTGGAGGACCATTCTGGCCTGTGATGATCTGGGCCCTCTCAGGCTGTTGCCAGGTAGCCTTGGAATCAGCTGAACCTGGCGTTAGTGCCAGAGCAGAGCATGAGAGCCCTTTAACCCCACATCACGTAATGCCTGATGTTTCGAGGAATTTGTCTGCATGCTTTATAAGGCTGGGACAAGAGTTACCTAATGGGGGCCCATCCACAGGCAGCCGCCCATCAGAGGAGCATGTTAGTTTACGACTAGCGAGAGGTCATCTGAAGGGTGCAGTTTTATAAACTGCGAGGAAGTAAATCCTGTAGGTCAGGTGAGTGGCTGAGAGAATTTGCACTGAGTATATAAAACTTGCCCAGTACACATTTTCTGTGGGGAGTTGGGAGGTCAATACCCTGATTGACTCGAGTTAGTGCCGACTATTAATTCTAGAGCTGAAGCTTCAATTCTAGAGCTGAAGCTTTTGTAGAATGGACAGTGTTTTGCAAATATTAAGGTGATTGTTGTGGCAAGCCCACAGGCGGGCGAGGTGAGAGGCCAGAGGGGGCTGGGAGGGAGCCGAGCCTCCAGCACCCCCACAAATCTACGCCCTTTCTCTGGCTCCCTGGCTTTCTGCCTCATGCCATCTTGTGGCTCACCTCCTGTGGTCACGTGCTTGTCCTCATAGCTGTTGCCGTGTGTGAGTGACGCCACCCCACCTCCAGTGTGCACTGACACGGGCTTGCTCATCCGCACTCCAGGTTTCCACACTCAGGCCCGCGTTCCCCGCACCCAAGTGCCTCTGTATTAACATGATCAAGGGCCGCAGGCGACAGCCATAGAGGCCACCTGCGTGAAAAGCCCGCTGAATTCATTTACCTCGTGGTGATGCATTTAATTCCTACCTGTGGGCTCGTCTGTCACACTGTTTTACTGTGGGCCTTGTGTTTATAGCCCCAGGAGAGGAGCTGTGACCTGGCATGGAGAGGTAGCTTTGGCGCTCAGAGAGGCTTTCTTGGCTCCTAACAACAGAGCCATGAATGCGTGGACAGAACAGGATTCCCCGAGTCTTTATCTCCCATGTCTCGTGTCAGCGGCCAGGATGGGCAGGCGATGCTGTTTCTCACCTGAGTTCCAGAGGTGGAGAGCTCACTTTTCTGCCCCGTGTGTGTTGGAGGGGAGAAGCAGGACCAGGAGAGCCAGGTGTAGCCCTGGGTCCCCCTCCCAGCAGGGGCCCTGAAAGGTGGTCTGTCCAGTGCCATAGGGGAAAGCCAAAGACAGGGCCACCGCGGACCCCACTAAGCCGTCAGGGAAGAGTTGGCTTTGCGTGCTCGCAGGTTGGAGAGACTCACGCCTTTTCAGAGAGCGCCTTCCTGAGCTCTCCGGTGTCACCTTGAGCAGCTTTAGTTGGGACTAATTCATAAATAACTCACGACAGGACCCAGAAATCTGCTGAGTATCTTCCTGGAGAGTTTGCCAGCAGTGTCCCCAGAGTTAGCGCAGAGCTGCTGGAGCCAGCGAAGGTGCCTTGACCGGGACTCACCCAGACCTCGAGAGGCTGGAGAGCACCTGGTGACCTAACCCGAGTCTGCAAGGAGGTGGGTGCACCCCACCCCACCCGAGAGGAGACTGAGCCTCGCCAGCCCCAGCTTCTGGGGCTACTGAATGCTCAGGACAGCCTCAGCCACTTGCTGGGGGACAGCTGGAGCTCTGCACCAGGAGAGTTTGGGGAGTCCACCTGCCCACCCTTGCATGATGGTTGTGTAGGAACCAACACCATCTTGGGGCTCAGGTCAGACCCCGAAACTCAGCTTTGATTCCAGACATACAGACCAGTTACTTAGCCATTTAAACGTTTCCATCTGGCTACCGTCACTACCACTGCAGTAAAAGGTAATTTTCCGCCAACTGGTGGTTCAGCTCAGTGACTCAGAATCATGGAGAGATGGGAGAGATGTAAGTGTGAGTACATCTGAGACCTCAGTCTAGTATTTTCCTGACTTTGTCATTTGTGTAGTGAAACTGTACAAAAAGATGTTTACTACATCCAGACAAAGCTGGAGCCGGTATATGACATACAGCCCCCAGTCTGCAAGAAAACAAGGACGGTCCGTCTGGACACCTCTCACCCCTCCGGGTGTCCTCAGGAAGACCCCTACGGAGAGGAAGACTGTGAACATGCATTATTTCCTGCAGTTTCTCCCAGCTACAGACCCCTGCACTGTGGGCATCTACCAGAATGAAGACAGGTCCCCAGCAATATCAGGAATGGAAGTCACCTGGATTATTTTTTTGACCATCTAGAATATGGAGGTTTTTGTTTCTTTGAGATTCTGCATTCTTCCCTTTTGCTCATTCTCACCACACATTAATGAAATGTATTGATTCCTACTCTCCAGAGCCTTCAGTGGTGTCTCGGAAGGCAGCACATAAGTGTCCAGAAGGAATTCACAGTCTAGGAGGGAAGAAAAATATCACGCCTTTGTGCAAGTCTCTCCAAACACAGACAGACAAAAATAGTTTCTCAAAACAAATAGGTCTTTGAGGCAAACCATGGCACCTTCCTCCTGCCCATCCCGATACAGCAGCGCCCCCTGGGGCAGAGGGGGCGCTTACCTCATTCTGCGTTTGCACCTGTAGGTGACTGGTTTCACGGCTTCCTTGCGGGTGCTGTGGGGCTTTGGGAAGGGGCCAGTAGGCTGCAGGCAGATTCAAATGAAATTCTCAGCAGCTCTGAGTGAGCTCAACACTGACTCATCAGCTCACACCACAGCTGGGAGTATTAGCACGTTCATTAGTGAATTAATGCATTCATGGGCATTACTATCCTAATAATACTGGCGTGACCCTAACACGTGGACGCATGTTAATCTGCACTTACCATTCTTTCCGTGTGCTCGTTCATGCTTTCCGCCCTTCTGCGGTCTTATGGCTAATCAAGTTCCATGTTGCTTCATTAGTAAGCATGTGCTGGGGATTACAGTCACCTACTAAATTAGGTGCTCTGCAAGGAGACGTAATATACAGTTTTGATGGTGGATAGAGGGAGACTATAGAAAAAGTTGTAATTTAGTCTCTGTCCCACTAGAAATAGAGAGGTTCTCGATGGTGCCCCCTGGGGGCCCGGGGCCGGGGGGAGGGAGTGGGCTCGAGGTCGGCAGAGTGTGTCAAGCAGGGAGCAATGAGATGCTGCCTCCCCTTCTCATGTGCACCCTGATGTATCTCAGTGGGTGTCTTGCAGACACCCACATCTGTGGCGTGAAGAACAGAGCCTTTCTCTTGCTCCCCCAAACTTGGGACCAGACCCCCCCACTCTTAGCTAGTATTCGGGGAGGCTGGTGGCAGCTCCTTCGGCTGCTGCCGTAGGGACTCTGCTTTGTGGTCTGCTGATGCGCCCCCTTAGGAAGAACATATTTCTCATCCTGTTAGAGACAAATTGCTGGCTCAAGTCCTGTTGCCAGAAGAGCATCCTTGGGTTGGCCAGCTCAGTGCTGCTAGCTTGTAACGGTGTGTTTACCATTGAGCAAATTTGGGTTAAAGTACGTGGGGATCATCATGCAGGTAATGTTTACAGCATAAAAGCAGCTGATCTGTAATCAGAACTCATTGTGAGTCTTATAAAGGTTTTCTACGGTGAAATTCATTAATAGCTGCCAATTGGTTAAAATAGAATCTGTCAGATGACATCTGGCAAATTTCATTTAAGCAATAGCTATTATTAGTATAGTGCAAAAGTAGGCATATCGATGGCAGTGTTTTCTTGAATTCAGTGGGTAGACTAAGTAAAATAATATAATTTGAAAATCTGCATTAGCGTTGGTTTTAATTAGCATTTAATATAACTCACTGGTAAGAAAGGAGATTTCTATATGGTTTTGAATTAAAATTCTTCATTTTCATTTCATTCATGGCAATCTTTGTGTCGTTTTAAAAATTATGTCTAATAGCCATTTATAGCATTGATGTATTTTAGGGGTTCGTGTTCATCCCTCTGCAATTCTATGTTACCACACCATGCCCACCACAGCCCGCCACCATATGCCTGCCATAGAGCTGTCTCTTCTCTTAATGAACTAGCATTTTACAGGGATTTAGGTTTGGAGGTGTAATTTACAGACAGAATTCCTTTAACAAATAGGTCCTGGTGTTCCCCAAATACTCATTTTTGAGAGTCTTAACAAATGAGAGTGAAGAGCTAGAAAACAAAGTCTTCCAAAAGTATTTCTTTCTATAATGTAATTCTGTTGGCAGGTCTCTCCTGGCTAATGGTAATCAGCTCCAGTTGGTCATCATAATGGGAACACCGACTCTCTGACCTTGTTAAGCCTCTTCAATATATGTCCGTATTGCAACTTCACAGCCAGAAATTTTTTTCTGCACTGCTTTTTATTTGATGTTTCATTTTTTTTTGTCAAGTGGAGAAATCTCTGTATCTGGAAGACATTGCAGAGTCCTCTTCAGAATGAGGATTTCTAGCAAGATCGTTGCCACTCACCCATTAAATCCGCAGCTTGGAGTGGCTCAGGAGTCGCTTGGCCTTGCTCCGCCGTAACTCACCATCCAGCTAGCCACATGCCATTCTCTTTGCTCCCCTGCAGCTCTGTAGCCATTGGCCCACACGCTGTCTCCTCACGTGCAAACTTGAAGGTAAATTTTAGATAGATCAGCCTTGCTGTCATAGGACTATTTAAATTAGCAATTCATTCCCGTGTCACTATGTCCATCAGTGATATTCCACCCACATGGATAAGAACTGCTATTATCAACTGCATCTTTTAATTAGGGAAGTGTCCACGGGGAAAAGTGGTTCTTCAACATCAAACTGTCGGCACTCTTACAGATAAGATGACTGATTGCTTTCAGAAGTTATACAGAAATGTGTGTTTCAGAGTCTAAAACTGAGCGAAAATCTGCATGAGTGTGATTTATGGTGCTTGAAGAACCACCTTATTGAACTCTGAAATATTTCTTTCATCATGGTAAAAGAAATACTTTAAAATAAATAAAACATTGCTGAAACAAGTAAAAGATGTAGCTGATGAAAACATATGACAGCTGACGCACACATAAATTTAAAAATCCAACAAAAAATAATATAATAATGTTGGTTGATTTTGCTAGCTTAAAGTTAGCCTTCTTAAATAATTATGTAAGTTCTTAAGGGATTTACCTGAAGCACTGAATGTGCCCATTGATGACTTATGATAAAGCATGAATTATTATATCTTCATCTTAAGATCTTGTTAGCATTACAATTATTAAAATATGTTTGTTCTAAAATGGAAGTTGGCTATTTTAGAAAGTAGATGCTGACATAAAATGAGATGTATGTATCACCCAAAATTTCAGTTGCTAGGGAAATATTTGGATATGCATGTCAGTTCATACAAGACCCAATTAAGAGCAGAAGTAGTTGATTGCTCTTCATAATGAGTATGGGGTAGGGGATGATGAGAGTTACTCGAGCTATTAAAATGATAATTTAACAGAGAATACTTCAAATTTTGAAGATATTTCAGGGTTTGAGGGGCTGAGACGGAGCTATACTATTTCATTCTGTTCTGGAAGAAAGAATAGAAATCAGATTAAAATAGACCCAATTATATGGTTTCTTAAAAGTGTGTGTCTGTGTGTGTGTGTGTGTGTGTGTGTGTGTAGTGTGGGTAAGGTGGTCTATAAAGAGATTCCTCTGGTCTATAAGTAGAAAAAAAAACACAATTAAATAATCATGAAATTTCCTATTCCCCATATCTCAACGGTCTACTGGTATTGTGGGCTTCAAACCTAGTTTGATCAAAGCTTTGTAATGTGTCTATGGGATGGCCTTCACTATGTCCTCTCATACACATCTGCTCCCTCTCTGCCTGTCTTCGTACCATAGCACAAAGGCTACCACATTTCTGGATATCACTTTTCCAAATATATCATCTCTGGACAGGAATCTTCTGTTCTTGATCAAAGATGCTCAGATTTGCTCTTATTTTCTACTTTGAGGTTTTCCTTTACCTCTGAGCTATTCACTGACGGCTCTTTTCATGCTTGCTTGGATGTCTTTGGATCTGGGATACTGACCCATTTCTATTCCAAATTTTGTGAGAATGTAGTGATAGACCAATTCAACACCAAAGCCACAGTCATTGGAAAATGGGCTGGAAAGGAATAAATGCTGAGAACCCTGCACTGTCTGCTGTTGGGCAGGATGTGAAGTGGGAAGCCGGAGGGATGGACAGGGGCTATGGCCTTCCCAAGCTTGCAGTTCTAGAAAGACAGACCTACTTCCAAACTGACCTTCACCAAAGAATATGGTCTTCATAGAACGCAAGTAAAAGCTCATCTAATTTAAGGATAAAAACAGGACTAACATAACAAAGGTTGCAAATACAGAGTGATGATAATGACATGACTGTAATTCATGTCATGAATTTGATTCCTGCCACTCAGGTGCCTCCTTCTCTGTTCAGATGTCTCAGAGACCATCTTGCTTTACTCTATTTTTAAAAAGCAACTTCTCACGCAGCAGCCCCATTCATTTGCTCTGCATGATGTTTTCCCCACTTGACCACCACTCTGTCCTAATTGGTTTACTGTTTACTTCTCTCTTTACAAGGGCAGGGCTTTGGACTACTTGAACCCAGACTAGCGCTTGCTTGGGCAGGTGCTGAACACATACTTGGTGGCCACATGGCCCTGGATCTGTCTGAGGATGAGCATTTTAGTGAAGATTTCTGAGAAAGATAGTAGCATAGACCCACATCTCCATCCACATCCTTCTCGGGCTGCTGTTCCTAGTGTCAGACAATGAAACTTCCTGCTGTTCAAACACAGACACTCTGTCTGCTTGGGCTCTCATACAAAACACTACAGGCTGCATGGTTTAAACAGCAGAAGTTGATTTTCATCACACTTCTGGAGGCTGGATGTCCAAGGTCCAAGTCCAGTCGATTCAGTTCTGGACAGGGCTCTTCCTGATGTGGAGCTGTTAGCCTTCTTGCTCATACAGCCTTTTTGGGGGGTACAGAAGCAGAGAGAGTGCTCACAGATGTCTCTTCTTCACAGCACACTAATCCGTTTAGGTCAGGGCCCCACCCCATGGAGTCCTTTAACTCCACATTCAGCCACACATGAGGTTGGGGCTTCCACATGTGACCTCGGGAACAGGGGATCAAACACAGCCTATGGGGACAGCCGATTTGTGGGTGCAGTGTCAGCCTGGTGGCTGGGCTGCAAGTCTGATTTTATGTTCCTTTGGGATTCAACACCCTGTGATGTCAAAGAGTGGATTTGTGATATTGAAAAGGGGAATCACGGATAAATGATCCACCTTATCTTGAAAATGAAAATAGATCAGAAGCGTAATTCTTGCTTAACTTTAGCACTTAAGTAATGTCTAATATACAACTAGGAATCTACTGGCCCCCATCTGAGACCCACTGGAGGGTCTGTGGGTCTAGAGTTAACTGCATGAAATGGATACATGCCACCTTATACCTTGACTTAGACAAAAGAGAACTTCCGAGCACCTAGTAGGCTTATTGGTGTTAATCCATCATGCTGTTTCATGACAGTCTGTAACTAATCTAATCTAGGATCAGCCAGTTGTGTTATATATGTGCACTCAGTGGGGAAATCGAAGGTTGATGCGATAGCAAGATCCTGTCAGCAGTTATACAGACCCATTCAACTGAGCACAGGAGTTGGTATTTTAAGTTCCCGGGACAGTATTTAACCATGTCTCTGTAGCTAATGCTGTCCTCCCAGGTCTCAATTAAGCAGCAGTGTTGTGCTGTGGTGAGAACTAGGCATCTGGAGTCGGAAGGCCAAGGTCAGATGGTCAGTCAGCTGTACCGTGTGCGGTTTGTCCAAGGCCCACGGTGCCTTCACATCTTTTATAGACCCCGTATGCCCAGTTCTTAAGGAGTCCAGTACAGTGTGTCAACTGATTATAAGCCCTCATGTATTTGAAAACATGTCACTTCATTTTTAAGGCGATTTCTTGGGGGTTGAAATATAATGTGCACGTTTAACATGTACTACCAACTCCAGCAACAATAAGATGTTCTGTAAAATACACAATGCGATATTGGTGAAAGAACTGTTTTCACCATTGTATGCCACCAAGTATGCATGTATGTCTTTAGAAATGATCTCTTATATGCTGACTCCAAATGTTGACTTATTTACCCTAGAATTTTTAGCTCACATTTAAGGGGATGTGACAGTAGTTTATTAGCTGGCTTAAGAGGCTCATGGCGTTTCATGTTAATCAGTAGCACACCTGTGTACACATACACCCCCACATACACACACTGGTTATTTGGTTGCTATCCAGATTATAATCATGCCTTCTAACAAGCATTAGACACAAAGCTGTTTTTCAAGTTAATGATTTTCTGACACAACACAATTGATGTAATTGCAAATTATGTCTTACAGTAAATGGAAAATAACGCTCATTTTTAATTCAGAAATCAACATTTGTTAAAAGTAGTAATCCACATTTAAAAAGTTAATGCAATGCACATTTAATTTTCAAAACATTGCTTCAGGCAGTAGTTTGACATTTCTTATTATTTATCACATTGCTTTTCAAGAGTCAACGAAAAAAATTAATTTAGAATGGTTAATCCTTGAAAAAATGATGACTATCACCCCAGACTCCACAACCATCCTTAATGAAGGTCTCTCTTTGTTACATCGAAAGTGTCATAGTTATTAATTGCTTTTTAAGCTTATGTCATAGTCTTAGCAATTTAACTCAAATTAACATGAAAGCCCGGATGGGAACTTAGTAAATGCTCAGGAAATGCACATAGCATCACTTAAGGCTACTGTGCTAGATACCAGCTGAGGGTTTTCTGTATAATGCATGGCATGGTCTATGAAAATATTTCATATCTTCAAGAATGTGAACTTCAGTTTGTGTACATCTGGTCTTGCTTTTTGTCCTTATCTGTGGGCATCTGGCTTCCTCAATATTTAAAAGTAAGGGGTATTCTCAGTTTATGCCTTTCCTCCAGAACCAACACTTTCTTCGATAGGTTTATTGGCTCATTAAATCCAGTATTTTCAGTTGTCCTTGTCCCTGAAGTTCTATCCTGGCTCTGAGAACTGTCAGACCCCTCCTAGCGGGGGTGACTTCCCTCACACCCACTCGACATCATCGATTACACTCGTCATCTTGACAACAAAGCCACCTGTTGTTGTGCAAGGCTCTCTGTTGGTTCTCTTCCCATTGAGTTGCAAGCCTGCTGGACTGTGACCCACCCCGATTCTTGTTTTCGAGAGAGCATTACCCTATCCCTGCATCCGTTTGATATGAAATCAGTAGTTGCTGCTGCTGAGTCAGCACCCTTGACTTTGGAGGCCTGTGAGTCCATCCTGACTTGGCTTTTCCTTCCCCTGACAGCACAGATTCTTCCAAGCTATAAGGGTACCTGATGGAAGTGCAGAGAGTCAGTTACATAATGAAATTATGGACACATCCCTTGAGTTTTTATACTACTTGTCTATGGTCCAAGGAGAGGTAACTGAGTTATCTGTGTCTTACGACACACACAGACTTTAGAGTTTAGACCCTGAACACTTCTAGCTCTTCACAATCCATCTTTATGTTCTGTTATCTTATATATGGTTTCATATCACTTTGAAAGCAATGTCATTCTCAAGAATGCTGGAATAAATGGATAGCCCAGCACATATGGAATTTACTTGGTCTAAAAGACTTAAAAATAAGACATCCCTGGGCCCTCCCTAGTGGCACAGCGGGTTTAGCACTAAGAAGCTTAAAGCCACTTCAGCATGAGTTCAATCCCTGCCCCAGAGGTGACCCACATGGCGTGGCAGACCTCTCCTGACCCACCTGCTGCTCCCCTCAGCAGTGCACTTTATCAGTTGGCTTTTTCTGCTCCCCACTCTGTCTCTGATGAATCCTCTCACCACCCCTGCACCTCTGTCCTGTACCCCAGTTCTGTATGCATGAATAAATAAAACTTAAGAAAAATAAGACATCCATTGTTAAGAACCTGCATATGAAAATGACCAGATTCTCCATCCTTATCACAGAAGTTGTGCTTTTACATTTGCATAAGCATTTAATCTATTGCCCAACCTGCATAATTCTCAGTAGCTATGTTTCCACAATTTTCCATTCCTTATACGCACAGATTGATGTTCCCCTAAGCAGTACCAGTGCTACTCATTCTGGTGGTTTTCCATACTTACTGGATTGGAGTGCTCTGTGGCACAAGTAAACGTCCATAGTCCCTGCATAGAGGTGTTGTGGTAGATTGTCAGGACTCTTACTCTCACTTGCAGCAATATTTTGTAATAATACATATCAAGAACTCTACTTGTAGCCACTGAGCTTCTGGAGAGTGCATGGTTTTCAGAATGAGTGTGTGCTTTATGTCTTAGTACAAAGAAGTCCTGAAAAGTTGTAAACCATGTGCGGACACATTGGAATAAATAACTAAGGGAATAAATAAATAAATAACTTAACTCATCTAAAGTCAGAACTCTCAGAATTGAGTTTGACATATGTGGGTAATTGTCAGAAGCCAGATAGTGTGGTAAGCACATGTCCTCAAGGATCTAGAAACTCCAAGTTCTTTTGTGGGTTTCTGGAAAAGTCATTGGGGACAAATCTGACCTGGAGTGAAGTACAGTGATTTATTGTTCTTATTTATCCCACTTGATAAGAACATGCTTTATTTTAGCTCAGAAATATACTTGTTTCACTAGTGAAAGTAGCATGGGAAGACTTGAGGCCAATTACGAACCTAGAGAAACATATCTGGGAAAAATCAGAATCACACTAGGGGAAAAAAATTGTGTGGGGGGGTGATATTGGTTTAGTTGAGAACCACCTAGAAATAGCTAGAAACAAACAAGGGCAGGGGCTCCCCATTCCAGGCAGATGCCATCTCCCTCCCTAATGGTCTTTGTAGAGAACACTGGCAGATTGGCCTTGGACAGCCTGTGCAACCTCGCAAGCCACCGTTTTCATAGTGTATCCATCAGCCATAGTGTCCCTTGGCAGCTCACGGACGCCCACAGATAGAAGGGATCAAACGGAATGGAATGTGTGATGGTTTCAGTTTCAACTTACCCTGGGCCTGCTGGTTGTGTGGTATCCAAAAGGTAGCTGCACCTCTCACACCCAAGACAATTAGAACATGGTGGAAAGCAAGGATCCGAGGGACAGGTGACAGCTGAGGAGCCTGAGAAAGGCTAAAGTTGGAAATTGCCTTTACCTCTGAGACTATGGCCCCGCCAGCAGGCAGGGTGAGTGTGCTTGGTTGGAGACATGCACAAAGGACGTTTCACACCCCCAGCTCTGCAGTAGAAAGACTGATTCTGCTTCCTCCGCATTGGTGCCTGGAAAGGAGATGAAAGCAGTGAGAGACCGAGAGCCCCAGATGGTGGGCAGAGCAACTGGAGGGAGAACATTAAAATAGAACCCTTCCAGTTGCCCCAGAAATCGACTCTGGCAGCTCTGGAAAGCACCACGGAACAGTTGGTAGGAAAGTTCTTGAAAACCCTGAGCTCCAAACAGGTCCTGAGGGAATGATTCTAAATGGAAGGATTCCCAGTCCAGTGAGGCTTCTTCAAATAATGACCAATCGACTGCCCTTTGGGCAGCATTTCCATCGTTTATTTTTTCCCTGTACACCCCCTGCCCCCCTGATCACAAGTTCTGCGAGCCCAGTGCTTTCTGGCTGTGTTGGGGTTGGGATTGGGGGCGGGGGCATCGGAGGAGAGAGTTCTGGCTCCTGGCACATGGTCTGCCAGGTGGTGGTGGTTCATTAAAAAATTTATAATAAGTGAAAGAAGTATGTTCAGTTAAGCGTCAGTGACTCGGAGTATGTTTAAATCTATGGTGTTTAATGGGGTGTGGGAGAGCAGGGGGGAGAGAGGGTAGGAAGTGGCCATTTGCTTCTCAAACCATTTTGGACAGAAAAGTAGGATTTATTTTCAACGTACAGGGCTCCTGCCATTTTGTCCAAATTTTTATGTTGCAAGGGACCCACTCTGATGAGCGTCTCCACTGTAAATGATGGACAGTGTCTGGACCAGAAAAGTGGGGATGAGAAACACTATAGAAAACATCACGTAATCTGCTGAAACACAACCTCATGTTACACAAGTGAGTTGATACAGCAGCAGCCCATGGTCACAGCTGTTTGCTTATGTATTTCATAGGAAAAGCCGCTTCCTTCTGCTCCGTCCACCTGTGGAAAATTGCAGCCCTGATCAGTGGGTCTGTCTTTAGGCGGTCTTTGGTGCATGCAAATTGCAAGCAAAGTCCAGAGGGAAAATATACAATAGCTTATAGTTGGCTTTGCAAACTCAAGCCTGTAATAACTATAAAGTTAACAATATTTAATTTATATTTGAGATGAAAGCTACATTTTCCTGGATTACCAGTGGGTTCAGTCATGAAGTTCACGACTCTGAGTTGTATGTTATTTTTCCCTGTTCATCTGGACTTGGTTATCTTGGTCCACATTGGCTGAAGTAACATTGGTAACACTGGAGCATTGGTAGCAAGAGACTTATGAACATTAATCACTTCAACTAAGAAAACCTAACCAGTACAGGGACACAAAGTTAAGCAATAAGTAGCAGCAATGGGAAGTACTAAGGGTGGTTTCAACTAGTCTTGTGCTCATTTTTAAAGTAGGAAGTGAGGAGACCTGGTCTAATGTGAGGCAAACATTCATGATTTAAGAATGCTAGAGACCTGGCCATCCCCACTAGGTAGCGCATAAATAGAGTGTCACACATATTAAATGAGGAGACACATATTGGAGGGACAGGGGAAGAAAAGATTTGCTTTTCAATATATTTTCCCTGAGCTATTTAACACGTAAGTATGTACAAGTATTATTTTACTGGTAGATGATCAGTGGCCTGATATATCATGTTGTCTCAGGATTTTACATATTTTTTTTTATGACAAGTCCAAGCATTCATTAGCAATCTGAGAAGTGAAAAGGCGTAAAGAACAGTCACCTATGACCCGTCAGCTCAGAGGCAATTGCTACTAACAGTGTTATCCCTCCTGTCGGATCTCCCTCCCCTAGCATTCACAGCCTCCTTGATAAAAGTAGGAAGAGACAGTGTTACTAATCATCATTTTTTTTAAAGATTTATTTATTCGTACAGAACTGGGGGGCCAGAGATGCGGAGGGTGAGAAGATTCACCAGAGACAGAACGGGGAGCAGAACAGGCAGATCGACGAAGTCCACTGCTGAGGGGAGCAGAGGGCGGGTCAGGAGACGTCTGCCGCGCCATGTAGATCTCCTCCGGGGCAGGCGGGGATCGAACTCATGTGGAAGTGGCTTAAGCTTCTTTGTGCTGTGCTTTAACCCACTGCGCCACCAGGGAGGGCCCACTAATCATCATTTTTGAAGAGGTCATTATCAGTGATGACCTCTTAAAATGATAACTAATGTTTATCTTTGTTATGATATGTATCAAACCTCTTACATGGTATACATACACATTGATTTATTTTCCCACATTCTATGAGATAAACTGCTTTCATACCCTCCATGTCTGACATAGGGTAATCCAAATCCAGTATGTTACAAATGTACCCAAGAAAGATTACAAGTAGATAGCAGACTCAGGGCATAAATCCTTGAAACGAATAAAGAATAATCACTATCTTTTCCACCCAATTTTGACTGATTATGTTCTATCTGATGAAACGTGAATTAGATACTAAGGTAGCTTTGATCCTTAACAGTCTTTGGAGGTATTCATCTATATTCAAAATAGGTCGTAGATATCTCATTCATAGTTCCTCATTGCTTCTATTTACTTTTAAATTTCTAGAAGTGGAATGTGTTTTTTAAATACATTGAAAACTTTAGAACAATTTTAGATGTATGGAAAATTGAGAGATGGTGCAGAGTCCCCCTATGCTCTGCAACCACTTTCCCATCTGGACATCTTGCACTAACCTGGTTCATTTCTTTTCAAGAGTCAGTGTTGATACATTGTTATCAGTGGCAGACTGCACTTTATTCACATTTCCTTAGGTTTTGGTTGACTCCACTTTCCTATCGTAGGCTCACACCTACTTAGCATGTTATGGCATTTGGACTTATCTTACTGACACTGAGAGTTGTGGGGTTTTTGGTCAGAAATATTGTAGGATGCTCCTACACAGGAGTTTGTTTTTCTCCTTTTAGACTGGGGTTAACATGTTCTCTCATTGGGGATGTTGACCAGATTACCTGACTGAGGTAGTTTCTGTGACACTTTTCCTCCTTTTCATCTACTTGTAGTCACTGTGCAGCCCACACTCAAGAAGGGGGTGATGCTCTAACCTTTGGAGACTGGTGTGGATTATTTGGAATTCTTGTGAATGAAGTGTTTATTTTCATTCATTCAGTCAGTTCTTTATATTATCATCAGCATGTGGCTATCTATTTCATACTTGTGTTACAGTGCAATACTATTTTAATTATTTTGCTATTCAAATTCCACCAACCTTGATCAAGGGCCCCTACTTCCTTGTATACTGTCTATATATTTTTTAGCACTCCCTTACTTTCCTGAACTGCATGGTGCTAAGGCTTGTTCATTATGTTCCCTGCTGCAGTAGTAGAATTAGCCATTTCTAGAACCAGGAGCCCTGATTCCTTTGTAGAGCATGGCATTTGAAATGATAGGTGTGTTTCTGGGGTCTAGAAAATAGCTGAGAGAACTAGAAAGCAGACACCTAACTATAAATGTCATTATGTGTAACTGTCTATCTCAGTGAAGCTATACACGAGTACATTGATATCTCCAAAAATAGTCCCATAACACAGGAGTCATTCTATCCTCCTCCTCTTGCTTACATGTACCTTCCTACTCCAAATATGAAATCTTCAGTCCGTGCCATTTACCTTCCATTTATGTAATTGTTCAGCTACACTTCACATGGGTGCCAGGAGTAGGATTGTTAACCTCTAACCCTGGTGGGAAATAACACTTAGTAGATTATGTGGTTACAGTTAGTTTCTTTTCCTTTTGTTCTTATGGTCTCCAGACCTCTTTAACCCACTCGACCAGGGTGCTTTTTTCCAAACATTTATAACACAGATTGCCTTGTCACATTCTTCTTTCCATCCTCAGAGTCCCTGGTTCTGCTGTGATTTCTAAAATTTGCATACATTGGGCTTTACCTGTGCTTTAATGTTCTAGGGGTTTTGAAAAAAAAAAAAATACATGTCTTGTAGCCAGCTGTCTAGTTTCATTCAGCATCGTTTCTCCAGCCTCTATATGCCCTCTGCTTCACTGTTCAACATTTGTTCTCTCCCCAAATCTCTGTCAAACCACTGATCTTTTCAGCATCCTACAAATTTATCTTCTGAAATACCACATTCATATTTAGAATCATAAATATGGAGTCTCTTCCTAACAGTTTCTTTCACTGAATAGGTATTTTTTATCTACATCTTTTCATGGTGTGATAATTCATTTTTTTTTATTGCTGAGTAATAGTCCATTCTGTGGCTGTTCCAAAATATGTTTATCCATTCACCTACCAAAGGTAATCTTGGATGCTTCTAGTTCTTGTTATAAGGAGTAAAGCTGTTGTGAACATTCACCTGTGGTCCCCTTCCCATCTTTATTGAGATATAATTTTCATTGTATAAGTTAATGTTTATCTTATGGTTTGGGTCTGCGGTCCCCCCCGCTGGTAAGTACCTAAGAGTGTAATTGTGTAATAGTACATTAAGACTATTTAGTGGCTGGTGTGTTTTCCTGAGAGAGTATACTCTCTCTTACCTCCACATCAGTAATGAATGAGTTTTGCTGCCTCTGTATTCTTGATAGCAACTCATATTGTCAGGTTTTTTAAAAAACCACTCTGATGACTCTGGAGTGGTATCTCTTTGTTGGTTTAACGTACTAATAAAAAGAATAATTACGTATACTTGAAATAGCGTCTACCTAGAAGTTCCACATTTAGTCTTTGTAAATTGTACTTGGCCAAGTAGGAACACTTTTTGAACTCATGTAGTTCTTTATAACAAAGTCATCAGTTCAGTATGATTTTTATTGATTTGGGTGCGGTGAAAAAAAAAAAAAAAAGAAACAAATGAAGAGCATTGTCACAGGACAAGATCAGGCAGGGTGTCCATGAGGGTATAATGCTGACTTCTGGCAGCAGTGGTATAAGATTTGACGAGACCTGGGATCCCCCTTTTAAATAGAGAAATAAACTATGGAATAGGAAATGAATTCCTGATACATTAGAAGAGTGCTGAACAATGACAGTGTTTCAGAATTCTCAAAAGTGAACTCTTGGGTCACCTGTGACAGGAAAAGATTCCCGACCTTAGTATTTTACTGGCCTTCAATTTGGTGCCTCTTTCTCTCACCTCCAATTTGTTGACTCACCCAGAATTCCTTTTATGCTTCCCTGTGAAATAGCATCCAGCATACTTGCTCACACCCTGGGGGGCGGAGGGGGCGGCAGAGGGCACTGGCAGCCACGTCCACTTCAGATACATGTTTTTTCCCTACTGGAAGCAAAATAATTTTGCAAAAACACAAAGTTGGATTTCTCAGTGGTCTCGCTCCCACTTCATGCTGGAACCTCCTTACTTTGGCTGAAGCCTGACACTCAGTCATTCCTTACTAATAATTCTTTCATGAGTCAAGGTTTTTTTCTCCTCTTTGTGCTCTAGGAATCTTGAAATGTGTCAACATCCCTGGTATTTGCTGTTTCAGGGAAAATCTAGGCCATTAGGCTAGAGTTGTGAGAGCAAATATTGTGTTTATTATGTAATTGTGTATGCAAAGGCTCGCAGTTACTAGTTGAGTGAATACATATTTGAGAAAACAACATTCATTATAATACAATTAATAATAACAAGTGAAATTATAGAATTAGCTAATAGTAGGAGTTTGTTAAATACATTAAGTAGAGCTATAAACTGGCCTACTCGGCCAGGACAATATAAAAATCCTGCTGGTAAAGTTCATGCATTAAGTCAAACATTAACTTTCTCTGTTCCTGTAATATGAATCCGTTATCAGGCACATCAGATAGAGATGAGTTTGGAAAATATTTATCAAAGCACGATCGTATTAGTCGCTCATAAGTGTCAGGATTATTTTGTTTTTGGTGTTTTTTCTCTGCATTTCAAATATCTTATAATTTCTCATGAAATTGCTTACTTAACAATCGATTAGAAAAATATTTTTTTTATATTTATCACTCTGTTTAACTCAAGATAACTGATATTTCCTAGTGATTAATTATTTCAGGATACTTTGACGCGTGATGATCGAGAGTGCTAGTTTCATATTATGCTCATAAAATGAAAGTTCGTTTTGACACAATACGCTGTGGCAATGGGTATAGAAGCAGATGCCAAAAACAAGCAAGAACAATTGCTGCCCATGGAGATTCCCCAATTAGTGCCCGAAATGTGCCAGCCATTCTCGTTTGAATTGCTGTTACATACGGTGTCCCCCCAAGGCACTGCAAAATGGAGTCTGTAATCGCTGAATTGCACAGAACAGCAAAACACAGTGCTGGGTATACCCGCGTGCACACCTCTGTGCCTACGCCAAGTAGGTCAGGCCCAGCTGAGGAGAGACCCAGGCTTTGCTGTTAAACGCAGCCAAGAAACCGCGTGAGAGCTGAAAGCGTCCCAGAGCCACGGTGTCCCTGCCCTGTGGCCCGCCTTCATCAAGTGCAATGAGCTGCCCTCCCCAGCGGTGGCCAAGTTTGCTGGGTATTCTACTCTCTTCTGCATCAAATCAGAGCACCGCACCACTGTGCAAGCTTCCACAAAACCTCCTGCTTGACTGGTGCCATCAGCTGCAGGACACCGTGCCAATGAGCTGTTTACCTCAGGGAACACATCCACAAAAGGACGTCTTCATCTTGGAAGATAAGATTGAAAAAGATAATTACAGAAGCACAGCCCTGAAAGCATCGAAACCACATATTATTCCTGGAAGAAATTAGCTTCTGAAATGCCGTCTTTCTTTTGGCCCCATAGGTGCACAGCACAGCCTGACAGTCATCAGCCACGGGCACCTCCTCACTAGGTAATTAGCACATTTCCTCTGTCAGCAACGGCCTTTTCTGGAGAGTCACGAGAGCGAGAGGGGGATTCCGAAATGTATGTCACGCCTTATAAATCAAGTGTCTACTTCTTTGTCTTCGGGCTTTAAATATAACACTCACATGAGTCTGATGAGCTGGTAGCTGAAGACTTAGTGATAAAATGTTGTTCTGCCAAAATTCCTTTTCTGCCTGTCTTGCAGTGGATTCCATTTGCCTCGATCATTATTCTCTGTGCTGCAGAAGAGTCCAATAAAATAGCTTAAAGCGTGGTTAGTGGGTGAAGGCAGTGCCCCCAGGGCACTGCACACAGTGCCTGCACACAGTGCCTGCACACAGTCGGACCTCAGTAAGTGTGTCACCTGGGGAGGAGCAAATGAAGGCATCTGTGATCATCAGTTCGTCTACTAGTTCTGTGCGTTAGTCAGCAGGCTCAACATCCTCAGCGCATGTGATAAGACTCCGTGAACACAGTGACGAATATCAAGCGTGTCTGTGCTGATCTTTGAAATGTCTGTCGGGGTATTGTGTGCTATTGGATATTTAGATCGCTTAGATGGCACTGGTTAGTGGTGTGGTATCTTGGTTCTGTGAACTGGGCCGCCTCTGGGGCCTCACTCGCGCGCTTAAAATTCAGTTATACTGCAGGCGCACACAAAAGGGTCAAAATGGGTTTATTTACAAAAGGGGAAAAGAAAAGGAAACAACAACTGAAATATCTTTCCGGCTGGGCTGACTTGGAGCTCTGGTAACAAACTAACCGAAAGCCCAGAGTCACACCTTTCCGGAGAGCCGTTTCCTGAGCGAGAGAGCGAGAGATGCAATGGCACCCTGTTTATCCCCCAAAGTCCCAGAATGCCTGCTTAGCTCCACCCCTGGGTCCTTGCAGTTCTCTCCCTGGTACTGCTGGGAGTTGTAGTTTCCAATCACTGGAATAGGGGGTGGAGTCCAGAAGGCCAGAGTAGGGGGTGAGGTCCAGATTTCTGGAGTAGGGGTTGGGGTCCACAAGACTGCAGAGTTCCTTTAGGACATCCTTCCCCTTAACAGTACCATGTGAGACGGACTCATCTCAGAAGCTGTGTCTGTCACAGGTGGCTGCTTCGGGAAAGCCACGCCAATACTTGGAATGTGTCCTGGCTTAAAGATGTAAGTGCTTTTCAGCAACATTCACTCGACCTCGCTCAGGTCTCAGGCCTTTTCATGTACTTATTTCCATCACTCAACTTAGTGACAGTGCAATTGACCTTCTCCCTCACATCCTAGGAACAGTACTAACTTAGGTAAAGAAAAATGAGTTCAGTGGGCAAACCAAGTGGGTCCCTGCCCAGTATTCTGCAACAGCCAACTCTCCCATTCTAGTCTGCTCCTTCCTGAAATAATTTCAGACTAGGCTTGGTGTTGTTAAAAAATGTACACAGCGATCTGGCACGAGTCTCGATTCTGCCTTGCTCTTTGCTCCTTCTGTGACTTTGAGTAAATCACATCAACTTTTCCAGCTTCGCTTTCTTCATCTGCCAACAATTCCTTGCCTGGCACGATTTGCCACTTAAATAGCACCTCCTGCTGTCTGCAGTATTAGAATAACTGCTTCGTCATACACCTTCCTGATACGTCCAGGGCATCGAGTAGCTCCCTTTTTTTTTTTTTCCTAAGTATTTATTTATCCATGGAAGAACTTGGATGTAAGCCAGAGGTGTAGGGGTTGAGAGGATTCGCCAGAGACAGAGTGGGGAGTGGAACAGGCAGACTGACTGAAATGCACCGTTGAGGGGAGTAGCGGGAGACAGGAGAGGTCTGCCACGCCGTGTCTGCTGTGGTCAGCTCTCTGGCCAGGGATTGAACTTGTGCTGCCATGGCTGCTGATAGCCTCATGGCACTGAGACTTAACCCCTTGTGCCACCTGGGAGGCCCAGAGCAGCTCTCTCTTGATTCATGCAGTGATTTGGACAGAAAGAGGTGCAGTCAAACCTCAGGTCTTCCATTCTAATGTTTGTAAGTCCCTGAGAGAAGTTAAGTACCTTGAAAATGATGCAATTGCCATAACAAGGAGTAGAAGTTCAACAGCAGCACTGGGTGACTGAGTGTTTTGGGGACAGGAGCTCTGCAAAGGGTCGGGGAGCTGCAAACAGCAGAGGCTTGGAATTGTGCCCCTGAACAAGAAGTCGGCACCAGCAGAGCATCCACATCTTCACTGGGGAGATGGAAAGACGACGCAGCATGCTCGAGACAAAACCAGTGTGGATGAGGACACCCCCAGGGAAGGGGACGACGGGAGTCACAGCCGGAGACGCTGAGCAGGGAATTGAGTCAGTGAGTAGAGGGTGAGATCAGGTCACCCTGCAGAGTCAAACTCGGGGAAAACTGGCTAAATGTTGGGTATGTTTGTGGCCGATGGTTTCCGACATAGAAAAAAGGCACAGAAGTCCAGGTTGGACGTAGGAGCCCTAAGGGGTCACGACACAGCACGTGTGAAATCACTGCATTTCTCCAATCTGGAAAGAAGATTGGGCTTTCAATTGGGGAGACATTACACATTCCCATAAAAAACACCAATACAAACCCTTGCAGAGAGCATTATTCATAAAGTTGGCAGCATTAAGGGAATATTAGTATATGGTATGTTAAAAAACATGCATTGTGTATAAATAAGCTATTCTGGATGTTTCTCTGTTAACTTATAAGCATTATTTATATACATGCACACAGGCACACAGACACATACGCACACATATTATAAATACATGAATATGTATGTATTGTGTATATCACTAAGTAATATATGCATATATAAATATTCGCAACACACTGTTGTTATTGTACTGATATAAAAATGGAAATGCGGCCCTCCCTGGTGGCACAGTGGGTTAAAGCACAGCACTGAGAATCTACAGCCACTTCCACATGAGTCCGATCCCCGCCTGCCCCAGAAGTGACCACATGGCGCGGCAGACCTCTCCTGACCCACCCGCTGCTCCCCTCAGCAGTGTGCCTCATCGATCTGCTTGTTCTGTTCCCAACTCTGTCTCTGGTGAAGCCTCCCACTGCCCCTGAGCCTCTGGCCTGTACCCCAGTTCTGTATGCACAAATAAATCTTTAAAAAAAATGGAAATGCATGTGTTTCACTAGATTCAGAACCTCTTTTATTCTGGAAGTGGAAGGCTGTGATGTTGCCATGGAAATGTATGAATGAACAATTAGTGATCTGGAAAACTTTTATAGATACCATTCATTACATAAGTACTGGGAGAACAATTAAAATATCTAAAAAACTATAATTTAGTACTATCTCTAAGGTTAATGCTCAAGTGTAGGTCAGTCTTATGATTAGGGGGATGAGTGACATTCAGCTTGTTATTAAGGACTGAGTATTTTTGTCTTTCCCAAATCTGTGTGTTGTAAACTCACCCCCTCTCCTCAATGTGGTGGTATTAGGAGGTGGAGCCTTCTGTGAGTGTTTACCATTAGATAAGGTCATGAAGGCAGAGACCTTACAAATGGGTTAAGTGCCCTTCTAAGTCTGGATTGCTTGCTATTCCCTGCTCCCCACACCTTGAGGATGCACGGTGAAGACCATCAGGAAGAGGCCTGCACAGAACCAACTCCATCTTCTACTTTCTTCCTCCAGAACAGTGAGAAGTACATGTCTGTTGTTCAAGCCATCCAAATCATACTGGTAGTATGTTGCAAACTGATGAAGACAGTTACAAAAAGAGATATGCATAGAACACACAACTTCTGTGTCATCACCTATGAAGCTGGGTGGTAAAACAGTAGTGCTGTTATCTGTGAAAGAATGAAGGATAGCTCATTCGTAATAGTGGCCAATATGTGACGTCACCTTCACAAACCTTTGTCCAGTGGTCTGTGTGGTCTGCACACAGCACTAAGAAATTCCACTAGGATATATGTTGATATTCTCTAGCTGGTGATGCTTCTCTGTGGACCTACCCCCAACTGTCTCTGTGCTCCTCGTGGGTGCCTTAAAGAAAACATAGACTATTTGGCTTTGGAAATATTTCTTGACTGGATCTGACTCACCTCCTGGGGAGGTGAGTCTACTTAACATGGGTGCATCCATCCTACTTCTAGTCTACTTAACATGGGTGCATCCACCTTTGAATGTTTGATGTGCATTTGGTTAGTTCACGAGCACCTTTTGTTTTTAATAGTGAATGATCCTTGTTAATAATAAGTACTTTTGTTAAGGAAAGTGTCACAAAATGGAGATTTTGCATATTTTAATTTTCAAATATGAGTTACATTGAAACCAAGGCTTCTGTCTCAGGCAAGAATTGCGTCTTACTATTAATGTAATCAACTTGAAATGTACAGTAATAGTTTCAAAGTGGGGTGTTGAATTCCTCAGGGAACTATGTTAAAATAAAATGCGTGGAGGGAGACTAACAAGCTTCTGTTTCAGTGCTGCTATTAGTGTTTTATGAGAAAGTTTGCTTTGTGTGGTTTAATAGTATATTCGTTAAAAAAATCTTTTTTGAGGCAATTATTTGGGGGGGGCAATTCATTTCTAAAGTATAAGCCACTTTCAAAATATGTTGTCCAATTTTTCAGTAGTATCTACAATAAATTGAACCATAAACTACCACTTATGTTGCAATTTATTGAAGAAAATCTCTTTTAAAACTTGATCTTTTTTGAGTTATTTTTAAAATCTTATGCTTTAAAATAGGTCCCTCCCTCAGATTTTGTAGAGAAGTTACCTGTTGTCTGCTCACATCTGTTGCCTGAATCTTAGTGACATTCTCATTGGTGACATGTTTAAGATATATCATTACATACATCAAAAAATACTGAATAGAAGTATAGTCCTCTGTTTAACTGAATCTACCAGAAAAGTGTGTTTCATAATTCATATTACCTAAGAATGCTTCTCTTGGCCTCAGGACTCAAATTCACAAATAACTACTAGTGCGTGAAGAGTTTCCAAATAAACAAATGAACTTTACAGAATTTAACTCCCTCAAAGGAAAATATAATGGAAAAGAAAGATTTGGCTTCAGACCCTTCCATTTCTGAGACAGCATTCTTATTGATGAATAGGGAGCCCTGAAATTCTGCAGAATTAAAATAACGATCACCTCTACCCCGAGTGGGGCAATCATTTTTCTTAGCACGGTTCATATTTATTTTATGTGTTCCACAGGACGTAGTCCACGTGTCTTACTGTAAAACCTTGACTATAAAACCTCTGTTAATGCTTGTTACAGAAAGATATTTGCAGCCGTAGTAGTCTGCTAAGTTGGTAGAAACTGTCTTTAGTTCTAATGCTGTTGATTCTTGTACACACACAGTCCACTGTATAAACCAGTGTAACAGGGAGATTTTCATATGTAAGAGAGAAGTTCCCAGTTTAGAGGAGTATAACGAATTCCTTGCTTTGAAGAAACTTAGCTATTAAGGTACTTGCTCTTTCCCCTTTTTCTCTGTGGTGCATTTAAGCTACCTTTGAATTCTTTAAAAACATACAGAAAAAAATAAAATCTCACATGACTGCATGGTTCCTGAGGGGGAAAGGCAACTCCTCACACCGCCATTTCTTAAGTGAAACCTAGCAACAGTGTTATAAATTTAATGGATTAAAATGTATAGATGTAGAAATATTAGTAAAAGTTAAATCTAAAGTTTACGCAAGTTTTATTTTTCTACAGTATAGCAAATATTTACTGCCAAGTTCATTTTGAAACAGTCTCATATTTTCATAACTCTTCTTGTATAAAAATCCCATCAACACAGATCTAACTACATGTGTTTCCATGTCATCTAGTAAGATACATAATATGAAGATGCAAGTTGGAGATGAATTACTTGAGAATATCGCTTTAATAGTGGGCACTTATAGCATGCTACAAATGATTGTGGAACAGTGTACTTACACCTTTTTATCTTTGATCGTCAGTTTCTTCTTTAGTAATGATTTCACCAAACCCTCAACCTTCATTCAAACCAAGAAGCTAAGCCCGCTTTTCCTTGCCCCGTTTTGGCTGCTTAGGCCTGGAGGCCTAAGCTGGTGCAGCCCCTGGCCTGGGCAGCGAGGGGGGCCGGAGCACATGGTCCAGAGGACGCCCCCCAGGGACACCCCACGGGGACAGTCAGAAACGTTAGTCAACCCCCAGACCACCCCTTGGCAGAGAGGAGGGAAATTTTGAGTTTTTTTTTTTATCATTGCTTCACAGTACTTGTGTGATGGCTGACTGTTTGAACAATTAAACACACCTGGTTTTAAACCTGCTTCTCCGTTTTTGTAAAAAAGCTGAGCAGTTGCCTTGAAGACTGGCAAATGTTCACGTGCAGAAATGTGTGCCCGAGGAGAGAGGAGTCAAGTGAGCAGCTCAGGGAGCAGACAGGGCTTTGGGAACACTGTGGCTCTGAAAGGCCACCCGTAGGATGATGCGGCTGGCTTACTGCTGCAGACGAAAGCCTCTCAGGCCGGGCTCCAGGGAAGGGCATGGCCCAGTGGGCTCTGTTCAGAGCAAAGTAGCATGAAAACAACTTCTGAGGAAGTGGTTGGCTGGCTGTGAGTGGAAATTGTCAACAGAAACACGGCCTGCACCTGCGTGGCCAGGCCCTCACCCTGGGTAAATAAATAAATAAATTAGCCATGAAAAATAAGCTAGTATTTATTTTTCCTGATGTACTGTTGTTCACCCAATGGCATGAGGCTGTGGAAAGAGACACCTCAAAAGTGGACGAGCAGTTGTGAGACTGACGAACCCCCAGTGACTGGTCTGGTCATTGATTTGGAAAGAGGGACGGAGTAAATTTGTTTTATGGGGCTAATACCGCTTTCCTGAGCCGCGCAGACTGAGTAAGGGTGGAGGCCATGTGGCTCTTCCTTACCAGAAAGACCTGGAGCTGTGCAGGTGGAAAAAAGTCATCTGCTTGGGCTCCACACCTTTGCTTTGTGTCCTGCCACTCACTCACACACTGGAGAAAAGAGGGTATAAAATCTAGTTTTGTCAGTGAGCAAAACTAGAGCAGTGTTTATCATTGTTGCTCTCCCTACTGGCTTACAGCTATCATTCAGTCCTGTGGAAAAATCAGCTTTCCTTGTAGACAGAGTTATTTCATTGTGCCTTCCCATTGTTAATGATTTCCAAAGACTTGTGAAGTTTCCCAACCGGAGATGAGGCTACAGATGATAGAGCAGACTGGGGAGACCCCAGGGCCCCAACACCGGGCTCAGCAAGCCGCGCATAGCCTGGTCTCGGACTCCGACGTCCTGCAGGGAGCACCTGTGTGCAAAGTTTAGCCCCTAATTCACAGTGCCTGGTATCAGGACTGTTGCCTCTCAGGTTCACAAGCTGTTGTTTCCAAGTTTTGCTCAGTTTCTACCTTTTCCACAGATTGATAGGGAAAACTTAAACCCTGTGGATGCAGTGAAACACAGAGGCCATGAGTGTGCTTCATGCTTGGAGGCTTTCAGTCGGTCGGTTTGCTTGTTCCTTTCAGAAGTACAGCACTCTGGGATCAGAACTCACGGGGAAAGCTGGCTGTGAGTGACATCACTGGCGTTACAGGTTGGACCATGAAGGTGCAGCCCCCTGGCTGTCCGCTGCCCCTCTGGGGTCACCTGTTGAAGTGACCTGCAGTGGGACAGAAGCCCCTGTCCTCCGCCAGCCAGAGCGGGGAAGGGACAATGACAGGCGGGACAGGTTTGTGCTTCGTGCAGGATTTATTGGTCAGTTTGATGTAATTACATGCCATGAGCATGGGCAGCATGGAATGCATCCCATTTCAAGGAAAACTTCATAGGCTGTCATGTCGAGGAAGAATCCCAGCGTCAGAAGAGGAACCTTTGCTATGGCAGAGTCACAACCATGAGGGGCTTTACAGTCGAGGTCAGAGCGTGAAGTTGGGGTCTGCAGATCTCCCCCTGAAGACCCCGGGCAGGGATCTCTTCTAGGCTCCCCTCCTCTCTCTACTCCCAGCTTGTGCTAAGTGCCTGGGCTGGAAGCAGCAGGACTCCTGTGCTCACATGGTTCTCCGGCTGGGGTCTAGATCAGCTTCCCTCTCCGTAGAGACATAAATCCATAGAGACATCCCAGTGTGGCCCCAGCTTAATGAATTACCTCTGAGAGAACCCGAATTCTAAATAAGGACACCCTCTGAGCTATTGGGGTTTAGGACCAGGATATATGGAAATGTGGGGGGCCCTTGAGCCCATAACCAGTACTGTGTTGATACAAGAAAGGAGTAGTGAGCTCAATCCCCAGCCACATGGTATAGAAGACCTCTCCTGACCCGCCTACCACCCTCTCAGCAGTGTATCTCAATAGATCTGCCTGTTCTGCTCCCCACTTTGTCTCTGGTGAATTCTCTCACCCACACATCTCTGGACGGTAGCCCAGTTCTGTATGCACAAATAAATAGATCTTTAAAAAAAATGGTATGTTCAGAATGAGGATCAGGGCTCCTATAAACAAATAAACCAAACAGTCACAAAATATTTATTTAATTCTCTGTCTCTGGATATTTGTATCAATAACTTGGTGTATGAAAAACTCATTGACTGCAGAAGATCAATTTTAATTGCTCACATCATAGAGACATTTTCACAAATGCTTCATGGGTAGTCATGACATGCGCTAAAAAGTTCTGCAATTGTGGACTGTTTTGCTTCCCCCTGAATAAATGTAGCTTATTGTGCATTTTGTCCTTGAGTTAGTTTATCATTTCAGGTCTTTGTTAGCAAGGGTTTATTGGCTGTGAATGGAATCTGGCGAGGAAGCTTTCCTCAGGGAATGAGGAAATGGAAGCAGAATAGAAGCATTGTACTCGGCTAGAATATTCTTCTTTTAAGAGGACATTGCTGTTTTATTGGTAGGAGTAACCATGGAATTTGATAATTAGAAGAAAGAGTAAGCAAAATTCTAGGCGACAAGAAGTGAGAATTTTATAAAAAGCCATGTCATGCATGAATAATATCGTGAACACTCAATTCATTGGCCTTGATATGCTTCCTCTTAGACCCCTGCTGTAATCATATTTAAATTTCTGAAAGCCTTCACGCTTTCACAAAAGATACAGGGAAGAAATGCCTCCGACTTTTCCTCTCTGTTATAGTAGCAGACCATGTGATAATAAAATATTCATGTATTCACTGGCTTAACCCATATATTCGAATTACTTGAAAATGGAAAGCTAAACATAAGAAGCAGAAATAATTGAACACTTAACGATTTGTCTTAATGATCATTAATGATGAATCTAAAAATATATGCACTTTTGGATAATTTTTAAAAATATATGTGCATCTATGTCTTCAAGACTATTGGACCATGGTATCTAACTCAGTCAGCATTGCCCAACAATTTTTGAGGGTAGAACATTGCCATAATTATGATCAGTCCTTCCTAACTATGTAATTAAGAGCGTTGCGTTTGGCAAGATTTCTCTCATTTAAACTGATAATCACTGCAGAATAAAAACTTGGAGACCACATGGTCTCGAGAAGAGAAAAGAGAATTGATGGTGAGAAAGTCTGGTTTCATGCCCAGATTTAGAATAGCTCCATCATATGACTTGGAGAGCAAGTCAATTAATTCTATTTGTAGAATGTGAAATGCAATCACCCCCTTTCTTGGCCTCGCACCCACATCTTTCATTTGACCAGCATGAAGCCAGTAAGACTGCCTCTTGCTTGCCTAGTGGCTGATCAGATCTAGTAATGCGTAACTTAGCATTAGTTATCACTCAACAAATGCAGAGGAGTGACGAGGACAGGATGTCCAAGGTTGACAAGGGCTCCATCTGAGAAAGGTCACACATTTCAAATTTTGGGGTGATGCATTGATAGGACAAATGTGAGTTACAAGGCAAGAAAATCTCGGAGTCCAAGATTTTGTGACACACTAGAGGCTATTTCTGTGACCCATGACCCAGTGCTTCTACACCAATGTTTGCTCAGCACTAAATCAGATACATCTGGTAGCTAAAGTTGCTCCCAATACCCTGTGAGTCCAGGAGCTGCTGACATGATGCAGCATCAGAGCCTGTCTTAGTGGTCTTGACCGCTCTCAGCCAGCATGCCATAAGTGGTCGTTTTCTCTGCCCGTCCCACGTTTCCCAGCCTGTCCTGGTGGGCTCGCCGTTCAGAAGACAGTCCCGGGTCTGACTAGCTTAGGACACATTTGACTTGTCAGCATCTCCTTTTTCCATTTCCTTCCTGGACAACACAGCCTCTGAGCCATTGCCTGCTTCTGAGACTCTCCCGTGCAGGGCTATTTGAACACAATAACCTAGCTGGGTTGTTGAATCAGTGAGCTTATGTTCTCAGCTTTCTGCAGGCTGGAAGGATAAAACCACAATGTTGGCAGACCACACCCCCCCCCGAAGCTCCTAAGGAGGGCACTGGCAGCCCCCCACTTTCCTGGACTTACAGAAGCATCCCCCCAGTCTGTGCCTCTGTCTCTGTGTGTTTCAGGGTCTTCACATGCCCCCTGCTTTCACAGAGGCCACCTTGCCCCAGTTTGGCCTCATCTTACCTGGTGAGGCCTCGCAGATTCTACTTCAGATTAAGGTCGCATTCACCATGCTGTTGACTTAGATCTTCAGTGCATCTTTTTTTTTTTTTTTTAAAGATTTATTTATTTGTGCACACAGACTGGGGTACAGGCCAGAGGGGTAGGAGCAGTGAGAGGCTTCACCAGAGACAGAGCGGGGAGCAGAACAGGCCGACTGACGAAGTCCACTGCTGAGGGGAGCAGCGGGCGGGTCAGGAGAGGTCTGCCGCGCCCTGTGGTCACCTCCGGGGCAGGCGGGGATCGAACTCATGCGGAAGTGGCTTTAGCTTCTCAGTGCTGTGCTTTAACCCGCTGCGCCCCCAGGGAGGGCCTTCAGTGCATCTTTTTAGTTCACACAGTTCAAACCACAGAGGTGGGCTACCTAGGCTGCCAACCTGCCACTTGGTTCTCGTCTCTCCTCTGGCAGCCATCCCAGGTCTTTCTTGAATTTCAGGTACCGATTCAGTCTTATGAGACAGATAAGACTCCCTTCCCTTTATGAGCGGTATCAGTGTGTTTCCTGTTTAACTCTGCATCGTGTGCCGTGCAGACTCCAAAGTGGGCATCTTCAAAGAAATGAATGTGTGTATCCAGGGTCATTAAGAAAAAGTCATCACAGGGCCCTCCCTGGTGGCACAACGAGTTAAAGTGCAGCACCACGGGAAAAAAAAAAAAAGTGCAGCTTGCTGCAGCCGCTTCATGGCAAGTTCAATCCTTAGCCAGGGAGTGACCCACACGGTACAGCAGACCTCTCCTGTTTCACCCGCTGCTCCCCTCAGCAGTGTACTTTGTTGATCTGCCTCTTCTGCTCCCCGCTCTGTCTCTGGTGGATTCTCTCACCGTGCCTGCACTTTTGGCCTGGACCCAGTTCTGTGTGCATTATAAATAAATCTTAAAAAAAGTCATCAGGATCAGTTGTAGAAAATCTTATAGACCAGGTGCTGGTGAGGCCTTTGTGGGCTCAAATCTTATAGCGGCCTCAGTGCCATTGTTGTGGTTGTAACAGTGGTGACACAGGTGGGAATTACACAGTGAACAGCCTCCTCAGGCCTGGCCTATCCCACAGCCCTGTGGCCCCAGGGCTGAATATGAAAATATTCTTCGATGGAACAGCAAGAAGGAGCACTAAGGGCGTGGATTGTAATTTGGCTTGGGAATGATGTAGCTTGAATGGATTGGCCAGGGGAGATTCTTTTCAAGATTTAATTTTATATAAGAAACACAGGTCTCATATACCAAAACCAGACATGGAAAACAATGTAATGTCTATCTTGTTTTTAAGCTAGAAAAAAAAAAAAAACTAAGGAAAAGTTAGTCATATAAGTGTACATCAAATAATAAAATAAATGTATACGGTTCTATCATGAGTTTAAATAATAAAATAACAAAATGAATTTTAATATAAGTTTTCAAATTCACAATGAATTTTTACTCCAGATTGAGTCATCCAGAGATGACTCAATATTAGGAAACTAATTACTGTAACCTAGTATATTAATATTAACCAGGAGAAAATCATTGAGTCATCTCTACATCTGTCTCAAGTATGTTGAAGTATAGTACCCAAACATATCAAAAATTAATTAGCAGGGGAATATAGAAGGAATAGTCTTTATCTTCTTTGGGAGATGCCAATCAGAAATATCACATGCAATGAATGCAACATTAGAAGCACTTCCATTAAAACTTGGAACATTATATGTTAGATTTCCTGTAATTTTTAACACTGTATGTGAGCTAGCACATAATATCCTTGATATGTTTGGCAGTCAAGGTCAAGGAAACAAGAGATATGCTATTGTGTGTGGACTTTACAATTATATACCCAGAAAACACAAGGGAGTAACTGACAAGCTATTAAAACTAATAAAGTGAGTCCATTAAGGTAGCTACATCTCTCGAAACACAAAAATCAATAGTTTTCCTATATACCAACCATAAATAACTAGAAAATGTAAAAGGAAATGCAGTCTCATTTACAAGAGCAGTAGAATGATAAGATACAGAGGGAAAATCCTAACAAAATGTGTGAACATTCCTGGGCAAAAATTATAAAATTTGACAGAAACCCATTAAAAAAGGGGAAGAAACAAGACTTGAGGCTCCATGCATGGGGGTAGGAAGGCTTCCTCTCACAGCCCTGCATAAAAAGGAGGTGTCTCCTCTTGTACAGATTTCCTTTCTGTTCAGATTCGCTTCTCTAATTCTTCGCTGTTCAAAAACTCCAAGAAGACTTTCTGGGGGTTACAAAAAACGTGTAAATATTAGTGAACAAAACAATCCAAGACAATTAACAGAAGAGTCATAATCATAAGGCAGAGGACAAAGCCACTAGCTTTGTTTTCCTGGGAATTACCTTATGAGGCCCTTAAAAAGCTACAGGGCCTAGAGATAGCCCCCAGTGCCGGAGGGAAGACGCTTCAGTCCGTGCTGTGGTCTCAGTGCTGGGCATGGCTCGTCACTGTGGGGTAGGAGGTGACCGTTTCTGCCTGACCACTACTCACAGACAGCAACTCCAGCTGCCTGAGAGTCTCGGTGTTTTAAGAGTATAAATTACTAGGTACAGATGTGGCAATGTTTATTAACTTTACAAATGTATTGTCCTTGCGAACATTAAGCATAAATGAAGGATGGAGAGATTGGACTCAGCAATCTGTGTATCATCTAGGGAAACTCTCCAGAACTAAGGCTGAATGTCAGGGGCCACGCAGATGAAAATGGCACTAAGATCCCAGGACTGTTAACTGCCAGCCCTGGGGACGATGTGGAGCCGGGGAATTAACATTCTTTCATCACAGCTGGGGCCGCAGAAGGGTGCAGCCACTTGTCAGGTGCTGGGTAGTTTCTTTACAAAACTAAACGGACAACCACCCTGTGGTCCCCAACTGTGGTCCTTGGCGTTTGCCCAAAGGGGTTGAACACTCAGGTGTACCCAGACCCTTGCCCCCGGGTGGTGATAGCAATTTAGTCATAATTGCCAAAACCCAGATGCAACCAGCATGGCCTTCAGTAGATGAGGGGACATGGCCACCAGACCATAGCATGTTGCTCAGGGCTGAAGAGAACTGACCTGCCACTCTCCAAAAAAGACATGGAGGAGCCTGAGATGCTATTTGCTGAGTAAAAGAAGCCAGTCTGAAAAGGCAACTCCTGTGTAGATGCCAAGCATAGAACATTCTGGAAAAGTCTGGACTTTGGAGACAGTAAAATGATCAGCCATCGTCAGGAAACGGGGTGACAGATGGCGAGGTAGAGTTGATGGTGGAGAGGAGTTGAAGGGCAGTGAAAATACTCTGGTACCCCAACAGTGGGTGTCTGCCGTTATATATTTATCCAAACACAGAATGCACAGCACCGAGGGTCAACTGTAAGGTGATGCAAGGATTCCACATGAGGAGGAGGAAGTGTCAGTGTCGCTAACGCCGGGGTGCACACGCCCCTCGAAAATGCACACCCCTTGGAAAACACACACCCACCTGGAAACGCACACCCCACTCGGAAATGCTGACGGTGGGTGAGGCTGTGCATGATGGGGGCAGGCTGATATGGGGAGTTCGCGACCCTTCCCCCCATCTAGCTGGGTGCCTAAAACTGCCCTAAAAAGTGGGTACTCAATGATGGAAAGGCAGGTGATGGTTGCAAATACACACTTGTAAAAACAAAGTCTGAATAGAGCCGGAAGATGCAGAGAACTGCCATGAGTGGCTTTTCAGAAGTCACACAGGCTTACAGGATTAGGTCAGAATGCAGACTTTGTAGCCGTAGCTGACGGCCGGCCAGTCACGGTGGCTCAGCAGGTCTCCAGGCGATCCTGTGTGACAAGCATTATTAAGGCCATTAGTGAGGGAATTATCAGAGATGACAGAGCCACACCATGGAACAGTAGGCTGCAGTTACAGAAAGATGGGGCTGATCTGGCCGCCTTGTGGTTCCGAGACAGAGGTGGTCACAAAGCGAGCTGCTGCTCAGGACAGGTGGGGCAGGCTTAATGCAGGTGGTATGCACAGCCTGGCATCTGACCTTAGGTAGTTCCAGTTGTCACTAAGAAAAGCATACGGCATGTGTACCCTTGCCTGGGGAAACCTCTGCCTGGTGGGGGGGGGGGCCTGCTTGGGGGACCCTCAGCCCCAGGGACCCCCTGCCTGGGCCTCACATGCCACGTGTGCCATCCATGGAGCACCTGTTGGTCTCTTGTAGAATTTATTAGATATTCCACTTGAAGGTGCATTTTACATGCTAAAAAGAGGAAAATGTGAATTTTATTGGTGTTAATTATGGGTTGATAAAGGGGCCTTTGTTCTGTGCATCAGATGATTGGGTGATATTTGCAGAGCATGTGATACTCTCTCACACACTGAGGGGAGAATTGGAATTCCACTTGCCTTAATGGGCCTCCAATTGTTGATTGCTTTGTTTTTTTGGTTAAAATACTTCCATAGAACATTTTCCTTCAATGCTCACAGGTTAAATGCATGCTGATATAAAGGAAGCAAGCTTGAAATTCACTAAAGAGAGAGGTTCAAGTTATCCTGAATTTTTCTGTGGTGGCAGGTGTCAACAATAGGCTACCTATGGCCCCCCAAAAGCACGTTTTAAACAGTGACTTTTTAGAGGTAGTTTTTAAAGGGGGAAGTAAGTTAACTGGCTTTGTAAATGTGCAATGCTTTGGAAAGACCATTTTGAAAGTTTGAGACAGTTTAGTTGTCTCCATGGTCATGGAGATTACTTTAGCCCTCATGTCTTGTGTTTTTACATATTTACCCTCTCCACAAAACCTGAAAAATAAATATCTAACCACTTTTGATTGTACAACTTGATTGGAACGTGGACCTTTTTGTTCAAAGATATTACATGGAAAAACTGGATGTTGACCTGAGTGGAAATAAAAAGTGACAACCACAGGTTTAATAAAACGTACTTCATTAATAAATTCACAAAGTTGATTGATTGATTGAATCATGCAAAAACCGAGGTGCAGGCCAGAGGTGCGGGGGTGAGAGGACTACCCAGAGAAGAGCCGGGAGCAGAACAGGCAGGTCTACCGAAGCACACTGCTGAGGGGAGCAGCAGGGAGACAGGAGAGGTCTGCCGCGCCCTGTGGTCACTCCCTGGCCAGGATCAAACTCCCCCTGCAGTGGCTACAGGTCGCTCCACAGTGCTGTGCTTTAAGCCGTTGCGCCACCAGGGAGGGCCCTAAATTCATAATTTTTAAGAAAGTGATGTTTCTTTTTTTTAACTTTCAACTGCACAATGCTCTTTGGATTCCACCAAAATATTAAAAGCTGAACAATGAGGGCTCACATTACTCAAATAAGTAATCCCATTTATGGTTTCTTTTTAAAAATAGATTCACCGAGATTTTGCAGGGCCAGCAAACTCATCAGTCCCACGTGGGAACATGGCGGCTCCCGCCCAGACAGCACCCGTCTGTGCTCCCCTGGTTTGCGCTTCATTCAGCTCTCTCTGCTCCAATCCGGGGTGCTGATCGCTCTCATTCTGTGCTGTCTTCCAGAAACTTCCTTCTGCTTTCCTGCCCTAGCGTGTGTGTCTCCCTCTGGCAGCTGTTGGAAGAGCCTGTCTGCCCCGAGCTTCAGCGGGGTTCTGGGAGGTGGTTCCCAGCTGTCTGGCCCCAGAGTCCCACTTCATGCGTTTGTGCTATGGACCCAGCAGCTGTTCCTTACGAGCAGAAAGCTCATCCATTCAGTCTTCAACACAGTGGGGACTGGCGTATGAAAATGAACACAATAGAACTCTGCTGAAAGGCAGAGCCGTCGAGGGAGACACAGTTAATACAGTGCAGTAAGTAGGGAGGGAGAGGAGGCCATAGAACTTATTTGAGTCCAGTAAAGTCTCTTACAGTAGGAAGGGCGGGAGGGGAAAAAAGGACTCTTTGCTAGGAAGCTGGTCAGCAACTGATGAAATCTGGATGTAGAAATTTTTGTTTATTAAATTAGAAAGACAGGGTTTTTAGCCCTGACTAAGCCTCCAGATCGTCTGGGATCTAGCCCCAACACAGCTGAGTCAGAAACTTCGGTGGCGGGGACATTGTAATCTCCAAGATATTAATTCTGGGGAGTTGCGAGGTTCGGGGCATGTCTGTATCTTTTGCTCCTTTGTCATGGCAAGACCCATCTCCCTATAGGTTTATCCATCTGGGCAGGTGCTTTTCCTGGGTGATTATTTTCAGGACTAGGTATTTGCTGGACTTGAAGATGGTCCCCTTGTAGGTTGGAAAGTGCTGTCTTTGAGCATAAAATTATTAGGTGGATTTGACGTGCAGAAATAATTTTAAAGCCAGACCGTAAAAGTCCTGAAAAGCATGCTAAGATACTTCAAATTGAAATTGGCGAAAGGTGGATAATCAAATGAAGCAAAACCACCTGGAGTTAAAAATTAGATGTGGTCACTAGGTAATGATGTCAACTTTGAAATCTCCTGAAAATACTTTTAAATGGGGTTTCAACAGATGAAGTATGGATTTTTAGCATTTCTTCCCCCAAAGCAATACATTTGAAGGGAATAGTTTTCTACAGATGACTATCTACTGTGTGTTTGTTGAAAAGCAAGTCTCATTCACATATAGAGCCCTGTCAATGCATATTCATTTCTTAGATTTGAAGTAAAGTGCATTGCAAATTGAATATACTCTCAGTGGGAAGTAGAAATATTTCCCCAAAGAAATACAACTGTATTTTAGGATTTGTTTTTGCCTTTCTTGCTGAAACTTCTCCCCAAATGTTGTATAGAGTGATCTTCTGAGAAATAACGATCCTTATTCATCTGAGAGCTAGACTCCATGTTGTTCAGGCATGCATGCCTGTACCTGTACACAGGCATACACACACACAAGGAGCCCGTTACTAAGTGATGGGGTGATGCAAAATCCAATAATTTCCAGTATGAACAACCAAATATTTCAAGTGGAGTCCTAGTAATCGTTTCTGTTAATTAAGAATTTTTAAATGCTCTGAAGGCAGCCTACCAGGGAGCAGAGAGAAAACTTGACAAATGTTCCACTTAATTAGATCATCTGCAGTGAAGATCGGAATAGTCACAACTCGAAGGCTGTCTCATGGCCTGACTCGGGGTAAGTGGGAACATGTAGATGATTCCCTAGGAAGCAGACAAAATGAGGTATTGAAGTAGCATGTCAAGTATTGTTGCATTTATTTTACCTGTGAGTTAGGCTTACGCTCATCTCTTCAGAGTAGAGTTGGTGATGCAGCTGGTAGCATTTAATAAGTCTGTTGTATCCAGGTGTACTTATATATACAATTTTGTTTAACTATTTTTTTAAAGATTTATTTATGTATACATACAGAACTGAGGTATAGGCCAGAGGTGCAGGGGCAGTGAGAGGAGTCACCAGAGACAGAGTGGGGAACAGAACAGGCAGATGGATGAAGTACATTGCTGAGGGGAGCAGTAGGTGAGACAGGAAAGGTCTGTTTTACCATGTGGGTCACGCCTGGGGCCAGGAATTGAACTCACATTGAAGAGGGTAGCTTGTAGTGCTGTGCTTTAACCCTCTGTGCCACCAGGGAGGGCCCTGCTTAACTTTTTTTTTTTTTAAGATTTGTTTATTTATGTATACAAGAATTGGGGTACAGGCTTGAGGTATGTGTGTGGGGGGTGTGTGTGTGAGGTGAGGATTCACCACAGACAGAGTGGGGAGCACAGCAGGCAGATCCATGAAGTACACTGCTGAGGGGAGCAGCAGGGAGGCAGAAGAGGTCTGCTGCGTGCTGTGGGGCACTCCCTGGCTGGGGATCGAAGTCGTGCTGCAGTGGTTGCAGATAGCTTTAGAGTGCTGTGCTTTCACCTGCCGCACCACCAGGGAGGGCCTGCTTAACTATTTCCACCAGAATATTGTATAAGGAAACTATGGTTTGAGTTCAGACCATATTTCATATCCTGCCCACTATGGTAATGCAGACAAGTCCTATGTTAGCATCACGGAGCCATCTGTTACAGTCTGGAATGTTCATAACCTCCAGCTGTTGCTGGACAGCTATGGGTGGCTGACCTGGGACTGTGTGACTGAAGCAGCTTTACCTCTTGTGGTGCTCATGTCTTTGGAAGGTGAAGATTCCCTCTGTCCTCCATTTGGGGTCGACCTTCTGACCCCCAACGTATTCCAGCACTAAGACAAAATGAAATTCCTGTGTAATAATAAATGACAACGTGGTAGATCCCACGATACTCGTGGCTGTCACAAGTTCCATGTCCTTGTTAGCACAGTGCCAGGACCTTGGGCCCTGACGGTCAATGCTATTTGTGGGGGCAGAAAGGGAAAAAGTGGCAGACTTAGGACAGAAATGTTGGGGAAACATCTTTATTTCTTACTTCAAAGTTTAATTTCTGTACTCCAAAATAAACTAGCCTTTGTGGTCCTAGGCTAATGACACTTGGTCTTTGTCACTTGCTTTTTCTTCAGCCTAGCATTTGAACGTATTTTAACTGTTGACCTTGCTCCAGCCTTTTCTAACTTTAGGAACTACGTGCATCGTGGACATCACTACACAGCATCTCTTCGAGAAATCAGTAGCATTTGTTTTCCTGGGCTGGGTACCCATGACTGAAGGTGCAGTGCTTTGTTTATAATCATTTCCATGATTCATCAGACACAGGACACTCTGGGACGCTGTGTCACTTTAAAAGTGTCAATACGTTAATAGACGAAGTCTCCAGGAACTATGCAAATGGAATACTCCCTTCGGAGAGGACTGTCTTACCCTTAACTTTTCTAAAATAGAGGTATGGTGCTGTCAAGTGGCTCCAGGTCATGGAGACAGAAAGAACAGCCATTGTCAGTCAGGGCGGCCCGGCATCCAGGGTGCCGGTGTGTGTTCCCTGATGGTCACCACTTCCAGAGTGGACGAGTAGGCCAGAGAGGCCGGTGACCCGCTTCACAATGGAAGTCTGGGTCGAATGGAATGAGGGGCCACCCAGCACTGGCCCAGCCAGGAGAGATGCCCCCATGTGGCCGGCAGGCCGGGGCTGTGTTGACACGTGCTTGTCAGCCAGCCAACTCCAGGGAGAGACCGGGGTTCAAGCCCCTGGTCTTCCACTCCTGTCACTACTGGGGAGAAAGCAACTTCTCCCCTGAGGTGCGTGCAGTGTTGCGATAACCAGTGTCACTTCAATCGAAGTAAATAAGAAAAGACAAAGTGTTGCCTTTTACAGCCAGGTGGAAGGAGCTGGAGGAAATTGTGTGTCGTAAAGCAAGACAGAGTGATACGTCAGATAGTGGATGTTGACACTAGGTGATCTGAGCAAAGCAAAATACTTAGTAAAATGAGGGGGCGCCAGGAAAGGAAGTGAGGTGCAGGAGCTTGAGAGGGAAGGGGCGGGAGGAAGGGTCAGAGGTGTGGAGGGACGCAGAAGAGGGATCAAAGCCACTTCTCAGACTTTCTGTTTGGTTGAAGGGTAGAACTTTAATGTTACTCTGGAGATGATGACCAAAAACCCAATTTTCTTGTGTCTACTGATGTCAAAGAAAATATTTAAAAGTAAATTAGAAAATTTTTTAAAAAGTAAATTAAAAACGGAAGTGTGGGTGCCTGCACACGCAGCAGGGGTCCCTCCCTCTGCAAGAGCAACGGTTACTGTCGCAGTTCGTTTTCACTATGTTACCGCCCAGCTCGGTGCATACTTCATTTTGGAGTTTCCTTTTGTCCCCCATCAGACAATGTTATTAGCATATGTTCATTTTTCTCCTTTTGATGGTGCTGATACAGATTTCTTTGCATAAATCCATATTAAGCAGCCAGTTCATATTTTCTTCACTTTAAATCAGAGCTTCAATTTTTGATAAAATAGTTTAATATTTGATGTTCAAGTCACTGAAAAGTATTTAAAAAATGTCATCTTGTTAAAAGCCACATAGACCAACCTTTTTTTACTTCAACCTTTTAATGATGTAATGGTAAAGATGATTTCCAGTATTTCTTGGGAAAATCTCTACTTGTCCTACTTCCAAAGAGATGACTTGCAAAACAATTACTGACTTTTTCATCAGCACACCGTGATAACCTTCTAGCTAGGTGTGAATAATGTGATTATGATACATCAATTATGCTGTACACTGTTATTATTCTCAGTATGCATTCTCGTATTTTGTAACAAGAAAAAAAGGTTATGTCTAAATATTTCAATTAGATGAGGCACTTTAATCAAGAGAGTCTATTTTTACTTTTATCTGTTAAGTAACATAGCTATTAATCCACATGCACATGAGGAATAAGAAGTGGTGTGCATCACCCTGTGTTAGTTACCTGTTCCTGTGTATCTGATGACCACAGAGTCATGCAGTAAAGGAAGCCTGTTGCCTTGCAACCCCTGGGG
The DNA here is from genome assembly GCF_000260355.1 of Condylura cristata. Classification (NCBI taxonomy): domain Eukaryota; kingdom Metazoa; phylum Chordata; class Mammalia; order Eulipotyphla; family Talpidae; genus Condylura; species Condylura cristata. The sequence goes on along the minus strand of NW_004567108.1, from coordinate 3,399,059 downwards.
TTCAGGTGCAGACGTGGTAGCTTCTGCCATCCGTGAGCCCCCAGCTTGGTGCTGGACGTGGCTAGGCTGAAGTCCTGTCTTCAGGGAGTTCTACCTGCAAACTCTTTCCGATGGTTGGCAAAACTCACTTCCTTTTGGCAGTAGAGTTCAGAGTCAGTAACAGAGGATGACAGTCTGCTGTGTTATGTCCCCTACTCTTAGGCCTGTTTTAAAAGTCTTCACTGCATTATGTATGGCCCACCAGGGTCGTCTTTCTTTGGGTTAACTGGAAGTCACTTGATTAGGACCCATAAATCTACCTGAAGTGAATACCTACACTTTCACCATGGTTCTGAATGTGGGCCATAAACAGGAAGACCATTTACTCAACCCCTGAAATATTAGCATCGTAACTATCAGGGAATGGTTATAATCGTAAGACAGCAAATAGAGAAGGGAAATAAAGCCCTACTATCATAATAGAATATAATAATGAAATATGGAAAGATAGTGAGAATGAATGTGGAAAGTTCAAATGTAACAAAGGTGCAGTGAGGTGCAAGTCAATGATCATTTTAGAATGTTGCTTGAAATAAATTCTTAGAAGTGGCCTATTACTTTCATTAAAATATTGCAGCAGCATGGGCCCTCCCTGGTGGCGCAGCGGGTTAAAGCACTGTACTGAGAGGCTAAAGCCACTTCCGCATGAGTTCGATTCCCGCCTGCCCCGGAGGTGGCCACAGGGCGCGGCAGACCTCTCCTGACCCGCCCGCTGCTCCCCTCAGCGGTGTGCTTCGTCGGTCTGCCTGTTCTGCTCCCCACTCTGTCTCTGGTGAAGCCTCTCGCCGCCCCTGAGCCTCTAGCCTGTACCCCGGTTCTGTATGTTCAAATAAATAAATCTTTAAAAAAAAAAAAATCAGTTATTTGCAAAACATCAAACCCTAAAGAAATACTATAAAAAAAAAATATTGCAGCAGCAGATAACAAAGATGGAGCTTTGTAAGAAACATGCGCACAGATGGGCTTGTTTTTATGTCTCTAGGTTGCTCCAGAGTGTAGGTAAATCATCCTCTGCCCTCGTGGGTGGATGATTAGGGCTAATCTTAACTTTCCTGTCTTCAAAATAAAATTATAAATACACTAAGCTTAAAGCAGGCAATCTTTTCATAGTTAGCATTTCGGAAAGAAGTGGTTCTAACGCATCTTTACATATTTAACTTGCCTCTATCCAGGGCACCCTCAGTCTGGTGCCCTCGAACCTCTTGAGAGATAGATTCAGGTATCAGCATCTATATGTTTAGAACCTAGATCATCCCAAAATTATAGACAAGTTTGAACATCCTCAGGGCAATAATTTAAAAGTGGTCCATTGCCCATAGCACTTGGAAATTAGACAGATGCCGGGTGCTGAGTCTGCAGCCTGTGAGCAGATGTGTCGTCAGGTGCTGCCAGTCCAGTTCTGTGGGGGCAGGCCCAACGGAGAGAGGGTCTCAGCGCAGCGATAAATCAGTTGCAGAGTTGTAAATTTTCAGTTAACTGTAGTTTTGAGAAGAACAGATGTTCTCTCTTGCACACAACTGTTTCAGAACTTGTCTTAACACGGGCGATGTTCAGAAAGCGTCCTGTGGCTTCCTCAGATCTCCTTACGGCAAAATACTCGTCCCTAAAAGACAGCTGAGACTATCAGAGGTGGGTGTGGGCTAAAGGCCTACATGGAAGACTGAGAGTGCCTGGGTGGGGGGTGAGGACGCGGCTCTGAGCAGATGTGAACCCGCACCTCTGTTAATATAATGCGGTAAACCCGTGTTAACGAATTTTTTTTAAAAACTACAGTTGGAAAAAAAAATGCTGTAGTGCATTTAAAAGCTAGAGCAAGACCGCTGATTTATGCTGCTGGCTGTTGCTCATTTCTCAGCTTGACTCTGATCGCATCAGTCCCTGGCTGTGGCTCTGACCGCCTCAGCATCAGTGAAGTGGCCACGCTAGGCATCTCCACCTTAGCGGGCTGAGGAAGGCGGGTCTTTCTGGCCCAGCCGGGTGAGAGCGCAGGCCTGGTGCCATCTAATATTTCTCAGCTCCCTGGAAATCGGATGCCCATTCTCCATCCTACCTGCTCCCTACGTGAGGTGGTATTTGCAAGCCATCTGGTGACTGTGGGTCTCATCTCTCCTCTAGCTGGAAACAGCTTATCTGTGTGTTTAATTAAAGTCGGCCTGAGACAAAGTAAAGTAGTTGACTTGGAACGAAGATTAAGGGCTTCTAGCATTTAATTAGAAGAGCAGTGTTCAGGATGTCTCTGGGTCCCAGGGCCCCAGGAATGTGACATCATCCTCCAGGGCACTGAGTCCAGGCTGGACTGCTTGGCCCTGCCCATCTGCCCTCGAGGCTGGCTGGGAAGCTTCCACAGGGGTGCGGGCCCCAGGCTTCCTTTTGCTGTGCCCTGCGTCTGTGTCCAGGGGTGAGGCTATATGGGTTCTGTCACATTCTGAGGGGAGCCAACTGAGGGGAGGCCAGAAGGGCCTCGTCCCAGAGGGGCCTCCATAGCCTGGCACTACCCAAGTGAGAGGGCAGCGGGAGCAAGTGTGGTGGCCAAGGGTGAGCAGAGGCGACCCTACCCAGCTTCCCTAGGCAGAGGGAAGTGGCAGATGACTGGAGGGTGCCCCCTTTCCAAGGCCATGCCAGGCATTGGCAGAGCTGGGGGCTCATCCTGGAGGAGAGAGCAGCACCTGCTTGCCTGGACCTGTTGACTTTGGGGCTGGCATGTGGAGGGGGGAAAAGTGGGTGTTGTCCTGATGCTCTGCTTCCTGAGGGGTGCGAAAGATGGACCCAGCTTGTGCCTAGGAGCTGAGTTGGGCTTCAAGGACTGATGAGGTGGGATCCCTCAGCACCCGAGGAGATACAGGGATGTCTGCTAGGCCTGACATTTTAAGAACTGAAACTAAAAATGTTGGATGTGGGCTGATTTTCCGGTGGGAGATGCCTGTTGTTTTTCTCCTACCAGATACCCCGTTCCCTAGTTTTTCCTGCCAGGCACCACACCCGTCCCAGTTTTTACGAAGCTTCGGACTAAGATCGGGAGTAAGGTTTTTGCTCAAGTCTGGCCAGTCAGGTAGCTCCATCCCATCTCAGAGGCCAGTGCAGGCTGAAACATAAACTAAGTGAGTCTTGTTAGGTGGGTTAAGCATATGATGGGAGCCAGGAATTTAGACATGGCATCCAACAAATGGCACCTATCGAACATTGGCAGGCAAAATGCAGAGGTAAACTTGACTCCAGAAGTGTTTTTCATCAGTAGTCAATGAACTGATTATCTGATGGTGGGCAAAGTGCCATGTTGGCTTAGTGATAGATGGCTATTGTTAAAGTCATTGTGTGTAGAGGCTGTTTACTGAGGAGAAAGGTGATTCATTTGTAGCTGAAAGGCAAATTCACATGCCAAGAGCTTTTTCTTGATATTTTGCTCATGTGAAGGTTAATTGCAACAATTTAGTTAAACAATTTGTTGAGTATCTTGAAACAAGGTAATTGAAAGTGAGACTATGCTTATTAATTTTTCAAAATAACAAAATTATACCACTCCTTTACATGCCATGAGTATTTCCTGTTGGTTAAGACTTCCCTAATGAAGATAAATGTCTTTTAATAAGCAATCCCTTAGATTTCCCTTTTAGAGAACCTGGGTTTTTATATACTGCTTTTATTCAAAGAATGGATGACCAAAGAGCTTCGCAAATTGTTTATTTTGCGGTGCTTCCTGTTCTTAATTATTTTCATCATTATTGTTAAGAACTTGTAGCTACAGAATATTTAGGCATGTATCTATCCTCTGGTGTATAAGCGCTTGCCTTTTTTTGTTTTTTCCCAACTGCAATTTTTGTTTACTACCTGATTAACATGGGATGATCTCGCAGAGATAAACCAGATAACATGTTTATAGAAATCTCAGCTAAGTTCCTCATCAGCTTTTGGTGAGGTTGAATATGTTATTTAGTTTCCCTAATTCTCAGTTTTCTTATCTACGAAATAATTGACATTTCTGATATCACATTTCAGACTCTGTGAATAAAAAAATGTTTGCAGTAAGGCTAGCATATAGTATGTATTCAAATGACAGTGACATTTTTTTAGAATCTCATAGATTGCATCTTTAACTTTTCTTCATCTCTGTCCCTATACAAACATTCATTTTCTCAGCAGGGGCTTATGATTAGGAATCATATTAAATATTCTGCACAATGCGTTGTGGGAAAGTATCACAGGGAAGCTGACAATCTCAACCACCAGTATTTCCAGCATCCCTTTCTATCGCTCAGTGACTCAGGAAGTTCCTGAAAGTTACCCCCAAATCTGCTGTGCCTCCTCAGGAACACAGCAAAGCCAAAATTGGGGTGTTCTGCTTGCTTCCCAGGGGTATCAGTTTTTAGGGCTGCTTTAACAAGTCACCACAAACAGCTGTAGAAAACAACAGAAATTTACTCTTTGACAACTCGGGAGGCCAGGCATCTTAGTCATGTGTCAGAAAGACTCAGTGGAGAATCTGTCCTGCAAAATGGTTTTCTCGACATCACTGGCTATGGCAGTCACTGGCACCTCCTGGCTGTGGCAGCGTGTGCCACTGTCTGCCTGATCATCACAGGCCACCCTCCCTGTGTGTGCCCCAATTTTTCTCTTCTTATAAAGACACCCTTCACTGAGTTAGCGCACTTCCTCATCCAGTACGACTCATCTTACTGTATCTGCAAAGACCCTGTATTCGGGTCAGTCACATCCCAGGTTTCAGGTTGCCCTAAATATGGGGTGGGGAGGTAGCTGTTCATCCCGGTAGACCAGGGCTTCAGGTGACCCCTTCATCCCTAGTGCCCTCAGGAAGCCAAAGTCCCTCGCACACTTCCACCCTTGGACACCGCTGAAAGCAGCACCCCTGAGAACCACCCAGAGCCCCAGAGAGCACCCCAAGTTCTCCTTGTGATGTTATCCACGTGCCTTCATGAGTACAGATGTTATAAACTCCAGGTCCTTGGGAGGGTGGTATTCTTTATAAAAAAAAATATGTCAAACAGCAATAGAGTTGGGGACATGAAATGGAGGAGCGATGGTAACACTTCTGGAACATTCATTGGTGCAGAGACCCAAACCTCCTCATGCTGTCCCCCTCCTCTTTCCGCAGGATTCTCCCCTCCCCTTCTCACCCCTCCCTGCCTCTTTCCATCTGAAAGATGAGGAAAGTAAAGTCCGGCTACCTCACTTCTCTAATGTCACCCTACTGCTTATGCAAGGAGAAATTTATGTACAATTTTCTCCAATTCCGAGTTCACTTTCTTTCCCGTTCTCCACACATTTAGTCTGTTTCTTTTTCTCTTTTGTCTGCCTGCCCACTAAACTTCTGTCATCTCAGGTGAAGTTTGCATGGTGGAAGAATCTCTGAGAAGGCCATGTGGTAAAACTGCAGTCCCCCAACCTTTGAAAGAGCCTCTCCAGGTCCTCTTCCTCTTGTTTCGCTTTATTTTACTACTTAAAAATCAGCACAGATGGGCATCTTGAGGGTGCAAGGAAAACTAGGTTACAACTGGTGTCAGAGGTGAGGAGCTGGTGGTGTTTCCCCCTGCCAGCTTCCTCCTCATCGCAGGTGGAGGTTCGCCAGTATTTCCAGCGTAGTGGAGAGAACAGTCTCCTGTTGCTGCAGAAAGCCTGCTTGCCTTGGCCCTCAGGGTGGGGGTTTGGGCGAAGGACCTCGGCCATTTGTATCTGAGTCCTTGAAGAAAATGGTCCCAACACAGTCCAGTCAGTGAGAAACACAGATTTGACTGTTCTACAGTAGGAAAAAATACATTTGTCAGATCAAGACAGAGCTGTGTGTTATTTCCATTTTGCAAATGAGAATTTAAGTGACTCTAATAATCAGCTTGACTAGTGTATAAACCAGTGTTTCAGACAAAAGCCAGCATTGCTTTGTTCTCTATCAACAAAGAAGCAAATTGATTTAGGCTTAAAATGTATTCCAATGAACTATTTCGTGTGTTTATTGAATAATAAACAATACGATAAAGTTGAAGCTTATTCAGTTGTTGTTTTTTAAAGTACTACTTGGATTTCCTCCTGCTCAGTATTATTTGATGACCAATTTCAGTGCTACAGATGAATATGCTCTTCCTACTTGACAACACTTTGAGCATTTTATTTTCTGTAACAAATTGTATGGAGCAGCCAGCACAAAATTTCAAAGATATAATGTGTATGAATAAGCCCTATTTTTCATTCTCTTAGTTTTAAAATCTTTTTAATGGCTTCTTCATAGTGATTCCCTTTTCAAATTGATTGGGTATCAATTTCAGTGCTTTTCACATGCATTTTCATTAGATCCTGATACTGGGAAACTAGCTGTAAAACAACACAGAATGCTCAGAATTCTGTCCTTGACAGCATCTGGGACTAAGGCTGAGCTGGGTATAATTAATGCTGCATTGCAATAACTTCCAAATCAACTGACTATATTACTCATTAAATAAAAATTAAATGGGTTAAGCCATTTTATTAATATTACACAAATTAGGAAAGTAAAAAATATGGAATTGAGTGCTTAGAAAAATCGTTACAGTTGTGTAGATTTACAGTGCTGTAAATATCCATGTTGATGAATTTTTCAACAACCTTTCTAAAATAGGTGAGTAACTCTAAGAGTTTAGGGGTGTTCCTTGGCCCCCACAGATATTGGAGGTTGCTGTCACAGCAGTCAGTCATTGTTTAACATAAAAAAACTCCCTCTGTGATGTTGTCAGATGTACCTGTGCAGAGACACAGACCTCCTCATGCTGTTCTCCCCCCTCTTTCCGTAGGGTTCTCCCCTCCCCGGCCCTCACCAGGTGGTCAGATCCAGCCTGGTGGCTTGAGTCATCTTACACTCAGCTCTTTGAAGCAAAGGTGTCTGTGACTTAACTAATCCATGGCATCATTATTACAGACTCTGTAACCTCCGCAAATTTGACTAATGAGTCAGCCTGAGAACTTCGGCTTGAAGAGGTAGAAGGTGAATTTGTATGATGCCAATTTCCCCCCCTTGAAGCATAGTCAAATGCAGAGTTTCCAAATTCTAGAAGCTCCACGACCAGATGTCCTATGTGCTGGTGTGACAGGACATGCTCTCATCTGCTGGGCTATGTGTGACGTTTTATGAGAACAAAGGAGTCAGGGGCCAAGAGATCAGACGACTCTGTCTGAAATGTAAAGGGATTTGCCACCTGTTAAAAGAAAGTACCATTGTGCACTTCATCTATATTTTATTCTTTAAAGCACAGTTTCTCATCGTTTAGCATTCACATTGTCTCTTTGAGACTTTATATAAGTTTTGATGCTTTGTGAAATTCACAGACACATGGTCATCCAACTTTTCAGGGCTAATAATATGTTCAAAGTCCTCTGTCAGCCTTTTCATGGGTCCCAGGCTTAACTCCAGGTTAAAAACACTTACCTAAATTGTTTTTATTATCATTGTTGAATTTATTTATGCATACAAGATCAGGGGTGTAGGCCAGAGGTCCTGTGGGCAGGGGGCATGGTGATGGGATGAGAAGATTCACCACAGACATAGTGGGGGGGGCGGTGCAGAACAGGTAGGTCTACCGAAATCCACTGCTGAGGGGAAAAACAGGAGAGCCATGTGGGTCAGCTCCCTGGCCAGGGGTTGAACTTGTGCTGCAGTGGCTGTGGATAGCTTTATAGTGCTGAGCTTTAACCCCTTGTGCCACCAGGGAGACCCTACTTTATTATTGTTATAGTCCTTACTATTAGTAGTAGTAGTATTAGTATTAAACACATAACAAGGAAAGCTAAGAGAAACCTTTGCCAAAACTTTACCTTACCAAAATGAATTCACAAGAAACATAATTTTAAGTTCAAAAATAAAACTTTACAAGAAATGGTCTTTATAAAATTTGAGAAACTCAAAGACAGAGATAATAGAGCACTAGTGAATGAATCAATTTTTGAGGTTTAAGTTTCTAAGTAGTGAAATCACAGTGAATATACCATAAGTGACAAGTAACTTGACATATCTAAATAACTTTTCTATCTAAAGAGCTAATCTTACAAGAAAACCACTATTAACGCTGTAGAAAAATGGGCAAAAGATCAGAATGTACAAATTGTAAAGTAAGAAAGAAAAGATAGTCAAGGGGGAACTCTTTGTTATGCCTGATAATTAAAACTCTGGGGTATATTGGCCTTTTAGAGCTGCGGACTTGCCCAGAAAATGCTGGTACTCAGCCTGGCTTTCTGGTGTGCCTGCTGAACCCAGAAATTGAGCAACCTGCAGGGAATGAAATGTTTCAGTGTTTCAAAAGCCCTAAAATGGTTCAGGGCTTGAGGCAATAAACCCTTCCCAAGGAAATCATTTTAAGGAAACATATTAAGGCAAGCCCAGAGGTTTCCATTGCAGCCTTTTTAATAGTGGAATAATTGGAGGCAACTTAAATATTCAAAACAGCAGATGGAGTGGATAAATTATAATGCATCAGCTAATTTGAAACGATGGAAGCATTAAAATGACACTGAGCAGAAGATCACTGACATAGAAGTGTTCTGGAGGAGAGGCGAAATGAAGACTGTTACTAAGTAACAGGATTATCTGTGTTTGAGTGTGAGACAAACCTCAGTCTTCTGATTGTTTTTCTCTAAATGATAGTTTCTAAATGAGCATTTTAGCTCTTCTTTTTTTTTGATTGTTGCTTATTAATAAATCATTTACAATGTTGCAGACCAGTGTTATCTCAATAGAAAAAGAAATTTAGGCACAGACATAGAAGGAAATAGGTCAGCAAGCCAGTTCTGCTGATACCTGACCTTGGTCTTGCAGCTTCCAGAGCTGTGAGAAAATAAATATCTGTTGTTAAAAAATTAAAAGAAAAAAAAGTGCATATCAAACTCTAAAATAATGCTGTACTGTAAAGCTGTTAACATCCTATGGACCTGCAGTCACATAGATACGATTTCGTCTATATAGTGATTTTAAGAGTATCTAGTAAGTAGGAATATTTGATTTGGACAGACTGCAACGCATTTTGGATACATTAAAGAAAAACAGTGTTGTGCCGTTCGCTTTGCTTTATGAGGATGTGCTTGTGTCTCCCAAAACCCAAGTCATGGTGATGAATGCATTCAGGAAACAAGCGAGCAAGTGAAACTTTGCCTTTCAGTTCCTCCAGGGCACTAGCTGTCTGCTCTCCCCAAACCCCTCTCATCACCCTTCCCTCGCTTTCCCGGCTAACACCCCCATCGCCCTCTATCACTTTGTGGCTTCTGTTCTACATGACAGCAAATGCAAGGTCTCTCTGGGTAGTGAGAGCATCCCACCTTACGCGGATGGTTACTGGTGCAAAACCAAGGAGCCACTAACCCACCCCTGGAGTCCATCAACCCCTGTCAGGCTCTCTCTGTCAGATGCCCAGGACAGGTTGGGGACTGGCGGTGCAGCATGATGTGAGAATGTTGCAGTTCCCTGCCCCACACCCTCAGATCACCTCACATGCACTGGGAGTTCCCTGAATGTGGGGGTGGCTCATTCAGCCACTTTAAAAGTTTGTCCACCCTATTGCACAATTTTTCTTTTCTTTTATGCATAACACTTGATAAGCTAAGTCTGAATCTTTACAGCATTTCAAGATCTGTATATATTTTAATTGTGTTCCTTTAGCTTGTGCTCCCACTGAATATTCATGTTAATATTAAATGATGGGTTGCTGTCACATTCCTTGAATTCTATGTCTGTGTTTGAAAAATGTGGCAGTCAGGATTCAGGGCTCTTCTGTCCCTGAGTCTGGGATGCTGGTAAGGTCTCTGAGCTCTGCAAGTCTCTGTTTCTTCTGCTCTGACACTTGGCCTTGGCTGGTCCTCTCCAAAGACTTCCCCACACCTAAAGCATAGGCTGTTCTAGCAATTTAACCTACGGTGGTAGCTTATGTGAATAGTCCCCACAGACTGATTACATTCTTTTAAATGTGTTAGCTGTTTTGAATTTCATAATTTCCCCCACAGTTCTAGCAGAATATAGTCCTAAAAATACACAGAAATGTATTAAACCTGGAATTAGACTGCCAACATATTTTCGGATCAAATGTTTAATTTCATAATTGGAAAATGATACATCTGCCTGGAGAAAATCAGTGGGGTTGGAAAACAAATTATGTGTCGACAGTGTTGGTACAGAAAAATTATACATATTTATGAATGGCCAAATCATCTTATTACTGGAATTTGAAAATATAATTATCAATCATTGATAAGGTAATGACTTCAAATGTGTGCTTTCTCCTGGGGCATTTTGTTTTGTGTTTATGAATTTACACACATGTGCTGTCCACCGTCAGAATTCACAGGACCTTCTCATTTGATTATTAGACTTCCATGAATACAGTTTGGATTCAAAGCAATTGTTCATTTCAGTGAATAAGCAAATGGATACTATCGAAAAAAAGATGAATTAAATGCCAATTTTAGGCTTTAAAATAATGCTATTTTTAGTATTTTAACATTTTTGTGTGATTTACATTTTAAGGATTTTGTACAAAGATATCACATATCAAAGATGACATGAAACTAACTCCTTTCAGGGTTCCATTTTATAGTTGTAAAGGTGAAATGAAGCTTCCTACGATGGTGCCTCACTCAATTTCTGTTTGTGCCAAGTGGCCTCAGCAACCCAGGACAGGATCCTTACAGGAATTCTAGAACCTATAAATCATGTTTTCTGATGTGTTGCCTAGAATTTTCCTCACATGTACCAAAGTTCCTAGGGATTCTGCTGCATTTTCAAGTTTGAGACCCACTGATTTGACTCATAGGGGAAAAGCATCATGTATATAACTGAAGCAAGTCCAGGAATAAGACTCCACTCTTTCCCCTTGAAGAGAAGCTGACTGCATTAACTCAGTTGAGTGAGCACTTTCCTGAAGAAACATAAATCACCCAAAGAGGAGCTCCCAGCCCTTCATTCGCTGAATTCTCCAACTGTCTGGTGGGCAAAATGTGGCTTCTGAATCTGAGGACCTGGGAAATCAGGCTCTTTAGGGACAGAGCTCCTCTTGGAAGTATTTAATGGATTCAGCGCTGGTGCGGGTTCATCCTCAGAATGGCTGCAGGTAGCTCTCGTCAGTCAGCTGAAGATGCTTCAGGTTTGCAGGGTTCCTGGAACCCGCAATGCCCAGTCAGTGCTGGAGTCTGGGTTTCTCTCATTGATCATACGAATGTCAAAAATGTTTCTGAGGGTCCCAGATGCCCAGCTATTTACTAACGTTCTGATGGGGAAGGAGCCATTATGGTTTGGGGGCCCCGACTGCCCACAATTCAGAACAGCACTCTCCAGCGATGGTTCTATGGTCGCCTGCAAGGCAATAGGCTCACGGGGGCCCTACAGACCCTTCACAGGCCCTTCACTTGCCTTAGGAAACTTCATGCCACAGCTTTTTCATGCTTACTGCGTCACAACACTGGGCAAGGCAAGGCAGGTTGACCCCACAGAAACCCAGGAATCTGTCATTTCAACTTGGAGTTTTTATTTGTTCAGGATTTAGTGACCATTACTAGAATATCCTCTTAATGGACCAATGAAAACTATGGATTATTATGCATAATACTTGAATCTGACAAATATGCTTCTTTTTTCCTTCTTAACCAAGAATGTCCACTCTAGTAGCCAAGGGCATTGCAGCAAGGGAGACTGAACAGAACTGCCAGCTGGTGCTGGTGATCAGTGTTTGCGAAATAGCCGCCTTCTGAGGGACTGGCCATCAGTGCTGACTTCTGGACATGCGTTCTTAGGAGTCCATGTGCGTTACCGTTAGAGAGAGACTGAATGGTGTTGTGCTGGGTTTACCGAAAGCCAAGAAGTTAAAAACAGGCAGTGTCTGACACCCTCTGCAGAGGGATCATTGTTCTTGTTTGGGGCTTACTCTGTCACCCCTCAGTGTAGTGTGTACTCCGTAGTCCTTTGTCATGGAGACAGAGGTGCTCAGGCACAAACTCTGAATTTTGGGAGATGAGACTGGAGGAATCCTGTGGGTATTCATGAGCTGACAGTGAGCTAGACGGCACACACTCTCACTCCCGCAGTCCTGTGACGCCTTTGGCATTAATGGACATTGGTTTTCCTGCCATCAGAGCAGCACGAAGCAGGGGGAGTACTGGGATGCCCGTACATCTGCACAGGTTGGGCACTGCATGCGCGAAGGGACTCTGTCTCCATCTGTGCTCCTCATCTGCACTCAAGATCTTGTTAAAATGCTGATTACTCCCAGCTGTTGGGTGCTACCCAACCTTGCTGGTGTGCTGAGACACTGAGTGTGTGCCGAGACAAAATGGGGAACGGTACCCCGACTGTGGGGTAGCACAGCCCCGAGAGGAGTCAGTGTCTCAGCGGAAAACCACACTCTAGCCACGTTGCGCGCCACAGACACAGGCCACTGTCTGGTGTCCCTGACCACTGTCATGCATTACTGTGAGTACTTGTGACGCACAGATACTGTTCTGACTTAGAGGCTAACTTGGAAAATCTATGTTACCAAATTTTGGAGGTCAGGAGAGGAGGAGAGAAATAGAATTCGCAGCACTTTAGTTCATAGGTGACAAACCCAGGAGGATCTTGGAATCTAAGCCCCAGGGATCAACAGTGGGGTGCCCCCACTGGCAGAGTCAAACTCGACACCATATCCCAAGAGGAGCTCACTCAAGCCCACACAGACCCCCCACCTGGCAGGAAGCCACTGTAACACCTGACCACACCTGTAGTGCTTTAAAGCAGTATACACTTGCTGTATAATTCTGAAGGTCAGGAGTCCGAAATGGGTCTTGTTAGACTAAACTCAGGGTGTCGGTCAGGCTGCATTTTTTCCAGAGACGTTAGAGGAGAATCCGCATCCTGCCTTGTCCCTCCTGTGGAGGCTGCCTGAATCTCTCAGTCCTCTTGAAAGCCAGAATTCCAGCTTCTGTCTTCTCCAGGGTCTGCCTCCTCTGCCCCCAAGCCTTCCGCCGCCCCTCTTCTACATGATTGTGGTCATTACATCTGGTCATTTCATTGAGCTAAACCGTATAATCTAGGATCACCTTCCCCAGCGAGGGCAGCTCATCAGCAGACTTCCACCTGCAGAATTCCCCACCGTCAAGGAGAACACCCAAATTCTAGGCATGTTACATGGACATTTTCAGGGCTCATTATTTTGCCTACTTTGGATGGAAACTTTGGTTGTGAGCATCAGACACTCATACAACTTAAGATGGAGAATTTGCTTCCAGAAAGGCAAGGTTCAGCCTGGCCACCGCACAGGGGAGAGCTACAGCCCAAAGCAGCAGATTGCCACTGCACATCCTGAAGTTCATATTGTCCATTTTTAGCCCAGGAAAGTGCAGTCTAAAGATGTTTCTCCTTGGAGTGAGGATATCTGAAGTTCAGTGCATGAATTCGCCTGAAACCTAAAAAATAGCATTCAAGAAAGCCAGTCCCCTCTTCCTTCTCCGTGACTCCATGTGGATGCTCTTGTGGGGGTGATTGGCCAAAGTTATAGGACAATTAAACCCAAGTCAGCACTTCTTCCATGAAAGTTTCCCAGTCAGTCGATGCCGAGGTCACTGATAAGCCAACTAACTAGTGCAAGGCGGGTTTCCCATGTGAACTGGCCTGAAGGACCTGAGTCTGTTGACTGGTTTTCGTAGGAGTGTTGGCTTGGGCCAGTGGGCAAAACCAAATACATCTGGATGAAAGTTTCTCCTACCCTAATACCTTCAATCAGCCTTTGCAAAGCAAAGAAAGGAATTCTGTAACCTAGATTAAGAACAGTCCTCCAGCAAGTTTCAATTACTGTGTTTTCTCTGTTTTGCACAGTTAAATGTCTGATTTCAGATTCAAGCCCACGCTTATGCAGGAGAAGCAAGCCCCAGGCCGGGCTTGGGGTTGACTGGCCCTTGGGAGATGTTCGTCCCATCTGGTCTTGCTCCTGGCCCTTCTCAGACAGCAAACCTTGTCATTCACGAGGCTGTAAATTAAATTCACAAGGTCATGGCAAAGGATTGCATAAAAGTAAGCAAAAGAGAGATTTGTTTGAACACTCTCATTTATCTTAAAGCAAGCTCTCACTTGGAAATTCAAGTACAGCTTTATTTCATCTTTCCTCTTCAAGATAATTTTTTATTATTATTATTTTGTGTTTTGAATGAGCAAGTGTTTCTTAGGACACAAAGGAGGCTTGTCCTGAGCGGGTGCTGTGGAGAGCAGGAGGCTTAGCCAGCACAAGGCAAAAACTTAGGTTTGTGTTCTGCTCTGCTAAAGACTCAGGCTGCAACCTTGAAGAAGTTACTTAATTTTTCCATGCCCCATTCCCCTTCTGTTTATAAAATGAATCTACAGATGCACTTCCCTCCTGGAGCCTGCTCACCTGCCTCTGTGCTTTTTGCAAAGTACCTGTAAAATGGTGTCTGGATTATCTGAGCAGCTGGGAATGGATGAAGTGGAACTGAGATTTCACCAAGTTGTATCAACAAGTATTTCTCTGACCCCATGAGAGAGTCCAATTTTCAAAATGTGCCTAGGTGTTAACTTATGAGGCCGATTTAAATTTGGAATAGAAAATACTTCTGGTGATGGTTATAAGCTACACATTTGGGGTTCAGGAGTGCAGTTATAAGCATTGGTGACACCAGCTTAGTGGCAACTTACTCGATGAAGCTGTATCAGTTTCCTGTGCTCAGACTCAGAATGGCGTCTGTTCTGAGGTGGTTTGTGCCTAAGTCAGCCTGTGATAGAGCTAGTAATTTGAACTTGTAGTATGGTTGTGGTAGGATAAAAAAATAATAATAACATTTCTGCAATTAAAGCATCACAGGGTCAGTGAGATCCTGAAAATAAAATATACAAGTTCAGGGCCCTTCCTAGTGGTGCAGAGGTTAAAACACAGAGCTAGGGAGCTCTCCAGAGCTCCTGCAGCACAAGTGCAATCCCCGGCCAGGGAGTGACCCACAGGGCGCGGCAGACCTGTTCTGTCTCCCTGCTTCTCCCCTCAGTAGTGGATTTCAGTACATCTGCCTGTTCTGCTTCCCACTCTTGTCTCTGGTGAGTCCTCTCACCACCACCCCCCCCCGCCCCATTCCTCTAGTGAACCTCATTTCTTATATGCATGAGTAAATCTTTTAAAAAATAAAATATACAAATTATTTCTGATAAATGTTCTTCACCCTATTTTGTACAATGCATTGAACATATCAATGGCACTTTAATCCTGTGTGCAAAGTTCAGAGATAGTATTTTATATAAAACAGTTCATTGAGAGGCTTTTCTTTCTCAGTTGTACAAATTGTGCAATACACAGAAATTAGATAATGATTTTCCAATAGGATGATGTGTAGGCTTGGATTCTAAATTGAAAGGCTGTCCCTGTACCATTAAATAAACTTAGCATTGCTCTTCAGGTAATCACTGCTTCCTAACAGCCTCGGCAGGTGCACCACATCCTCGTTGCCCTCGCAGACACAGCCCCGAGGGCTCGGACCGGGTGGGGCTCTCTCCAAAGCCCACATCTTTGCCTTTGGTGGAATCCTAACATCAACCAGCACCACTAGTCCCTGTTCCTCCATTAAGCCAATAGTGGATCCAGTCAGTGATTCCAGGCAAAACAAATGCTACCCGATGAACAGACCCACAGAATAATCATTTAGCAGACAGAGTAGGTTTAACGTGGTCCGTCCACTTCTTGCCACTTACTCATTCAACAGCAAGTATTGAGATGCCGGCGGGTGACAAGTTTTAACCATGAGACTAGGACTAGTCGGGAAAAAGAAGTGATTTAAAATGAGGGAGCCATTAGGTCATTTCATAGGTGATATGTCCACTTAATTGCCCTCCTGTTCACTGATGGCCATGACTGTCAAGGTCACTGATGTAAGGACGGATCTGCTGATAATATGACCGGGGTCATTTTCTTCTTCTTTTTATTTATTATTCAATTGGGTTAACAGTGGTTGCAGACTCTGTGATTCAGGGGAGTAAGGTGGCTCTCCCGAGGTGTCTGTCATACATCACACCCAACCCCAAGGCACCGGGGGGCCCCTCCCCGCTCCCTTTTAGTCGCCTCGGTTCTGCAGTCACGTTTTTAGGGTTTATTTGGCTTAGCGTTTTCAATTTCTAGGTTTTGCTTCTGTGTATTCCACTTAGGAGTGAGACCATCTAGTATTTGTTTTTTTCCTTCTAACTTATCCCAAGTGAACATGACACATTTATTCCTCGCCCTGGTCTCCACTCCATGATTTCTAGGTCACATTTCTTTTGTGTAAGGAATCTAAGATCTTTGGGAAGTATTTGAAGACTCCTTCTAAATGTTGATAGTTTTTGCCTGGACCTTTCCAATCATCTCCTCTGTCACTGAACCCATATTATTTTAGATAGTTTAAGCCAAACATTCATGAAGAAACAAAATCTCTTATCCTGGATACAGTTATATCTCATGGGTTTACATATGTTAAATTACATGGTATAAGTTTAAGAAACTGGGCGAATGGATATGAAAGAAGCCGTGAGTTCCTGGTAAGCTGTTTGGTGACCAGTGAAGGCAGGAGGGGCCTCAGACTGCTGAGGCATGGACAGCTGATCACAGGTGGGGTGGGGGAGGGGGAAGAGGCTTGATCAAACAGGGTTACAGGTGGAATCAAGTTAACGAGTTTCTAGATGATGTGCGGGTCAGACTGTGGGATTCAGTGATGACTCTTGGCTGCTTTGAGGATGGTGACCTCTTTGGACCTCCGTTTCATTATCTGGAAAGTGGGGATAATAATGTAAGTGCAGCCGAGCTTTGTTTTATTAATGTAGCCAATTCTGGTGACAAGATTAGGGGAGTATCTGGTACATTGTGGTCACACAATCAGTATTAATCTGCTGTCTTGTAAAAGCGTATTTGTGAAGTAACCAAGCTATGGATTATTTGTGCCCAAATGTGGATGAGTGGGCCAGGAAGATGTGGTGTATTTACACTCTGGAATACTGCCCAGCTATTATCACAAATATCTTCTTTTTATTTGCCTCAACGTGGATGGAGCTGAAGGGGAGGAAGCTAAGTGCAATAGGTCAGAAGGAAAGACAAGGGCTGGCCGGCATTAGTTATAGGTGAAATATGGGGACACAAACAAACCAGGAAAAGAGTCAGTTTAGGCCAAACTAAGAACAAATCCTACGAATGAGAGTGAGCTTCTGGAAGGGACTGGGAGGGTCAAGAACAAAGTGGGAAGGGGCACAGGGTGGTGGTGGGTGCAGAGCACCTACAGTAGGGAGAACCCACATCTCGCGGGCACATAGAAAGTGACAAGCCAGGGCTGTCTCAATAAAATGTGTGTGTGTGTGTGTGTGTGTGTGCGCGCGCGACTGTAAGTATGTGTGTAGGTGTAGCTCAACTGTGACCTGAAATTAAAAATTTACCTTTCCAGCTACTACCTCATTTGTCTAACCTTCCTTTTATTGATAATCTTATGGGTGCCTGTTAAAACTGATCAGACACTGATGAACATTCTACAATCCTTCTTATCAAAGAAATAAAGTAACAAATGGAAAGGAAGCATGATTGTGGGAAAGGTAAACATTTGAGACATTGATAGATTTTCTTACCCAAATCAGTGTGCCTACATGATTACATAACTGAAATTTTAAAAGCAGTCGTGTTGGATTATCTTAGTGTAGTATTTGCATATGATCTTTGGGCATCCGTGTATTTAGAATATTCAATCTCAAGTTTTCATTTCTGTGCTTTCAATATTATCTTCATATTAATAAGATTTTCACATTAGTAGGACTTCAAGCCTTTTTTTCATTTTAAAATAATATCTTTGGGGGTGGGGAAATTATCTTTGATTGATTGAAATTTCACGTATCAATCCATTTTGGGGGACTGTGAAGGTTTGTCAATGAAATAGAGCCATAAAATGATAGATTATAATTGGGTTACTCTTGGACCTCACCCTTCAGAAAGACCAGTAATGACAGCAAAATTTTCCCACATTAAAAAGTACAATTGTTCAGTCTAACTGATGGAATTTGTTTTTGTTTTTTTTTGGTCTGTACAAAAAGCCACAGTTTCTTGTAAGAACTATATTTCCTTTTAATGTGTTTACATGTTTGAACTATTATAATTAGCTAATTTATAATGATTAAATATTAAAATATTTGACATCTCCTTCGGGAATACTTTGTGTATGAGGGAATAGTAACTGATGATGGGAAATAGTTTCAATTTATTTATAAAAGTTGCAGTGGGGTGAATGGGGGGTGTTAAGGGGTGTGCCCAGAGTCAGAGCAGAGAAGCAGACAGGCAGCTCCACTGGAACAAACTGCTGAGGGGAACAGCGGGGAGACAGGACAAGTCTACTGAACCCTGTGGGTCACACTGATGGGACTCAGTGTGTAGTGGTCATAGTGCTGAGACTTACCCTCTAGGCCACCAGGACGATCCCATACCTGATTTTATAGCATGATACCTTGGAAATAAGTAATTGAAAACAAACTTGTTCACCAGCTTTGCTGAACTTTTGGTGTTTGGAACAAACCTTAATCTCTTAGAAGATGATGGACTTCATAGCACATTAAAAATTTGTTGGTATTGCAGTGATTTATACAGATGATGTCTCAGCTCCAGATCACAGTAGTAATTCTTGTCTTAGTGACAGTACCTAAAGATTTATCTAAAATTATCCAAAATCTTCTTCCCTGTAGCTGCTGAGCACGGCCTTACTGTGGGTAGGCAGTGCACTCTGTTACATCAGGCACTGGGAATTCTGAGGGCTGAATCAGTATGACACATGACTAGATGTAAGATAATTGCCTCAACATCCTTGACTACTGCTGACTGCTGAGACTGAACTTGCTGTTTGTTTTTTGAGTCTCATTGGTCTCCAATTATGAAATGAAGCCATAGTTATGACTGTGCATTTTTGTGAGGGTCAGGAGCTTTTTATATATCATCACAATGAAAGAAGTCTTACAGAGCTGTAAACATACCAATATAGAAGACACAAGGCCCAGCAAAAGCTTATGGTTCTCTGAGGTTGGAGTTAGCTTTTTGTCTGATGGATTTTACAGTTTCAAATATCATTTTATGGGCAGAGGAAATGAAAAGACCTTTTTCCAAAGAAGACATCAAAATAGCCAATGGGAACATGAAAAGATTCTCAACATCACCAACCAGAAGGGAAACTCAAGTGAAAACCACATGGAGATATGGTTCCATAAATACCACCATATTAGAACGGCTTTTATCGGAAGGCAAGAAGTTAGCGAGCATTGGCTAGCATTTGGAGAACAGGACACTTGTTCACTGCTGGTAGGGATGCAAATTAGCAGAGCTACTATGAAAATCAGTCTGTAGGTTTTTCAAAAGTTAAAAATAGAGCTACCATCTGATCTAGTCATCCATTTCTGGGTATTTATCCAAAGGGAACGAAAGCAGGGTTTTGAAGAGCTACCTGCATCCTCATGTTCACTGCAGCCTCATTTCATTCTTCATAGCAGCCTAGCCAGGGAGCAGCCCTGAGCAGCCATCGACCAGCGAATGGATAAAAAGGATTGATGGAAGTGTGCACATACATTTCACATGTAAACTATATATAAAAATATGTATGTCATACAATGCAATATATATAAATGTGTGTCTATAAGTACAATGCAATAGCTGGCCAAAATAAGGTAAAAAGAGTGAAATCCTGCTGTTTGGAACAACACGGACCTTTAGTGCTTTGTGCTGAGTGAAACTAGTTGAACTGAGGACAGACACCGTGATCTCACTTGTGTGTGGATGCCTGAAGAAACAGACTAGACAGCACAACAGTTGGCCACAGTAGGGTTTTACAACAGGTAATTCTTTTTCTTGCATCAGGTGTTGGAAGAAGCTCTATACATCCCTTAGCGTGTAGAGACTGCCTGTCTGTGGGTGCGAATGATCAACCTGTCTTGGCAGCCACCAGCATCTTTTTTTTTTTTTTAAGATTTATTTATTCGTGCATACAGAACT
>NW_004567108.1:3339310-3378124 GCF_000260355.1 Condylura cristata | reverse complement strand
ACAGTGTACTTTGTCAGTCGGCCTGTTCTGCTCCCCACTCTGTCTCTGGTGAATCCTCTCACCGCCCCTGCACCTCTGGCCTGTACTCCAGCTCTCTAAGCATAAATTAATACATCTTTAAAAAAATCTTACCAGGGAGGATATTTGAGAAGACAGGCTTTTCATAAGTTTGACTTGGTTGCGTAGTGGTCTGCACGGTATGAAATGGAGGGAAAATCTCAACAACCGTCAATGGAGACCCCAGTGCCTGGGGCCTTTGGTGGGCAGTGGGTTTGGGCAGTGAGGAGCTCTGTACGGGAGCAACATGAAGTGGCCAAAAGAATATTCAGTCTGGCCGGAGTCTCTTTATTATAGATGTATCGGAACTGCCCCCTCTTGCTCAGGTTTTCAGTTTCTGTTTCAAATTCTGCACAACTTACCTTATTCTGATGGCTCTGTAATCACAAGATCTCAGACTGTGTTTCTCTGGCGCAAAGAGAAATATCCCCATGTCTTTGTAAATCCATGAAATCAACTGTTGAAACACATCTATGGTGTCTAAAGGAGCTAGAAAGGTTTTCGATCCCAGAAGTAGGGCACTATCTGCTTCATGGTAAGGATAAACTCTGTGATTGTGTAACCGTATCCATTTGATCATACTCACTGAATTCATAGGGAGGTATTTCCACTGTCAGCATGGACCCAGGTGTGACGTACGTGTGTGTGTGCATGGTTTTACTTCTTTCATATTACCCAAACATGTTACATGGATTATTTCTATTTTATAAACCTGAGAAGATTTATAGGACATTTATGTACTAATTGTTGTTGCAAGTGTAAAACTCCCTGTTAAGTTTAAATGGGGCTAATGATGAATTATACATGATCTTCATTAATAAGCATTTCACGCTGGTGGCTCTTTTGCAGGCTCTATCTTAGGTGCCGAGGTTCTAAATATGAACAGACAGTTCCAGTCGTCCAAGAACTTGTGACTGATTCAGGAGACTTGTAATGGAAAATATTGATGTTTTCATCAATCTAAAATGTTGGGTAGTATATAATTGATTTAATAACACTTTCACTTGCAACTGACACAGAATCCATCCCAAATGGCTTCAAGGAAAAGGAAAGCAACCGACAGTGAGGTTCAGAAGCGTTCCAAATTTCAAAACCATGAGATTTAAACAATCCCATGAGGGCTAAGATCATCGTGATAAATGCACTGCTGGGGGAGGATTCAAGCTGCATGGCTAACAATGAGGAGGAAGGGATTTATGTTGCAGAGTCCTTCAGGAAGCTGCAGAGAGGAAAAACAGGCGTCGGGGCAATGCAAGGGGAAAGAGTTTGGAGATGAGCTAAGCACACAGAAAGAGAAATCTGTGCATGCAAAATTTTGGTCAGTCACTTTTATTCAAAATGACAGAAAGCTTGCTGTGATTCTCACGTAAGAGGAGCACCGGCAGACCAGGGGCGGGAGAAGGCCGTGTGGGCCAGTAGCATCCCTGTGTCGAGGATATCTCCCAGGCTGCTTTGCAGCCGACGATTAGTGGATAGCCAATGGCAATTTTTTAAGTGAAATTGGACAGAATAGAGTGGATAACACTATGCATCGTATGCATAAAACTCTACATCTCACGGCATTTTGTTTCAGTTAAAATATGTGGCTGTGTCAATGGGGCCCAGGACAACCATTCCCCCTCTGAAGGAAAGGATTGGAAACCTATGTTCTTGGTATTGCGTGAGATCCACTTGAATGGATTTAGGAAGAAGCACATCACGGCTGCACTAGTGGTCAGGAAGTTGATTCTCCTAGTAAGAAATCAGAAGCTCATTGGGGGGGTAGGAGAAGGTGGGAGCAGGGAACGAGGTGGGCCGGAAGCATGCATGAGTGTGCTGGCAAGAGAGGAGACGTGGAGCAGGTAATTCTGGAGGGGTGATGCTGAATGGCCTGCATCTGAGGCTGTCTGGGCTCTGTTTGTCAGCTAGTGGCTCGCAGAGCTCAGCGGGCCTGCTGGAGGTTAGCACGAGCCCTCACACGGCCAATCTCAGGTATGGGTGGCTTTGTTCAAGACTTACAGGGTCAACGCTTAGTGTGGGGGAGGGGAGGCAGAGAACCCTTGGGAACTCACCTGTGAGGCAGAGACTTCCACCTGTGATTTACTGGCCCACTGATTGCTTCTACAGGCTCCTGCGCAAACGTTTCAGGTCACTTGTTAAGACGATAATAAAGGGCACAGACCACATGTTTTCTAACAGTGGGAAGCTGAGGTTTACGATCGCCAGCAGATTGAAGGTCATCACCAAGTCTTTCCCCTCTTCAGTGGCCTCCTCCGTCACAGCGGCCTCCGCTGTTGTCCTACTCTTGGTGATTCCAGCCCAGCAGTGCTTCCCGAGCCCCAGTCCCCCAGCGGCCCTGCTCCTCCCACCTCTTTACATTAGGGAAGACTGATTCTGACTCTTGCCTCTGTGCCTGGAACCCTGTCCAGTGCCAGCCAGTGGACACCCGTCCTCTCTCATGCTTGTTCATCTCTCACTGAGCTCGATGGGGACACTGGTTGCATGTGAGGCGTCTCTGTGTGTCATCCCGGCGTCAGCCGACCCACCTCTGCCTGGCGTGAGTGTGCGTCCCCTGCTTCGAGGCCAGTGTGGACTCTGGGGTCCCAGTCACAGACATGGCTCTAGAGGGGCTCAGGAGCGGTAGCTCCTCGCTGTCACCCGCCGTCGCGACTTACACCCCTTTGGTAGTACATTTTAAGCTGGAGGAGTTGTTGGCATCATGTTTGCTGTGACCGATGTACATGCCTGAGGTCATAGGTTGGGACTTAGGAGACACAGGAGCGCAGCCCCCAGAGGGGACCCCTCCACCCACACTGACCTCATCCTGCAAGAATGCGGCTGTTTGGGCATCACCCCTTAGTGACTAAGAGCTCAAACAATGACACGGAATGGATTTCCTGACCCTCCAGGTGAGGTTCAGCCTCCCCTGGCTCCTGCTCTAAGCACACAGGTGGAGCACCCAAGCCCTGCGCTTCCCACAGCAGCGAATGGCATGTCCCACTCCCCATGAGAAATACCTCACCCCAACTTCTTTGCTAGAGTTGGGCATTTCCCGGCCTCTGGCTGGCCCGCTCTCTCCCTTTTATTTGCCTGACTCAGTGGTTCCAGCTGTCCTTCCGTGGTGTGCCCCACAAATGCTCCCAGATTCTGTTTGCAAGTGTCAGGTATCCAGTCCCAACAATCCAGGAACCTGTTGGTGGATGATTTTGCCTGAGAAGCCAGCACCCCAGCGTACCTGTGTTCAGGCAGTCAGTGGGAAAGCCTTATCCCTGCCCTGGGATTTTGTAAGTGAAGACTTCTTTTTGTGTCAAAGTAAAAAGATATCATGTTAAATACCAGTCAGAGGAACGCTCCCGATGCCAGGCCCTGCTAACTCACGTCCCACGCTCTGGGAAGCAAGCGTTATTGATTTGACACTAATAGTTCATACATTAACTCCACAAATATTTATTAACTGGCTGCTATACATTAGAGGCTAAACTAGGGGAAGGGAATCAAACAGGAACCAAGACAGATCGAGTTTCTGCCCTAATTGTACTGCGTGTGGACAACTCTTAATTATTGCATCACTTATGTTATCAGACAAGCTATATTTCCAAATTCCTCTTAAAAAGCAGAGGCATGATGGGTGCACTTGTGAGCACGCAGAGAGCATCTGAGAAGGAATCGTGTGCTGCCTCTTGGCAAAGGATACTGGCCTCGTGCAGAGTCGCGGGTTTGCAGGTGTCAGTGATGAGGTGGCCGATGCCGTCATTGTCACCCACATACACGCACCTGCCCATTCTCTGCACCTGGACCTGTGTCACATTTATCCTTTCTCTTCAATTTTACATCACGGTAGCGTTACACGTGTTAATGTTGGCGTGTAACGTTATAAAAATTTATTATGTTAAATTTAGTCAATTAAAAGCAGTAAATGGTGTCACTATCATGCCAATACCTGGAGTTCTAGTGGCCAGTGCCGTTATTCCCTCGGACATAGGGTGATGGTAGATCATGGCTGCGTTGCCTCACGAAGAGCATGAAGCTGAAAGCTCGCTGTGTTAATGTTCTTGTATTTTTTTTTTTTTAAGATTTATTTATTTATTCACACAGAACTGGGGTACAGGCCAGAGGCTCAGGGGCGGTGAGAGGCTTCACCAGAGACAGAGTGGGGAGCAGAACAGGCAGATCAACGAAGTACACTGCTGAGGGGAGCAGCGGGCGGGCCAGGAGAGGTCTGGCTCGCCATGTGGTCTCCTCCGGGGCAGGCGGCAGGCGGGAATCGAACTCATGCGGAAGTGGCCTCAGATTCTCAGTGCTGTGCTGTAACCCGCTGCGCCACCAGGGAGGGCCAATGTTCTTGTATTTAAAACGTGGGATCGGAGACACGGAGGGGAGTGGCCTTGAGGAGGGTGGGTCGCATGAGGGGGAGAGGAGGCCGGTATGGCAGCGAGGGGCTTGCTGGGGTCCTTGTGGCAGATTGCTGGCTAGATATTTGCAGCATAAAAGCATCCCAGATTCGACACATGCTGGCTTGTAGGTTTGTAGGCCAGGAGGACGTCAGCCCCAAATCTTTTTCACGTACAGTTTTGACATCTTGGTCAATTGCCATTCAGTCAAGACCCTGGAATCACAGGGACTCCACTCCCTGTGCCACATCCCACATGCGACTTACCAGCCACCCAGACATTTCTCCCTTCAGATTATATTTGTAGTCTGACCATTGTTCACAACCTCTTATCAAAGAGGTGACTGTCAGGAATAGATCAAGATCATCACTCGACCTTTCTGCCGTGATGGTGACCTGTATTTTCACTGGCCAGTGCAGGAGCCACTGGCCACAGGTTGATCCCTTGCAATGTCACTCGTGCAATTAGGAAACTGACTTTTTAATGCAACTGAAACCTGAAAACCACGCTGTAGGGATGACCA
The DNA here is from genome assembly GCF_000260355.1 of Condylura cristata. Classification (NCBI taxonomy): domain Eukaryota; kingdom Metazoa; phylum Chordata; class Mammalia; order Eulipotyphla; family Talpidae; genus Condylura; species Condylura cristata. The sequence continues at coordinate 3,373,174 of NW_004567108.1, read as the reverse complement.
CATTGGACGGGCAAGTCTAGCTGCTGGGTTACATTGAGTTGCACAGCATGTCAGGAATTGGTGGATTCCAGAATTTGAAACAGATGGAGCCTGCCAATGTGGGAGGAGAGAGAATCAGCACTCGGAGCAACCAAGTTTGAAGGTTCTGGGCAGGCAGAATGAGAGGGATTTGCAGGGTTGAAGGTCCGGGGCTGCAGAGAGGGCCATCAGAGAAGAGCCAATCCCACAGCAACGCGAAAGGAGCGCGGGAGGAGGAAAGCACGGCAGCTGACGTGACAATGTTGACGGGTGACTGGCCTGGATGACCGTGCGACACTGGAGTCGTCAGTTGCTCTGTTGAAATGGCCACATCTTGATGCCAAAGTCATCCAAGACTCAGAGACTGAAGAAGAAAGACATTCAATGACGAAATAGAAGACTTTTTATTTTCTGTGTGATGGCGTCCTTGGACTGAGATTTTTTTTTTAAAGATTTATTTATTTGTGCATACAGAACTGGGTACAGGCCAGAGGCTTAGGGGTGGTGAGAGGCTTCAGCAGAGTGGGGAGCAGAAGTACACTGCTGAGGGGAGCAGCGGGCAGGTCAGGAGAGGTCTGCTGCGCCATGTGGTCACCTCCAGGGCAGGCGGGGATCGAACTCATGCGGAAGTGGCTTTAGCTTCTCAGTGCTGTGCTTTAACCTGCTGCGCCACCAGGGATGGCCGGGACTGAGATTTTAATGCTGCCAAGTGTAATGTAATGTAAGTAAGGCTTAGACTATTCCTTTTGAACTCAAAAAGTCTTAGAACACAGGGCTAGATGAATTGATATTGAAAAGGAGGTGCTGCAGATGGGGCTCCCAACTCTTCTTGTTACCACCACCCCAGCCAGCTCTCTGTGAGTTTTTACTCATCCTCTGTGGAAGCAGCCAAGCTGTGGCTGTTCCTCACCTGTTTGCTCCTCAGGGGCCTTTGGCCCATGGGCCTTGCCCTGTGTGGGCTTTGCTTCATCTGGGTGCACTGTTGCAGCAGCACCTACCATGACCTGATACCTGCGGCTCGCGGGTGACGGGTGTAACAGCACTGCCTTGCGGCCTTTCGTTGCTGAGCCCCTCAGGCCCACCCCCTGTGGAAATGAAGGGAGAGAAGTTAGAGCGAACCGACCTGGCTTGTAATTATCTGCTTGGACTGCCACACAATGAATGGCTAATGAAGGAACTAAAATCCTTTTTCTCACAGTTCTGGAGGCTAGAACTCTGCTATGAAGGTGCAAAAGGGGCTGAGTCCGTCTCTGGTGTCCAGTCCCTTTCTGCTGTGCAGACAGTGGCCACTTCTGCTGTCAACACAGCACAGAGCTCCGCTCCCCTGTCTTCCAGCCCTAAGGGACTAGGGTGCCATCATGAAGACCTTGTTTAATTGCCGCTCTCTCTCCCTGAGGCCTCTTCTCTAAATGCAGTCACGTTAGGGTTTAGGGCTGCAATGTGTGAACGGGTGAGGTATTCGGAGTCTGGCCCCGGCAGTGGGCAGCTTGGCCTGGTAGGGGGACGGCTCGTCTGCTGGTCGGATTCTCTGGACACGGGCCTTGGCCGGCCACGTTCTGCAGAAATGTGAGCGGCTCTAACACAGGACACACTGCTCATTCATGTCAAAGATGGCTTGTCAGAAATACAGGACAGTATTTGTAGATTCTCATTTCGCTAGATATAGAAGAACTTCCTACATGATAAATACAAACAGAGTGTGAAGAGGTGTTTATGTGGGAGGCAGAAATGTCTGGGGAAATGTCTACTGCACTTGTATTTTGATTAAAAAGTAAAGTCATTCGGGAAGAATGTATCTGTATTAAGTTGGTAAAAGCAGGAGGGGATAAGGACCAGGTGTGTTGGCACCGTGAGCGGGGCAGCCCGTGACACCTGCCGTGTAGTCTCAGTCTGCAGTGGGTCCTCATTCCATCAGACCAGCTCTGGGGAATTGTTTATCAAAAATATCTGCTTGTCAAAATGGGGTTACAATGACAAACAAAAGCAAGTTTGATGTGTTATGATGTTTTCAATTACCGAGTTCTAAGCGTGCGCTATATTATTACACTGGAAAATTTCTTACTGATAGAAGAAACAGAATTGTGTTGCTGAGATTTTTTTTTTTAAATAACTCTATATTACTTTAGTACTCCTTCGTGTAAAACTCGTCATGCTGAGCAAGTCAAGTCAGCAAAAAAATAAATTCTATAAGAAAAAAAAATTATATAGATCAAAATACCAGTCTGAGGAAATAACACTTATATGGGATGGCAAAGCTAATCATGGTTGTTCTTCCTCTGCATCTTTCTTTTTGCCTCTCCATTTTCCAGATTTCCTGGATTTAGGAGAGATTAACAGCTCATTTTTAGTGGATTTGTGCTCACCAAGACTGAAGTACTTGGCTGTGGACCGCATCGTCGGAGGGATTTTTGTATCTCTCTCTGGCAGTCAGTGGCTTGTTCCGGCCTCTGCACACATTCCTGCCTGTCTTTCTGCGTGAAGACCAGGTGTGGGACTGGGCTGTCTTCAGCACCCAAAGGCAGAAGTGGCCGGAATTAAATTTGATGTTAGAGAGTAGGGACTATGGAGGTCACTCCAGATGATTTTTGTCATTTTTGAGAGGTCATCCAGGGAAGAAGAAGCTCTGTGACCTGACAAGCCTTGAAGATTCCACTTCTCACCAGTTATTGTCAGAGGAAAGGGGGCTAATAAACAGACTCGATTCTACCTCATCGTCTGTGGGTCAACGCTGCCAAGTGCCTAAGTTATACCTTCCTCCATTGCCCAGTAAATCCCATATTTTACTATGACAGGCCATTGTTCATACTTTTAAGAGTTCCTTTTCCTAGAAATTGGTGTGTCGAGTAGTATTGAGGAGGCAGCGTAGGTGAGAGGTGACAAGCTGATCATTCAGAGGACAGGAAAATAGAATAACAAGGCCGAAAGCTTGAGTTATAGACCCACTTGGTGACTGAGATTTTAGACAATTTCTTTGTCATAATATGTGTTGATAGAAATGCTGACATAGAACCTGAGTTTGTTCTTGGGCTCCCCAAAATTTAGGGAGCACAGAAGTTAAAATAATTTAAAATATGTGGGTACAGTGGGCATGAAGGTGATGGCTAGACCTCTGACTGGCCAGGGCAGATTCGGACACGGGCACCTTTTTCCTTCTTTCTCTCTCTCTGCTGTGTCCACCCCCACATCCTCCAACCTCTTTCCCTGAACAGAAACAGCCTCTTAGGCTGTTTTCCCTCAGTGCAACATTTGCTGATCTGTTGGTCTGCGTTCTTATATTTTTGAAGTTTGATCAAATAAAAAGAAAATGTATGAAAGCAAGTGACACACACAGTTTTCCTTGCTTATTTTCTTCCTACCCCATTACTATTACTTAAATCCCTTTCTCTGGTTATTTTGTTATCCATCACCTAAAATACTTTGATCTCTTTTGTCATTTTTTTTTTTACCAACCTATACTTGTTATAATCCTCACTTGTTGGTTTTATTTCCTTACCCTCCATATATTTTGGGTTTTTACCAGCTTATTTTTCTGGTGCTATTCTAACCCCCTCCTCAGCCCCCACCCTCCTGACAATATTAAAAATAACTTACTTAATAAAAAGTTAAAAACTAATAAAAACTAATTTGGACTGTATGATGAGAAAATTAGATGACTACCTTTTCATCACCGTTTTAAGTAAAATTCTGTCATGGAACCCGCTTGGGTGTGAATAGCCCTACATTCATAGCAAAATGTGGCTAATCCCATATATAAAGGCTGTTGTGATAATTGCGTTGCTTAGTATAAAACCCAGTATGCTCAGCCACAGTAGAGTAGGAAATACCATTTAAAATTCACCCTACACGTCCTCCTGAAGGAACTTGTAACCTAATAGCTTCAGGCAAGAAAACAACCTTTATGTACTCCCAGGATTTTTATTTGAATGGTGATTTTGAAGTGCCTTGCAAAAACTTGCCCTAAGTTAATTATTACTTCCTCTGCTGATAACCATCACTAGGTAATGCATGTAATGAAAGCTTTGGTCTTAATTATTTGTGCATGAAAGACAAGTATAATGGAACAAAATGACATTTGAGAGGCCTGGGTTTAACCTGTACCTGTGTTCCCATTATGAATTAGACTGATGTTGTTTGAGTTTCTCTTTTCTTTCTCATTGAACTCAGACAAAATAAACTGTGGCAAACGAGCCGCGTCAGCTCCAAGGAGCTTTAGTCTGTTGTTGGTCACAGAGTAGGAATTTGGTAAATATTTGTGGAGTGGGCTAGTTATTTACTACATTTTACAGTGCCAGCTAAGCTTCTTATTAAGTGAATTACAGCATTTCCTTAATTACTTATGAATGATTGATTATTTACTCTGTGTGATTCCTTATAAAGGGGAATAAATAATAGGGTTTTTTTCGGAGGCGTAACTGTACGGGTATACCAGTCATGAATGTACCTAAAACAGATGTAAAGTGGTGGCTTGACGAGCTTCTCTGGAGACTCCGTGCTGTTCGGGCTTCCCCTTACAATCTCGAGTGTCGTTTCCTTCTTACCATTTTGACTCACTTCCCAAGGCAAACGCTGTGAGGAGTTGTCTTCTGGAACAGGGGTGGGTTGAAAACACGGTAGAAAACATGGGCATTTGCTTTAGTTCCCCCTTCTGCAGTTAGGCCGCGCACTTCTCTGTCCTTAAGAAGATTCCTTTCCCCTAAAATCGCCGTTACACTGCCTGGCCGTTGTCGGTGCTTCGGCCTCAGCCTCCGCTCACCAAGTGTATCCTCTTGCCTTGCAGGAGCTATGCCTGTCCCAGACCAGCCTTCGTCAGCCTCCGACAAGACCAGCTCGCTGAGCCCTGGCTTAACCACCTCCAACGGGGATGGCTCAGAAGCAGAAACCACCTCTGCCATCCTGGCCTCTGTCAAAGAGCAGGTAGAAACATTCTACTTTGTGATTGTGTTGTTGTGGGGGGGGGCTTGAAAATTTGTTTTTTCCCCATGAGAAATGATGGTGCAGTTATGGTGGAAGAACTCAAGATTTTCTAGCAGAATTTGGTATATGTTATCAAATTAATATTAGAATGTGATTAGCACTGCTTTTGACCCCATGTTTCAAGTTACGATCTTTTTCCTAGAAAATGATTCCATTGGGTGGGGAGATGGGGATTTTATAATCAAGCCTACCTGTAGCTGGAGTTTTGTCAGAGGAAATAAGATGCTTCCATTTAATGCTATGCAATTCATGGGGCCAAATAATTGATCTTTCGATAATAAAATAGCCAAAATAAAATGTCAAAAGATGTCCCTGAGACTAGAGAACAGGTGTGTGACAGGAGCTTGTCTTGTGTGTGTCGGGGCAAACTGGTCTTGCTAATATTTCCGAGATGGATCAGTTGAGAACTTTACCTGTGAAACTGATCAAAGTCTGAATGATTCCTACTCCATCATTTCTTTGCCATCAAAATAAGTAGGTAAATACAATCCAAAGTCTTTGATTTAAAGGAAATTGTTTCATGGAATTCAGGTTTCTTTTACATACGAGGTGGCAAAGCTGGACGATCAAGAAGTTTAAATTCACTTCTTAGGATGTGATAGAAATCAGCATTGCCATTTGAGATTGAGCAAGCACCATTTATTTAATTATGATTTGAGGGTGCTGACTCAGCAGGAGTGATGGGGGGAGCGGTGTCCTTCCTGATTCCAGAAACATCTCAGCAGACCTAAGCCTTTCGGCTTAGGTGCAGTGAAGGACAGTTACTCTAGTCCCAAAGAAGGCATCTGGTTTCTTTGACACCACTGATGTTGTTTAATGAGTGAGGTCCAGTTTAAGTACTATAGGAAGCCACTTGACCATTCCTGCTGTCAAACGAGGAGCTGGGAAAAGGTCTGTGGGCAGGAAGGAGCTATGACACTATCAGTGAAGCTGCGCCATAAGTGAGGAGCACACAGCTGGGCAGACACACGGGCTAGTGTCGCTGGTGAAAACGGAAGCTGGGAGGTTGGGTCCAGGTTGTACTGTGTCTTTTGCTTCCTGGAGCCCACCCATGAAAGTTTCTGGATCTTTTCATGAATAATGGAAAAGAAAAGCCGGTTCTTCCTGTCCCCATATTCAAAATGTTGATTTGTTACAGTTGGTTTCCTTTATGGTTTCTTATTTTGGTGTGATCTGGAAGTCTTGTCAGACCATTAATTTAGAATGTGGCAAGATTCACTACAATAAAACAAGAGGAGTAAATATAGCAAGAAAACTACAAGAGCTGCTTGATGAAAACTCTTACCATTTTATCACAGGGCATAAGGTAATTCAGAATATTATGTGCCATCATCCTGTACAGAAAATTTGATACAATGACAATACTACTCTCTCCCAAATTAATATATAAAATTTAGTCCTGGTAATCAGGATCTCATGGCTGCTTGTTTGTTTGTTTGACTAACTGCATTAAACTGGTTTAAAGATCATGTGCAAGTATAATGTATGTGATTTGCAAGAAGTTGGATAGAGAGATTTTAACTTTACCAAATATATTAACCACAGTGGTGTCCATTTGGTCCAAAGTAGAAAGGATGGTCTCTCTGTAGGATATGACTGGAAGTTCAGAGCAGATATAGACATCAGGGACCTAGTTCATTTGAAGTAGTTCAGCTTAGGGCAGAGCTGGGGCTTAAATGGTTTAAATATAACTGGACATATTCATCGAGCGGCAGAGTCCATTGGCTTCTTTGGTGTGGTCTGATGCAAACAACCGTCTCTTCCATCACTGGGAGTTTTGTCCTAAATTGTCCTTACGTCTCCTTCCTCATTTCCCCCTTTAGTATAGACTCCATCTGTGGCATCAAAGTCAAGTGTATTATTTTTAATTAGTTGTGATTAAGAAAAGAGTGGCTTTAAAAGTCAGTTCCTCCTGTGATTTTTAATATTTATATGTATGATTTATTTATCAATCTGTTTACTTGAAGGAATATTATTTGTCTGAGCCTTTATATATAAGTGCTTATGATAATAGCCTCCTTCTTGACTGAAAAGTTTATTTATTAACATGCATTTCGAGGAAGAAATGACTTCAAACTTGAGTATTCCTCTAGTTCTGTCTCCTGGAATGTCAGTTATGCAAAAGGAAGCAGTTCTTTTGTCATAGGAGTCATAGGTTCTGACCTGATGGCCATATAAGAGATCACAAGTCTGTTTATTCATTCAACTAACATTGCACACCTTGGCAAAGCATAATAGAGAATAAGAAAGGAACAGTAGGCATCAGGAAAACTCAGTCTTACAGACTCCATTGGCATAAGGTTAAGTTAATGAGACTAGGACGATTAGTCCTTAGATGGTTAACATCGCAGCAAAGAATTCTAGTCTATAGCCACAGGATGATGATGCTTCAGCGGTGCAAGCCCTAAGCCAATCCCTGTGTCCCACAGAGCATGTGTGGCATGACTCGAATGTGGACAAGCAAGGCCCTCGTGTGCTTTAGCACAGAGTGTGGATTGCTGAACAACATGATATTCCTGGGCTTTTCATTTGATCTTATTATTTTCCATCTTGATTGCCTGTGAGCTGGTGTTTCCACACTTTATATCTAACTTAACGGCAGCAATGACTGGTGCTGTATTTTATAGGTAACGTTCTATATTTCATACCCCTCTGTCACATTTTCATAAGTTGTTAAGTCTCTTGTCTGATGGGGCTCCATTTCCTCTCCTGTCAGTGACGAGAGGCCTTAGCTAAAAGAGAGGGGAGGATGGAGGTTGTGAGGACTTTTGTTAGGTATTTGGGTACAGATCTGAGGGAGGAGATAGATGACCACTAATTACACAGAGGAGCCAAGGTGATGTGATGACAGAAAGAGTGACCACAGTTAGTCCCGTTTCTAAGAACGGGAGGTATCCTGTGATGATTGCAGTGACCCGAGGGGAGAAACAAGCAATGCTTGAGAGTACCGGGGTCGCTTGGGGGAAAATTGACTGAGTACGTGAGAGCGAGTGGGACCCGGTGCACCTGTGGAGGGAGTAACTCGCAGAACAGGAGAAGGAACTGCAGCAGGGACTGATGAGTGGGCTGGGCCAAGTGGCTTTTGCTTCCACTGTCATGATCGACATTATCAGCAGGTTCTTAGTTGGTGTCTGTAGGGGACTTTGGAGAGTTAGGCTGAGGCAGGCTGAGAGGGGGAAGCTAAGAGGGTGGTGGTTATGGCAGATTGTGGAATCCATGCTGAGAGCACGGGTTAAATCTACATAGATGGTGAATACATATAGAGGGTGGTAGCTGGGGAACTGGAAGGCAGTTTTAATGTCAAGACTTGGTTATGATTCTGAGTCATGAGATGGAAACCAGGAAAAACAGAGGAAGCTTGTTGACTTTAAAAGCTGGCGGAGAGAGACCACACCTGCTGGGGGTGGTCTATGAGTGTCCTTTCGTAGAGAAGAGAGACCCAGGCAGTGTCCCGTCTGTAGGGGGCTGCAAGCGTCCAGGCTGTGGTCTGCCTGAGATCAGTCACTTCACGTCAGGGTTCTCGTGTTCACAAACGTGTCAGAGTGCCGGTGTATGCTGCGACACTGCGACATGGATACACATGCATTCACTCATCCTATGTCTTTTTTTTTTTTAAGATTTATTTATTTGTGCACACAGAACTGGGGTACAGGCCAGAGGCTCAGGGGCGGTGAGAGGCTTCACCAGAGACAGCGTGGGGAGCAGAACAGGCAGATCTATGAAGTACACTGCTCAGGGGAGCAGCGGGCGGGTCAGGAGAGGTCTGCCGCGCCATGTGGTCACCTCCGGGGCAGGCGGGAATAGAACTCATGTGGAAGCAGCTTTAGATTCTCAGTGCTGTGCTTTAACTCGCTGCACCAGCAGGGAGGGCCCTATGTCTTTTTTTATGTTGTCATTGTGCATATTACTTTGCTTTTAAGAAAATCATGACTTTCAAAAAAAAAAAATACTTGTTTCAAAATAAGGCCCCCCTCTCCCCCCTTCAGTTGACCTGTGTTTCAGTTGCTCACTCCAGGCTGCCATGTTGGCATCCAAACCATCTTCGGCTATAAGCTGGGAGAGTTCCAGGATGCTTTGCAAGCCTTTACCGCTCATATAGTTCAGTGATCTTTGGAAGTTGTTATGACTCAGATAAATGTGCTTTTGTAATGAATCTAGCAGTCAGTGACATTTAATAATGAATAGAGCGAATACAGAACTTCTAGGTCCGTAATAGGCTACGCAAAGGTGTCTTTTCAGTGCACGTACTCCGTGGTGTTTACCAAGCACAGCTGTGCGTCTTTGGGCAGCCAGAGTTTTGCAGTTCTGCAAGTAGGCAGCAGTGAAGATAAAAATACGACACGCAACAAATAATGAGTAAGGGGGTATTCAGAAATCCTACATGGAATTTTAAGAAATGCTCCGTTATCTTTATCAAACTCCCAGTGACTCGTTAGGGTAACAGCATTCCGGCAGTGGGCTGTGTTCCTGGCCCCGGCCTGGAATGGCTGCATTAATGTCTGCTGTTCTTTATGTACCATAAGCTTATAAGCCATGTTCTTATAATATTTTAGTATCTTTACTTAGGGTACTGATGATTTGAAGGTAACAAAACAGAAGTGACCCTCTTTTCATCATATTTTTGCATTTTGGTCATTGTGCTTAGAGGAGGAGAATGAAGGCATTTGAGTGCTCACCTTGGATAAAACTACTGCACAGATTTCCTTGCATCTGTTAGGTTTATGAAATTACTAAGAAAGCTTTCAAGATTCATCTTACATAAAATCTAAAGAAATGTTGATTTTTCTGCATTGACTCATGTAGAAAATATGAGAGTTAAGAATAGCATGTCTTTATTTTGTTTAGTTTCTTTGTTTATATTTGTAAAGGTACCTTAGCTCTGTATAACAAGGTTATTATTGGGAAGGAGAACATTATAAAATGTGCCTTTAATTAGTATTCTGCCGGTGGAAACTACCATTGCAAACTCTTTCAACATTATGAGTGTCACTGTAAAGTGCAACAATAGGTTCTCGCAATACAGTATGGAAGATCGGCTGGATGTTATTAATCAGCTTCCCAACTATATTTTGGAACCGTATTTTATGCAAGCAATGGCAAAATTGTATCTGTGGGGAAAAAGAGGAAGTGAAAACACCTTTAGGAAAGGTCAAAAAGATGGAGTAAGATTATCTGCAAAAACTAGTGGGCTTGGTATTCATTCAGTTGGAAAAAAAAGAATTATACACAGCATAGTACCTCATGCTGAACTTTCCCCATGTACCAAAATTGAAATAAGTTACTTAGTTGATGACTTTAAAATTTATTTCTTGTTTCAAGCCAGATGTTGATTGAAAAGGTGGGAAAAAGCATAATTTCCCCCCTAAGTGCCATTGCCAGAACATGGACTATTTTAGGGACTGGGGGTGTCTGTTCCAAGGTGCAGATTGGATTTGCAGGCACACAGCAGGAGCCTGAGGGTCCTGGAAGATGGGGAGTTCGCAGCCAGAAGGAGCTGAGCCTCAGTCAGCAGGCATTAGAGCTTTGTGAGGATCATACTTGCAGGATGGGGCAGGTGTAGGCACCTCCACCTGTCTGGGTTATGAGACTCCCAGGAGAGCAGGTAAGAACAGTTGCATAGAGAGCGTTCCTAAAAGGAAGGTTTGTGGGGCACCGGACTGGCTGGATCTGAAGTGGATGTTTCCTGCTGTATCTTTTGCAACACAAAAGTGATTCAGGTTAAAGCTAGAGTTCAAGGAGCAGGAATTGCCACCCGCTATTTGTATGACATGTGGGGACTCAGTGGCAGGAGACGTGGCCCTGGTGTGTTCGTCCGGATGTGTGGGCAGCAGGTGCCCTGCCCTGACACCTCTCACGCACGGTGTCTACGCCATCGCTGCATGTAGTTTATTAAAGTTTATTAAAGCTTATCTTTTCCTACAATTTTAGTTTGTAGCAGTTCTCAAGGTACTTACGTATTGCTCATTTTTAATTACTCCAGCGCGATGAATTCATTCGTCTGTTGTCTGTTCTGCCCCCTTTGGAAGCATTCGTCGTTGGTTCTTTGGGGATTCGAGGCTATAATGGGGGAAATAGAAATGGAACGAGCTTTCACTTGTGAAATGAGACGATAACCTTTTAATATGAGGGGTTTTGTTTCATCATAAGTATCTTGTATTTCTAATGCATCTTTCATAGGTATTGTTAAAATTCTTTGTCAAATGCTGATGTGAAATCAGACTGAACATTTTAAATGTGATGTTTCCATAATTTGTTTAAATTTTGCATTGTGAAGAAATTCATGCAAACTGAAAAACTCAGAATGGAATTAACATGAGGTTTTATTTGAAAATAATACTGCACTAGAGATTGTGGGGAAGACTTCCCTCTAAGATTTTATATGTATATGCAATTATACCCAATTTTTATTTTCCTTTATTTTATCCTTTGTAAATTTAACATTCTACAAGGAGTGTTTTTCAGATTATTGAATAATTTAACCTATTTCTAATGGCTACATAATATAGATTGACTGAATTACTCAGTATGGTTATTTTATTTAACTTTTCTATCTTGTTGGTCTCTAGGGCAGGTTCCCTTTTCTCTGAGTGAAAAACAAATGCCATGTCTTGCTTTCTTGCTCATAAATCACTAGGTCTGCTTTGACAAGCCTGCCTGGAGCAGAGTTTTGAGAAAGAGTTTTAGGACCTTTACAAACTCACTGGGAAAATATGTCATAGTTAATTACTGATGCAGCCACAGGTCTGGCATACAAAGCAGGAGCTACTGGCTATCATAGTCAGTGCCCTGGATGGGGTTGGCATGGAGTAAGAGATGAACACTTAGAATGTTCTAGAAAGAGTAAATGGGAAAATGTTCAGTAGTCAGAGAAACTGAGCCAAATATGGTGGTAATAGATAACAAAAATTGTTATCTATTGTTCTCAAAAATAACAAAAATGGTTTTATTTATTTATTTATTCCGTTTCTCTGAATACTGAACATTTTTTTTTTTCATTTACTCCTTCTGGGATATGCTGTGTGTATATCTCTTAGTCTGTGTCAACCCCATCCAGGGCACTGACTATGACAGTCAGTAGCTCCTGTTTTGTATGCCAGGACAGTTATTAAATTCCTTTAAAATGTACTTTTTGGGGATAAAACACAGATTGCTGATTTCTACAAAATGTATATGTGAAATTTATTTCATCCGATATAATTAAGGACTCTTCTTCAATAATTATTTTGTTCAGTATTTTCTATTCATGACCAAAGAAACTCAGACTGTAAGAATATCATTTACCTTCCTAAAGCCTAATGAGGAAATGCTGTAGAATGGAAACTAGATATCAGGTTGTTTCACTCTGAATCTAGCACTGCATTTATTACACTGCCAGGTCTCATAACTTAGTTGTAATATCGGACTTAGAATGTTTGTGTACTTTTTCCAAAGGAAATATTGCTCTGGGACCAAGGTTTTGTTCAGATCAAGTTCAGTGGTGCCCTGACCTACCTAGCTCTTACTTAAATAGGAACATGGAGGGAGTTTAACATTATTTTGACCTGCAATCTAGTTTTTGGACGACATCATTAAGAAGACACCAAACAGAAATAGAATTCAAGGAACCATCTGCCTTGTTAATGAGCCCTGTCTGCAGTGAAAGTGCGGTGTGCCCAGGCACATAGCTCAGGAGCCTGCTGCTGGGAATCAGAAGCCGGGACAGGAGTTCTCTCCAGCGACACAGGCAGACATGCCCAGGCGGGTGCGGAGGAGCATTGATTATGTTCAAATTGCTGTCACTCCGCAGCAGTCACTAAAGCAACATGCAAGTTCACGCCCCAGACTCCAAATGAGCCAGGTTGCTGCTCGCCCGCCATCGACAAGATCAGCACCTCTTTTCTACAGAGGATGCTTCTGACGGTCACATTCGTCACGGGGCCATTTGCCATATGAGTAGGAGAAAGAAGCCTCTCAGTGTCGACAAGAATCAGGCAAACCCAAGTCACTTTGATGGGCAGTCTTTGGCATTTAGGAAGCCAGGAGTCAATAATCCACTCACTACATCGATATTTCATCATCTACAGACGCATTTTACAGCCTTCACATCCTGGAAGGTCTTCTGCACGAAGAAGTTATATTCAAAATTCAAAACTCAATTACACAAAAGTCAATCAAAGATGATTGCTTAATAAAGGTAAGTCCAAACAGTTCCGCGAAAGCTTTGACTCTGCGAACTCTCCAGTTCTCGGAAGTAGAACTCTGAGGTGTCGACCGAGGGTAGTTAAGCCCTTGAGATAAGCACTTGCCTTATCACGGTAGCCCCTTCGGCCAGCGCCTGATCCCACCACATCACGTGGAGGAGAAGCCGGCCGCGGGACTGGGGCCAGCCCTGGGCCTGGCCCACCTGTTAGCGAAAGCAGCACCTGTATCCGTAACACCACACGCTGCACGTCCTTGTCAGGGAAATTGCCTGCTGTGGACCAAAGCCAGAGCACAGCTGTTTCCAAAGTGAAGATCTAGAGTGTAGCGTCTCTGGTTGGGGAGCTCAGCCCTCCCCAGGAATGTTTTCCAAGCACCAGAGCAGGACTATAACATGATACTCTGTCATCACGGAGACTTGAGATAAGGGAAGAGAACTTTGGGATTGCACAGAAACTTGATCCTGAAAACATTTCCTCGCTGTGGTCACTTGATCTAACATGAATGAAACCCTTTAGCACTGACTGTGAAACACAACTAATACTAGTAATTGTCCTAGCAACTGGAGTATTTACTTCTGAATAAAGTCTCAATTTTTGGTTTATCAGACTAGTTGGGCCACTTCTCCTCACTGCTGTCTCTTAGCTCCCAGAGCTGTGCAGCACTTGGGGGAAATGCAGGAGTGAACTTCTGTGTTTTCCTGCATATCCGTGTTCAGGAGAAAGTGCTTACATGGTGGTGCTGCATCCTGGGTCACGCAGGCCACGGGCCTCGCCTCTGGGACTTGCTGATGGTGGCCTTCATCCCCTTTGTCATGAGGCATGAGATCTGTGCTCGCCACTCTGAACTACCTGCATCTAGTTTTGGAATTCATCCAGTTATGTTGATGAATTTTAGGCCCCAAATTGCAGTTTCCTTTATGAGTAATCCAAATTAAAACTCATTTAATCAGGTTGAATGGGAGTTTCTGTTTGAAAAAGAAATGTTTGCACTTGAACACCCTTCATTATTTAGACATAAAGCCAGTGTCTGTCTTGAGGAACTGCACTGTGCACCTTCTGCTCTTGCAAAAGACTAAAGTAACTCCATGTTCGTGCATAAATAGACCACTTCACATATAAAAAAAACACACACGAATACCCAATCTTTTTGTTTATATGTAGTGATGCTGCTAGATTTCTATTGGTTGAGGTGCAGCACAGAGATGAGAGGATTCCCCAGAGACAGAGTGGGGAACAGAACAGGCAGATCGAGGAAGCACACTGCTGAGGGGAGCAGCAGGCGGGTCAGGAGAGGTCTGCTGCACCATGTGGGTCACCTCCGGGGCAGGGATAGAACTCACACTGAAGCAGCCAGCTCGCTTGCAGTGCTGCTCTTTAACCTGCTGCACAACAGGGAGGGCTCCTGTAATTTTTTTTTTCATTTTATAACAGTTTATTTTTACATCATTTTGTACATTTTTTTTAAAGATTTATTTATTTGTACATACAGAACTGGGGTACAGGCCAGAGGAGCAGAGACGGTGAGAGGCTTCACCAGAGACAGAGTGTGGAGTAGAACAGGCAGATGGACGAAGTCCACTGCTGAGGGGAGCAGCGGGCGGGTCAGGAGAGGTCTGCCGCGCCCTGTGGTCACCTCCGGGGCAGGCGGGGATCAAACTCATGCGGAAGTGGCTTTAGCTTCTCAGTGCAGTGCTTTAACCCGCTGCGCCACCAGGGAGGGCCATTTTGTACATTTTTTTTTCCCATCTCAGGGCCCCGTAATTTTTAACAGTTCTTTTAAATAATATTCTCCCCAAGAGTCCAACTATTTGCTTAGTATAATTTGCTTATCTGGTATTTCTTTTGTGTTCAAGAGATTTTCCACATATTTGCACATGATGAAACAGTTAATATTGTCTATTAAAATCTTCTAATTATTGCAGATTTTCCAGTTATGTTTCTTGGTAGTTTCTATTTATTTAAATGCTTATTTAATAGTGGTGTGATGTATGAGTTATACTTTTTTTTTTATACTTTACTACAAGATATAGCATGAGCATATTTAAGGAGAAGGTTCCAGATGGATAAAACATTTACTTATAAACAGCTGCCTGTTTAATAATTTCAGTCTTATCTATGGGTCATAAGAAATAGAAGCCTCATATAAAAATGCTATGAGGATTTTTATTGAATAATAAGTGCTGTTATGGTAAACCCCCTGTTTCACTCTGCTTGTCTGAGAATTTATTTTATTAAATCGTTGTATTAACAATGTTTTAACACTGGGTTAAAACATTGTGTATGTTTCACAGTATAGGGTCACACCTCATCAAAAATGGTATATATGATTATAACACCAAAGTATTCGTAACCTCATGGGTCTGTTTTGTAGCATTTTCTTAGGAGAGATGATGTAGCCTGCTTTTAAAATCTGCCCTCCAAACATAAAATGTGAATATTTTCCTGTTAATACAAGAAGATCCTTTTTTTTTCCTTCTTCTTAAAATGTTAACTTTATATGAACATTGCTGCCTGGAAACTTAGAACAGATTACTTTTGACGATATATTTACCGTTGTGACAGAATGTGTTATTGACAAGTGGGCATGGGACTGATCCCCATCTCTAGTGTCCTTATGATTGAAGTTGACACTGTTAATTGATAGAGGGGTACAGCAGTCCCTTTTCTCTGTAGGTGGCTTGAGGTGGAAGTGAAACCATGTGACATCTAAGTCTAAGGCATGAAGGGTGCAACCCCTCCTCTCTGGACTCTTAGATCTTCATTCTGAGGCACAGCCACCATGCAGTGAGGGCTTGGGCATTTATATTAAGACCTATGTTAAGTCATTCAGTCTAGAAAGTGAAGCCCCAGAAGACATCAGCTTTGATTCATCTGCCTTTCCAGAGAGCCATCCTCATGGTCACCCACTTAGATCGCCCCAGCTGATAAGATACAGAGCAGACACACACTGTTCATACTAATATTTGCAAATAGATGACCAAGATAAACAATTGTCATAGTTTTAAGCCAATAAGGGTTGAGGTAACTTGTTGCACAGAAACCGATAACCGATTCACCTTCATTATATAAGTTTGCTGTATTTTTTTCACCAGTCTTCTTTAGATGGTTAAACATGTAGGCAGTCTCAAACTTGAATGTGTTATGAAACCCAGAAGTAAATCTGGGGTTTCTTTGGAAGTTGATTTAATAGGGAGAGGATGTTTTATTGTGAAAAAAAAATAATAAATTAGCATTTGGAGTTTCATGTTTTGTCATTGTCAGAATATATTTTTAAAAGATTTATTATGCATACAGAACTGGGATATAAACCAGAGGTGCAGGGATGATGAGAGGATTCACCAGAGACAGAGTGGGGAGCAGAAAAGGCCAACTGACAAAGTATACTGTACTGCTGAGGGGAGCAGTGTGTGGGTCAGGAGAGATCTGCTGTACCATGTGGGTCACCTCTGGGGCTGGGGATTGAACTCATGCTGAAGTGGCTTTAGCTTCTTAGTGCTGTGCTTTAACCCATTGCACCACCAGGGAATGCCCTATTATCAGGATATTTTATGAAATTAACTATAAATATAGTGTTAGAGAAAGCATTAGACATGTTTTGAAGTTCCTTGTTTACTCTTAAATATAATAAATTTCAATTTTCAGAGAGAATATGTAGATTATTCTCTCCCATTTTTCTTAAAATCACCCTGGGATCACCCTAAATCAATAAAGAAACATAGATGCCTTGGACCTATGATAATCAGATACTTTGTGTTGCTGGGATGTAAAATCGGCTGAAACTACAAGAGTGTTATCAAGTTCCACCAGATGCCAATATCTTAAATTTAAAATTCTGAGAAAATTAAAGAAAGCAAATTGCATTCCTTACCTTGGTGAGCATGTGGGACAGATGCTTTTGAGGGAAAGTGTGTTCTTTCCGTAGAGCAAGAAGATCAGAGCCAAAGGTAACTGAAAGAATGTGAGTGGCTGGCCATATGGAAATCTTACACTGGAATCTCATAATAATGTGAATTAGAGCCTCGAGGGGGAGCCCTAATGAAATCTCACAGACATTAGCCACCACTGAATTGTGTTGTGGGAGGTGGCCTGGGGCCCCTCAGGCACTTGCTGTAGCAGCTTTGTTGTAGACTACAGGGAGGCCCTTTCACAATGACTGGAGTTGGATGTTGTGCTTTGCTCAATAGTTATAATTAAGAAAATTAACATTATTTTGTTAACTCATTGTACCCGTAACAATAGTAATAAATCTCCTTCCTAAGCACCAAGGTTGAATTGATTGTATAAAATCCATTCCCGTAGTTCTGATGTTTTATTACTGCTGGGCTGTCTTGTGTAAGTGAGGAGATCTGTTTTATTCAAGTGATTGGGATAGTTTAAAAATTATGTTCATAGTGATTATAACTTTTATTATAATCATTCTCAACATTTATTATACCTCTCATCATTTATTATACCTTTCATCATTTTTAAATTAAAAAATAATCTCTATTTGATAAAAAGATTTGATAAAATCCTGGTAACCGATGCCAGTACTTTGCAAATTCCTAACTGTTGTTGATTCACTTTTAGGTTAGTTGAATAAAATACATACCAACTTTGAGCAACTGCATGTAGAGAGAAATAAATGCAAGTTAATAGATCTAGAAAACGTCAAGAGTTGTAAGGTCATAATGTGAATATTTCAACAGCAATAATAGCTCATTTAATTTTAAAATAATGTAACCCATGTAAACCACCTTCGTTCTTTATGATAATGGGATATTCCTGAGTTTTCCTTGAATGTGACCTTTTTCATATTCTGCTCGGGAAGGAATGAATGAGAAGCTGCATTTCACCTTGTTAACATCCCTCATGTATGATTTTATTATTGAAAGCATTTAATTAGCTGTGTGCATAACTCACTTGTACTCTTTTTATTGCTAGGATTTACATTTAAAGTATTAGGCCTTGATAATGGTGCATTGTCATTTCATGCTACTGTGTAAAGGAATCCAAAAGCGTATTGGGGGAGGGACACCCCGGGGTGCCTGCCAAGCTCAGCCTACACCCCCACTTTGTATACAGAGACAAAATCTTAGCGTTTCTCCAGTTGGCCACCTAAAGTGAAGGACCTCAGGATGGTGGTGTGAACAGAGGTGGACTTACCAACACATTCCTGAGTCTTTTCGTCCCAGTTGAGGGGAAGGGGATGCAAAGGCGAGAATCTCACATCCAACCTGGAGGTCACTGGAGGGCTTGCTTTCTGGCCTGTGAAGAAAGTAAGAACACTTGGTGGTTCAGGGATATTTTTCAGTATCTTCCAACACGTGTTGGTATGTGTTCTAGAGGTCTGCAGGCCTCCCCGCAAATTGCATACTCTAAATGGGTCAGGTTCCACATGCACAAAGGCACGGCAGACTCTTAGCGTGAAAGAATAATAGCACTAGTGGGTATGGAGAGAGAAACAAGAGAAGATAATCGCTTCTGCATAAAACACCCCAAACTGCAGTCCCCTTGTGGGCTCATGCTCGGTCAAACAGGGTTGGCCTGAGTCAGGGCTGAGGCCTGCAAGGCTGCAGCAGCCCGTACACCCCCTCTCAGGGAGCACAGGGAGGGGCTATGGCAGCTGCCGCTGTCCCCTCCCAGGTCTCGCGCACCCATATGTCCCTCTCAGGTGTCCGCACGTGTCTCCTGGCGCGTCCCCTCCATGTCTCTTTCCTGAGCCACCTACCTGCCTTCCCTCGGACAGCTTCACTTGCCACTCGGCCCGCCCATCAGTAAGCAGGTGGGGACATGGCGCCTCCCATTTATGGCGATGTCTCCATAACACACATTCTTCATTGCTCTTGTCTTGTTCATTATATTTGCTGAAAACACTTGAGACCAAGAACTCCCGCCACTTTCAATGTAGTGGGTGCTGGTTCGTGGCGTGGCTGAGTCTTGATGGGAGCTTTATGAAAGCAGGCCCACGAACCTTCCCTTTCTGTCTTAAGCCGTGTAGAATGTGGCTTTGTAAGCTGTTAATGAGCTGAAATATTCCAGAATATTGACTCCAGGCACAGCCTCTGAGAACAGAACTCCATCAAAAAGCTGCCGGTGCAGCCGCACACTGTAGGTGCGTCCAGGATTCTAGGTGGAAAGACTTGAGTAGAAGCTACTCGAGAGAGTTCCAGGATGAACAGTTAAGTCAAGTTGTGAACGCTTGAAAAAAGAGTCACCACATGCATCTGAGGAGGTGTGAACCGAAGCCCTGAATCATATGCCGTTGTAAGCTGGTGTTGCCTCAATTTGAAAAGGAAAGAAGAAAGAGGATGAGGAAGAAGAAGAGGGAAGGCTGGGTTGAAGTCTGCTAAACCTAGCGCTGCATCTGCCTTCAGCATGTTCTCTGCTTTTGTACAGATCAGTTACCTTCTCCGAGTCTCGGTTTCTTCATCGGTAGAAAGTTTTCAGAATAACAGGCATGCATAGAAATGTGTTTAGAAAATAATATGTCTGTTATTTCCATTAACGGAAGTCATTAAGGAGCCAGGGAAGGTTCCCTGGAAGGAAACAGTACAGATGGCCGTGGTTCCTGCCGCCTTTTCTGTTTAAATAGGTTACCATACAGATAAGAGCAGCGACAATCTGAAGCTACAATGCTTCCTGATTTCAACAAAGCCTGTGCCAGTCTCCCGTGAGATTCTCATGTCAAAGGAGTCAGTGAGGAGTTTCTGCTTCGTACTTCACATCTACACCCACGTGAAAATTGGAAATTAAATTGGGACTCTTCTTTCTTTCCCTAGTCTGTCCGTGGGACTTATGTATGGCAGCAGAGGGAAATTAAATCTAAGACTGAAATCTGATCTCCCAAAAGCTTTCATTTTCTTTTTGTATACCGCCATTGTCACTGTGAGCAATGACAATCAGAACAGGCACAGCTCAGAATCCCATGCCCCTGTGCAAACAAGTCTTGTCCCAGCAGCCCCTTCAGCCCTCCGGCATTTACCAGAACAGGCGGCGTCCTCCCCTGCTGAGGGAGGTGGCTTGATAGCTTACCCAGCTCTCCTCAGCTAGAGTGGGTTTCCGAGCTCTGTTGTTAAGTGTGTTGCTCCTCACTGCTCTTGAAATGCATGGAAGTAAGTCATGTGATGAGGTGAATTTGCCTGAATAAGGTACTCAAGAGGAGAGGGAGGGATTCAGGCATCGTCTTTAGACAACACGAATTTCTTAAAGAAAAAAAAATCAACATTATCCCAGAGAAGATAAAAATAGTGAAAGGCGTGTTGAGACGTTTGTTTCTCTCTGGAAGATACTTGGTCGATTTATGCTGGGGTTTCCGTTTTTCACTTTCTGCCAAGTTCAGCTCCACAGCGCTCTCCCACCATCAGATCCATTCATTCTGTTTTCAGATACAATCTTGAGGAAAATCTTTCAGGTTCTCTTTAAAAATAAATTAAGCCATCACTCACAGCAAATGTCCACGCCCCATGTGATGAAATGAAATGGAGAAGGTCATTTACAATCACGCTGATATTTAACATGCTGTCAGAGAGGCAGTCTTGGTACTGATGTGACCAGGTGAAGGGGTGAATGTGGCATTTGAGGTACTCCCGGCTCCCTTGCCACACCTCCGGGAGGGTAGTAGGGGAAGATGGCAAGTTTAGATTGTTGTCTTGATTTTTTGAACTGTTACAGGGTAGCCCAGAGTGGACTTGCGCTGCCTGTCTCTGAGGCCTCACCCGCGCTCAAAATGTAATTTTCTACAGGGGCACACAGAAAAGGTAATAGGTTTATTATTTTAGGAAAGGAAAAGGAAACAACCCAGGGAAAGAGAGAGGGAAACAAGTAGCTGGAATACTTTACCAGCGTGGCTAACTTGGCGCTCTAGTCCCAAACTAACACTGCTAGCCCCAGTCACACTGTCTGAGAGCCTGTTACCTCTCCAGACAGCTGGAAAACCGCTCCCTTTTTAGCCCCCAAGGTCCCAGAATGCCTGCTTAGCTCCGCCCTTGGGTCCTCGCACTTCTCTCCCTTGGGCTGCTGGGAGTTGTAGTTTCCAATCCCTGGAGTAGGGGGCGGAGTCGAGAAAGCTGGTGAAGGGGGTGGAGTCCACCAGACTGCAGAGTTCTTTTAGGACATCCTTCCCCTTAGCAGAACCACTTCAAATCCATCACAAATGTGTCATAATTTGTACCCTGATATGCAGAATTGTGTTGTAACTCCCTTTAATTTTCCTTCTTTCTATTAAAATGGAGTTGGTTTTTAAATATTCCTAATGCTTTTGAGGTCATTGGCACAGAAGTTCATCTCCCTAGTGAAAGTTCTATGCAAAGGATTGGGCTGTGTTTGTGGTGTTTGAATTTCTGATGTAGTTAGATGTTAAATATCTCTACAAAGAACAAAGACTTTTAGCCCAACCTTTATGGTAAAAATAGTAAAAATAGCACTGTTAGCAACAAATGGTGCTGGTAAAATTGCCATGTATATAAATTTCTCGTATGCAAATATATGAAAGCAGGTGCTAACTATATTACTGTTTCCATGTGGTCATGCTAAACATTATTATTCAGAAAAATATGTAAATATCCCATGTTTTCTTTTGATTTTCTCCCTAGTTTGAGGCACTTTGCTATTTTGCAGTGAATGGAATTATCACTTTATTTATCTTTTGCCTACGCCCATGCTTACATAGAAGATTTCATTATCAAGAAGTAGCCCTACTTTCACTACTGATTCTTCATTTTCACGATGCCATGTAATTTATACACACACACACACACACACACACACACATATATAAATTTTCCTTCTCAACCTACTTGTATTTTTTTTTTAAAGATTTATTTATTTATGCATACAGAACTGGGGTACAGGCCAGAGATGTGGAGGGTGAGAGGCTTCACCAGAGACAGAGTGGGGAGCAGAACAGGCAGATCGACGAAGTACACTGCTGAGGGGAGCAGCGGGCGGGTCAGGAGAGGTCTGCCGCGCCATGTGGTCACCTCCGGGGCAGGCGGGAGTCGAACTCATGCGGAAGCCGTCCTAGATTCTCAGTGCTGTGCTTTAACCCGCTGCGCCACCAGGGAGGGCCTTTACTTGTATTTTTTAAACCTGATTTAATCCCCTGTGTCTAATAACTATGGAGAATGACTAGACCAAACTCTAGAATGCATGACAAGTTACATTTTACCCTCTGTTTGCTCTCGGCACAAGCAATCTTATGTCATTCATTAGGGAAAATATTATTGATATCCATTTATTCAATATTACTGAAAAATGAGTCTTCACTGGCATTTTTTAAATTATCTTTAAACCCATCTTAACATTGTTCTTTATTATTAAGTGAATTAAGACCAAACACTGACAGTGAGTCAGGATTTCCCTGATGCCTTTTCATTGGTGGAGCTAGGGGAAGCCTGTATTTATAAGGTTTCACTCATAACTGTAAACACAAGAGCTGTGGCAGTGTTGAGAGATTAGTCTCTCACCAGAAAATCTGAGAGTTGCTTGACTGAAATATTTCTGAAAGTCATTTTCTTAAAATCACCTCTTTCCCTTAAAAAAAAAAAAAAAAAAAAGGCAGTGACATCATTAGCAGCTTGAGGTCCAGAGCTGAAACTTTTGGTGATTGTTGCATGAAAGAGTCAAAGTCATTTTCTCCCAGTTGACTGAATGGCTGGAGAGTGTGTGTGTGTGTGTGTGTGTGTGTGTGTGTAGTTGTTTGTTTACACCCAGCCCACTGCTTCTACAAACACGGTTTGATTTCATTTTGCACTTCATGATGTGGTCAGCAGGGGACACTTAGGTTAGCTCATTCCACCCTGCAGGTAGAGGAGCACAAGGCTTCAGTCTCTCCTGAGATGACACACATTGCAAGCCCTGAGATCCCAAACTACAAGCTAGTGTTTGAGCTTGGAGTAATAATAGGAGTAGCTAACGGACACTGATGGATTTGAAGACTAACTTAAAAGCATAATTTAACCTTTATTGTAAAGGATGGGTTAGAGGTCTTTATTCTTTGTAGAGATAAATTTAATACCTTTCTAGATATCTTTAAAAAAAACATTATTTATACATACAACAACTGGGGTAGAGGTTGAGATATTCACAGAGACAGAGTGGGAAGCAGGCCAGTGGATCTATTGAAATCCACTGCTGAGGGGAGCAGCTGGGAGACAAGAGAGGTCTGCTGCGCCACGTGGGTCAGCTCCCTGTCTGGGGATTGAACTTGTGCTGCAGTGGCCATTGCTAGCTTGACAGCACTGTCTTTAACTAAACCCTGCACTTCCACGGAGGCCCCTATTCAATATTTTGTTAGCACCAGCTAACAAGCACTACTTGCTATTTATAGTATAACTAACAAGTAGGCACAGTATTAACTAGCAAGATTTACTCTGAGGCAGACAGGGTGAAATCTGTGGTGCACCCCACTTGCAAACACAATCACAGAGCTCATCTGAGCGCCAGTCAGTGAGGATCAATGAGACACTTGCATGCACCTGGCTCCACGTGCTGTGGGCGTGGCCACGGGTGATGCTTACAGTGAGAACTGTCCTGAGATCACACTGTACAGCTGCATGCTCGACATTACCAAGTGTGTCTAAAGTATGTTTGATTCCATGAGTTAAATTCTCTGTGCTTCAGTTTCTTCATCTATTAAAGTGGGGTCAATTTTTTCATCTATTAATGCGGGGTCAATAATCATGTCTGCCACACAGCGTTTGAGGGTTTCAGAGTTGCTGTCTGTGAACAAAGATCTTAGGACAGTGCATGACATGAGGCAAATGTAAAAATATTAGCTATTATTTTTATGAGCCTAAAAATAGCCACTTAATTCTTTATTTAAAAGGCAATAGTAAATCCCGAACATTTAGAAAATTTAATTAGGATCAATCCAATCCGCTACTGACAGACACTGCTCCATCTTTTTATTTTGTTTTTTGCTGGGTATGCAGCTAACTCTAGTGAGAACACTGAATTCTTTATTAAACATCAAAGTCTCACATGGCAGATATCAACAAAAAAGATAGATGTCAAATGACATAAACAAATAGTTCAGTAGTTAAAATCACTGCTATTTGGAATAGTTTAGCTTCATTTAGTAATTAATTCTTTCACTATTTATGTACAAGTTGGATAGATCCTTACATTGACTAACATACCTATGTGCCATATGCCATATTTTTTTGAAAGCTGGATACATAAATTATTAATGATATAATTTTTGATAATTCTGGTGTATATTGAGAAATCATTGAGGCATAATTAATTTCTTATACAATAAATGTATTTATCTAGTTAATATCAATAAGCACTTAAATTTTTAAAATAATATAATTTTTTATATCATTATGTGCCTTTTTCCATCTC
The DNA here is from genome assembly GCF_000260355.1 of Condylura cristata. Classification (NCBI taxonomy): domain Eukaryota; kingdom Metazoa; phylum Chordata; class Mammalia; order Eulipotyphla; family Talpidae; genus Condylura; species Condylura cristata. The sequence continues at coordinate 3,348,674 of NW_004567108.1, read as the reverse complement.
AGTTGCAATCCCCATGGGCTGCCCATCACCAAATCACCCATGTGCCATCACCATAGTCCAGAAAGCACTTAAATTTTTATTTAATACATTTAATCTCATTTGGTACTCAAGTATTGCTTTCAAACTCAATTTTAAAGAACTTAAAGAGATGTACATTTCATGAGACAAATTAATTTTTACCTGTCATTTGCAATTTAAGTTGTAACACAATTTTCCAAGGAGGGAGGAAATAAATAAAGTCATTACAGCTCCATCTTAAGTGATATGTGATAAGCATGCTACAGGCATACTTTTAAAGCCAGTGCCATCTAAAGCGACTGGTCTTGGGTAAGAAAGCGAACCTCAGTAAATTTCAGTGAATGCGGGGGTACCAGGAACAGTATGCCAAGGTACCTTCCCAATCTGCTTCCCTGCTGGTGACCAGCCAGATGGAGATTGAGGTTGCTTCCTTGTGAGCTGGCAGAAATCAAAGGACTAATTTTAACGATACTGTTGGAGAGAAGGTTTACTGGCTGTACCAAGTGAATCGATCACAACAATCAAGCCACGTGTCTCTGCTAGTAAGGCAGAAGTACTTGACTGTGAAAGTCTCCCCAAATAACCCTCTCTTTCGGTCACTGACCAGTTCTTACAGCTGCAGTGCTGACCTCCAGAACAGGCCAGGGAGGGGAGCTCACTGCTCACATCTGAGGAGAAGTTCTGCAGAGCAAGCAGTCAGTTTGTGATCTCCAGCTGGCAGGCAGGGCATTTGCGCTCATCATCAGGGGGTTTCCGGCACCAGGTGTGCCCATGCCAGTGTGGCCTGGTGTCTCAGGCAGGCATGGGGGTCAGGGAGCTGAGGGTGACCAGGTAGAGGGGCTGGAGACCCCTACATCTTCTTTAAGTCTTCATTTTTGGACCATCTTTATTACTCCAACTTGGACACTAGCCCATTTCCCCAGGGTAGTGAAAGACAATGTACCCAAACACAAGGGATTTTCCTTTGATTCTAAGGACATGGAAAAGTCACATTTAGGGTTGGTGGTGTGTAGAGGGGTCATGTGTATACTTTTAATCTGATGCTTTAATCAGATTATCCTGGGGTTGAAGTAGGGGGAAATGACCCCGGCAGCCTTTTGAAAATTAAATTGGGAGTTGCCAACTTTCAGACTGAAAAAGTAATAGATACCAAGAAGTACAGGGATGGAGAGAGGAGTGAGAGCTGCAGCTCTGGGGCTTACTACCTGGTGACTGTTGGAAGTGTCAGGGAGGGGCCCTGTCTGGAAGGGGTTAGGACGCAGCGCTGCATGCTGGCCGCAGCTGCCTCAGTGCGGGTTCAGTCCCCACCCAGCAGGTGACCCACAGGGCGTGGCAGACCTCTCCTGTCTCCCAGGCTGTTCCCTCAGCAGGGTACTCGATCTGCCTGTTCTGCTCCCCACTGTCTCCGGTGAAGCCTCTCACCCCCACCCCCATATCCCTGCCCTGGACTCCAGTTCTGTATGCATAAATAAAAATAAATCTTAAAAAAAGGGAAAGTGTCAGGGAGGCCTTGCAGCCTAATGCTTCATGAGGCAGAGGGATGGAGACAGAGCAAAGCAGATGAACTGCTCGTCTCCCTAAATCTCTCCCGGGAGTAACCGCCTCTCCTTGGCCTGCCCTCCTCCGCGAGGCGAGGTGGGTGGAACTGCTTATAGAGCTCTCTGTGCGAGTCTCTTCTCCCTCACTAAATTGAAATATCCCTGTGTAACCTCACAGTGGAAGTGTTTTGTACCTTATATATCACAGAATCCAAAGTATTCATGGTTGTTCCATGAAGCCGGACAAGCTTTTTTCCCAGTCACTACCTCTTGGTTAGTTACACTGGCCAACCTAATTTTTATGGTATTTCCACTTAACTTTATATAAATGAGCATAGCTTCTGTTTTTTGAAATATACTTAGATGACATGTCTTAGCCAACAAGACATCAGTTTCATATTCAAATACTTTTTGTTACGAAATATGTCTGTATTAAAAAGAGCTCAGTCTTATGCTAACTGACAACATCATTTGCATTAAAAGTTATATAATCTGCATATTTTCTTTCCCATTTCAAAAATGAAGGAAGCAGTTCTCTCTAGGCTACTCTTTCTGCTTTCTGCATAACTTTTTACTTTGTGCATTGTTTTTGCAGTATACCGTATGTTCTTAGTAATAGGGGAATAAAACAAAATTACTCGGAAGCATTTGGCATTACAGTGCACAATTATAAAACACAGTATTCATTCATCATCTTATTTTATCTGATTTTTGGACAAGTGCTGAACAGTGCAGGGAAGAGAAGCTTACATATGGTTACATTATACTAAGGAACATGCACGCCCTATGTGTCATTGTTGCTGAGAATCTTCCAGAGCCAGTGATAACTGGAGAAGAGAAATTCACACCTCTTTGTAACTGGGCCTGGGAGTTAACTCAGCTGCTAATGTCCTCACAGAATGGTGGTGACAAAAGCACAATGAACTTGTAAAATTGCTGCCAGGAACCGCAGCTTAGCCAAGCTCAACCATCTTCTCCCTTTCCAGTCTCACCTAGAGAAACAGGAAAGCTGAATTTTATCTTCCAGTCTCTTCTCTTGCCTAGTGTGTCCTGTGGCACAGATCTGACAGCTAAAACCAGAAACCTGCTGAGTTTCCTGGAGATGGTTCTCCCTTTCCAGAAAATGGCCCCTGCCACTTAGCCCAGCCTCATCCCAGGCCAGTGCCTGGACCTGTAGCAGCTGCAGCGTGACACCGGGACAGGCGGCACCGAGGATGACGGCCCCGAAGAAGCCCTGGGCTGAGCCCTCCAAGCTCAGCTTGCAAGAGAACTATGTCTGCTTCTCCAGTGTTGTTAGGTCAGTATGCACATGGCCTAGCAGCCAAGACATATGTAAGTGAAATCCATTCCTGTGCATTGTAACTGTTAGTGAGGGTTCAGTCTTTCCGGTGTCTGCAGAGAGCACCACTGGCTTTTTGCAAAGGTCGTCACCTTTTCTTCCTTTCAGCCTCCTGCTGTACTGTGAGAGATTTTTCACTTCCCATTACTAGTGTTCAGTGGCTTTTTCTTCTCTGATGGCTGAGGCACACTTTATACTCTGGAGATGAGATGCAGCGGATTCCACTGCCCTGTACGTTTGTACATCTTATTACTGATGAATCTGTTCAACTCTTCATGGAGCTCAAAGTGAAATACTTTTAAAACAGCCTTTTTTAAAAAAAAAAAAAAGATTTATTTATTTGTTCGTACAGAACTGGGGTACAGGCCAGAGATGCGGAGGGTGAGAGGCTTCACCAGAGACAGAGCGGGAAGCAGAACAGGCAGATCGAGGAAGTACATGAGGGGAGCAGTGGGCAGGTCAGGAGAGGTCTGCCCAGGTCACCTCCGTGGCAGGCGGGGATCGAACTCATGCAGAAGTGGCTTAAGCTTCTTAGTGCTGTGCTGTAACCCACTGCGCCCCAGGAAGGGCCTAAAACAACCTTTTAATCATGCTCATATTTTTCCTCTGAATATACATGAGCTTCCATTTATTGTTACAAGTTATGTCCTGAACAAGCAAAATAGGGAATTGAGAACTGGGAAGTTCTTAAAAATATTTAATTATGTATCTTTAAAGATGTGAATGGAGCTTATAAATCTACATGATATTCATGAAAGCCGAACAGTGAGAGCTATTTGCAGTTTTAGCATTTGAAGACCCTTTAAAAGTCTATTTTTTTTCTCTTTTTTGGGGGAACATTTTAAATGACAGACTTCATCATCATAAGTTGTTGCTATGCTTGTGTCACTAGACTGTGGGTTAGAAGCAACGTTCAGGTCTCTCCTGCCTGTGGCGGGGTCATGGACATCGGGGGCAGACACACCCCAAAGTCTGCCCACCGCAGTCGGGGGATGATAGAAGGAGCTTGCTCTACTGCCGGGGGGGGGGGCAGCCTGGCATGGTGGCAAGTGGGGACAGGAGTGGGTGAGAATTGGGCAGGGGCAGTGCTGAGCCTGTGCCAGAGAGCGCTTGGCAGAGACGTAAGCTCCAGCTTGACCCCACGTTGCAGCGTCTCTGGACAGCTGTCCACCCTGTCCAGAGACCAAACTTGACTCAGACATTTCTTTTGAAATGGCAGTTAAGAGCAGAAAGTGTCTTGATGAATAGAGAGCACAAGTCTCTCTTGCTGCCTAGACACGCGCTGTTCCCTTTTCCGATGCCTCGCCCAGAGCATTGTGGCGTGCGCTTATAGATCTGTGACTTTCGTGTGATCTGGCTATGACACATTTGGCATCTTTCTGAATTCGTTTTTCTTACTTGCCTTCTACTATTTTTTCCCATTGTATTTTACTTTCATCTTTCCTATTGATTATTATTCTTTGGTGGAGAGCTGCACCACAGTTTGCTCAAGCCTGGGGCTGCATGGGGGACAGCGGGGCGGGGGGGGATCCGCTGCTCAGCTCCATCCTGGGCCCCAGGCCCTGTCTGCAGCAATCTCCGGACAGGAGACACACGTCCCTACAGAGGGCCAGGCCAGTGCACAGGAACACTGTGCGTGCGTCCCTTGAAGACAGCTGATTGGCTGTTTGGAGATGATTTATTGCTGTACTATTGGCAAACGTCAGCCCTTCAAACGCTCATAGCTGTTTTCACTTTCTCTCCCCTTCGGCTTCATCTCCAGACAGTTTCTCTAGTTTAATTGTCAGAAAGTGCATCATTGACTGAGACAGTTACTTGATTCCCAAGAAATCTGCCTCCTGCTTGAGCTCTGGAGACCATCGTGTGGCATCTGTGTGCTACGGCACCACCCCCATCAAACCCCTCCATGTAGGAGATATCCCATTTTATTATTTGTGAATATTGTCATTGTTTTCCTTCATTTGCATGGGTTTTCAGGAAAGAGACCAAGTAAATTCCTTTTCTTAGGCAGCTTTCATCCTTCTCCTAACTCTGAGCCCTGACAGCTGTCTCATAATGAGACCGGACAGTTGTCTCCAAAGGAAGGCTGGGTGTAAAGCCATACAGGTGTGAACACAGGTGCATCGGTCTTACAGAGGGTCACAGTTGGGGTGTGGCCAGATTCTAGGGCCAGCCCAGTCTCTTCTAGCCTGTTGGCCTCTGCTGATGGTTGACATCATCTGGAAGCCAGAAGTGGAGTTGCACTGCCCGGTGCACAGGGCATGGTCCAGGGTCTTGGTGTCACCTGCCACACAGCTGCGTGGGCCCCGAGAGGCACGTACTCATGTTTTCATCAGGCCCACGTGACCGTTACACATCTGCTACTCTCTGTCACCTACTTCTTGACCTAAGTAAAAAATGGTCTCTGTCACTTCAGCTCTCGCTAGGTAGGCATCTGTATTCTGAGAGGGTGTCTTAATTAATCTTCATGTAGTGAATGTCGGCCAAGGCCAGGTGTGGAATTGTTCTGAGATGCGAGCTGTCTTCACACCTTTGTAGGTGGCCCTTGGAGGTCAAGCCTGACAAGATTGATAGAGCGAGAACTATCGAAGCTTCTTAGATAATTAATTTCAAAGGAGTCTGACTACATCTAGTCTTCTGGTCACTGCTATTAAAACTGTGTTCAAATTTTTGATTTAAACATCATTTCCTTTCTTTTCTGTCTTCCTCATGAAAGATGCAAAGATGGTAAAATCAGAAACTAATAATACTTTGAGGTAGCAATCCCAGTATAAGTACTAAGTCACCATGTGCAATCTTCAGAATTCCACGGAAGCCCCTCAGGCAAGAAGGGGTTCTTCTGACTTCCCCTCTCCCAAATTACATTCTCTTGCTCTGATCCTTCTTCGCTATTTCAGTAGCTCCTTGGTTCTGATCAAAGCTACTTGGTTCTACTCAGTATATATTTTGAGTCTTTATCCCTGGTTTTAATTGGGTAATAACTGTACAAACTATCCACATAAGTAATTCCAATGCAATCTTTTAAAAAATCAACTGTATCAGACACAAAAGACAGAAAATTGTAAGTTCATTTATTCACTGCATTCTACTCTTACCGATAACTACCTGCCTGTTCCCGGACACAGTCAGTGTTTTAGTCTGAATCTCTCAGGCAGTGAAAGCTGGATCTTGAACGGACTCTCTGCTCAATAAGCACTAGGAGAGGAGGTAAGCTGTCCCCCGAGGAGCTCTGGATTTTAGCAGCAGGCAAGCATCCAGGTGCTGTGACAGTGCCCTGATGCTGGGAGCTGGGGCCTGTGCCTCACCTACAGAGACCCTGGGGAGGTGGGTGGGCTTCTCCATCAGCAGCTCCTCACGGGCCTCCGACTGCAGCAACTATCTCCCCTAGAAGCGTCCACCCGATAGATCATCCCCTCATGTGCGCACAGAACCACAGCTTGCTCGTGGGCCATGTTAAAATTATTTTAAAGATTAGTTACCAATGGCATACTTTTCATTTCCTTGGAAAATCAAAAGCACATTCTCCTTGGGAAGGACTGACTGGAGTAGCCTGTCCCCTTTGGATGACGCTGGCAGGCCCAGCCCAGTGGGTCCCACACTCCTGGCCTGGCTTGGCCTGGCCCCTCTGGCCCCTGAATGTGTCATCCTAGACTTTTCCTGTGACAGGATTCTCTCGTTGCCATGTTTTGGGAAAAGCAGGAGAGCAAGGAGAAGAGGGAGAAAGCATGCTGGGGAAGGGGACTTGGTATGTCTGAGAGAGAAACCTAGCTAGGCTCGGGGTTCCTGCAGAGTGCTGCTGGGGTGCTCACGGTGAGATGGGACTGGGGAGCCAGGCGAGGTCCTCCCCTCAGGTTCCCACCCCAGTGTCCACGCACAGCCCTTGACCTTCAGAGCTGGCATGGACCAGGCAGCAGGCAGTGGGTGTGAGAGGAGGGAGGGGTGCGGGGCGTGGGAGAAACACTTGCTGATGGGAGGAGAAGAGCTGCAGGGCCCAGAAGGACTCCTGGTAACATGTGACACCTGAGCGGGAAACAGCAAGACAGGTGTGCTGAGTAGAGCCTCCCTGCGTGGCACGGGACCCCTCGGCTGTCTTCCCTAAACAGACATGCGGCATGCTGGCTTCAAACTGATTGTACACAGCACCCCGCAAACAGAAAGACAGAGTGGGAGCTACAGCAGGTCCAGAGGCTTGCCAGCTGCGTGGGCTACGCTGCACGACCATCATGGGACTCCGAGGTGTCCATCAAGAAGCGTGGGCGGCTGGCACTCAGCTCTGCTGGCTGTGGCTTCTGGCCCTCAGGTGTCGAAGGCCACCCAGATGTTGGGGGTGCGGGCAGCTGGGAGCCCAGGTTCTGGTCATGACGTCACTCTCCACTCTGCAGTCCCTAAACATGCTCATCACAAAGTTGGGGGCGGAGAGAGAGAGAGAAAACAAACCAAATTGTGCAAATGCTTGCCAAGCCCGTGCTCTGTCCTGATTGCTGTTAGGAGCTGCAAGATCAAGGCCAGGAGACAGGAGTCCCCAAGTGGACGGTCATTACACTCATGTGAGTTAGCCACTCGGACATTAGGGTTTATTCCTACAGCATACCCCCTTGCCTGAGGAAACTGTTAAATATTTTCTCGACAGTATTTTTGTGTCACGATGACAAACGGTACAAATGAAAAAACACACTCGTACCTTTCCAAGGCCTCCTGACAGAGTTTTTATTCTGACACTGCAGGAAACTTATGTACTGGTCGGGCCACTGCCGTCCTTCCCTCATTATGCCTGGCGCTGCTCATTCTTGCCTGCTTGTGTATATGGGTTTTATGAGTTTTATACACGTCACTACGCTGTAGTAAATGATGCAGGTGAAATTATGCCTTCATTGTCATTGCAAGTACAATCTCATCCACAGTTCAGTGATAATTCCCTGCCTCTTAATATAATTTCAAAGCTTAAGTTTCACGCAAAGTAAAATATAACTATTGAATTACAGAAATTCCTTGAGATGGTTGCATAATCCCCTTATGCAAGATGTCTGTTGACTGAATCTGATGTTGTCATTAGGCTCTCCGGCCGTTCAGTTTGGACTTATTTGAACACCACATACATTTATTAAATATTCAGCCATCGGCCTCTTGGTCTACCACACCAGTCTTTGCAATGCAGTGCTGTCTCTGAATCTGATGATGGATTTCTCGGCCTAGAACGTTCCTAGCTGATGATATAACGCTGAGACTCCTCTTTGGAGATTTCCTTCCGAGAAATTAGGTCTTCTTAAAGCAGGAAGGAACCTTAATGTAACAGCTAACAGTGAAAGTGATACTCAGTGCAAGTTTCCTCCCAGGCGTGAAGACATTCCTGAGGCAAACAGGGATCCCCAAGTAAACACAAAACTGGCCACCCCACCACTCCCGAGATCAGAGCAAGCCTTGAAGCCAGGGCTATTCTTCGCTGTCACATGCGACACAGTCGTGCCAGTTGCTAAGCACACAGTGCTGGTCGGCCTATAACTTCTATCTGGATTTCCAGGGTGCCTCTGATCTCCCTTAAAGTCTGAGGAGCTCAACCTGAATGCCTGAAGAGGGTTAACTGCTAGCTCTGAATACAACCGCTTCCAACAATGGGAGCTCACTTCTACTGATAAGGACAGATACTCGGTTTGGTCTTGGCCAAGGAGCTGAGAAGCAAGGAGAACTCGTTTCTAACATCTGTCATCCTAGCAGGCCGCGGACTCCCCCATGCAAGTTCCTTCTGCTGAAGATTATCAGCAGCCGATGTACTCAGAATGGATTTCACATTTTAAAATAGTTGTAAGAATTCCAAACACAGTGATACTGGACTGTATCTATAAATAGAATTTTATCAGAGGCAACTTACTTATTGTTTCTGCACTGTGGACTGCAGCTTATGAAGGCCTGTGACAGAGATGGGTGATTGGGACAGGGATCATATTATCCGGAAATCCAGAAATACGTGCTGTTCGGCACTTTGCAGAAAGAGAATGTCAGCCTTGGCTTAAACTAATACCTGAGTAATGTCACCTAACCCATGGTCAACATTTTAAAATAAATGGTTGCTATCCATAAAAAGTTTAAAGTATTTGCATATGTGTGGCCAATGCTCAAGTAATTCAGATACCACAGGTGATGTGAAGTATTTTTGGAAGTCTGGTGAGTGACACGGGGCATAGTGATTAGAGTGCAATCACAATTTTAATGTTTAATAAAAGAATATGTAAGGTTTAATGTTTATAATGAGATAAATGTAGCCTATAAGGGACGACTTATCATTATTTTTTACTTTTTCATGCATTGCCTAAATAAGCCTGTATTTATTTATTCTGAAGAGTGCATCTTTTTTTTTTTTAAGATTTTATTTTTGGGCTCTCCCTGGTGGAGCAATGGGTTAAAGCACCACATTATGAAGCTCTCCGAAGCTACTGCAGCATAACTTCTATCTCCCACCAGCAGCTGACCCACA
>NW_004567108.1:3329328-3339135 GCF_000260355.1 Condylura cristata | reverse complement strand
TTTTTTATTTTTATGCATACAAGAACTGGGGTACAGGCCAGAGGTGCAGAGCAGGGGGTGAGAGGATTCACCAGAGACGGAGTAGGGAGCAGGACAGGCAGATGGACTGGAATCCACTGTTGAGGGGAGCATTGGGGAGACAGGAGAGGTCTGCTGCGCTCTGTGGGTCACTCTCTGGCCGGGGATTGAGCTCATGCTGCAGTGGCTTCGAACAGCTTCAGAGTACTGCACTTCAAACTGTTGCATCACCAGGGAGGGCCCTAAGTCTGCATCACTTTTAAAATAACAAAATCACGTGATAATATAAAACATCAGACTCGTACCCAAAGCCCAGTCAAAGGAGATGTGCCTGGTCTTCCTTAAATAAGTAGGGGTGGGCATTGTTAGGAATTAAAATATTCCATCTACATACAGATGTCAGAATACATTTTCCTAACGCACACCTAGGAACACATCTCTGGGTTGCTTGTTACCTGTCCTTTCCATTATGAAAGATCAGAGGGGGCTGCTGGAGGCTTAGTTCTAACGATTCTACAGAGTGGGGTGCAAGTGACAGGTCTTAAGCCTGTATACAGGACACAGCTTTCGAGCGAGAAGATTCCCATCCTTGTTTATCGCTGAACAATGGCCTGGGTAGGTGAATGCAGGCTGTTCATCCCCGAGATGCTTGTCTTGAACCATAGGCTGTGTGGCAGGATTTGACAGAATCGACATTTTTAATAACATCCTAGATAAACCAACGTCTCCCTTTGTGTGATCACTCTTCCTAGGCTGCCTCTTCCTGAACTGGCCCTTTTCTGATTATAATCTCTCCTAGCCCCTGATTGAAATGAGTGATTTTATCTCAACTTTCTATTTACTTTCTCTCATCTCCCCTGAATCTTCTAACCATTCCCCAGCCCCACCGTGTGCACTTCAGACCTCCCCTCTGCAGGGCTCGTCTTGGCAAAGGACCTGCTGTAGAAGTCGTGCCTGCCCTGGCATACAGATTTCAGGTGACCAGCAATGTTGTCAGCCCCTTACTCCTGGTGTATTTAGTTTCTGTTGGGCTGAAAATGCCCTAATCGTGTTCATTTTCGTATTCAACAAGCAGCGATTGGTTATGGACTGCGTGCAAAGCAGTATTCAAGATACTGTTGGGCCGAGGGAAGGAGGAGGGGTGAGATGTGCAGAATTAGGAAGCGGCACTTGTGTGTCTCTTCCCTGTGGTCAGAGGCCAGTCCGTCCTCATTGTAGCTTCCATAGCTGTGACTTTGCCCACTTTGAGTACTACCAGCTCCACCATCAGTGTCCCTGGTTCCTGTTCTCAGGGCCATGTTAATGAGTCAACAAGCTGCACTAAATGAGAGGCCTTTCAGCAAAAATGCACACAAAGTGATGACTTGATGCTCTCATCAGAGAATCATAGGAATCTAACGCTTTCAGTCCCCGAGAAGCCACCGCTCATTTTTAACAGATTCAGGGCTCCTGCTGACTTTGCAGAATATACCTATGTCAAGCCTATGTCAAGTAACAGGGATTAGATATGCTGTGTTATTTAGCTTAATTATGTACTGTGTTATTAGCACTGTATTGTGTTCAAGCTCGTATTAACGTTCAGAGAAAGATCTTAGTGTAATTCTTGGAGACGATGGTCATTTATTCATTCGGCAAATGTTCTGAGTGTTCTGTGTGTCCAGGGGGAGGGTGATGAGAGCATCTTCTTGCCCATTACAGTGAAGAGCGACTGGTTTCCCAGGGCCTGTGCAAGCTTTTCGTGTGGGCAGTATGATCCTTTCAGCTGTGCTGGGCAGTATTTTGGTCTTCAGGGTAAAGAAATAATTTAAATTGTCAGCCAAGATAACATAGAGTATCTTGTCAAACTGGGTTTCAAACCCAGGTTGACTTGAGCTTTAAGTCTGCGCTATTACGTAACCATTTATCTTTAAATTCTTTAAAAAGACAGTCTGGGGATCGACATAAGGACTCCACATGACGATTGCACGTTCCGCCTGTCCTTACTAACTGCTGCACGATAGCCCTTCAGAGTCAGGCTTAGGTACAGACCTTCCTTTTCCTGTGGTGGGTGGTTTGTCATCTTGCTCTTCTTTGGAAATTAGAGTTGACTTTTAAAAATAATATTTCGTTTCTGGAGTTTGTGAATTTATATGTAGTGGTATTTGAAAGTGCAAGTCTCGGGTGTTTTCAGGATTAAACTCTCAAGTGGGATGGGGACTTTTGCAAAAGTTTTGGGAAGGCAAGATGAAGAGGTTTTACCAAATATCTCAGTCAGACGATCTAAAAATCCTTGTTCAGTGTCCACTTAGTTTTCTACATTTCACCTGATGGCTTATGTCCTTCTAGTGTCAGCATCCTCCTCCCACACTTCAGCCTCCTCTGGAACAACTCCCAGTCCACGGGTCCCTCCTTGGAAACTCTCTCTTCCAGCATTTGCTGTACTGCTCATCTGATGAGACAGAGTCCACGAGAGTCCAGCCAGCCCGTGTTTCTGGCGAGAGCCATTTTCACACAATATCTGTTGCCAATAACCATCCAGCGGAAGTTTTTTTGTTTGCTTTGTTTTAATTTTAAGCTGGGAATCATGTCCCTTTATTTTAAAAGTATTTTTTTTTTTTTTGGTGGTAGATAACAGGTAAGGTAAAAGGGAGAAAATAAAAATTTCCAATAATTACATGCTTAGCATTAGCCAAGATTCCAATTCAAACATTCATCACATCCATACTTCCAAATTATTAAATGTTCATCTGCTAAAATGTACTGTTAATGATAGCCTCATCACACCGGGAAAAAAACCCAAAAAACAAACACCTGGTATTATATTTTTGAGAAGTCAGGTAAACTTTGCTAACCAAATTTGTAACCATGTACTTATTTTAATTATTAGTTACATAAACTTTACATGGTAGAGAACTACTTGATGGAAAATGTTAGCACATTGTGGAAAAGGGCACTGAGAACATTTAAAAGATTTAGTTGCATAATTGGATCCAAAATATGCCCTACTTATTCATTATATGATTCAAGTTTCCCTGGAAAACAAAGGCACTCTGATCTGAACTGCTTGTCTGCAAGAGAAAAGTCACTTTTCCAAACCTCGATGCTTCCGTTAAGTACTTGTGTGTTTGGGGAAATTATAATTTCCAAAACCCACACTCAGTGCCACATCCTGCGATCTAGTCTCCTGACACACCATTAATTTCAGAATATTTAGTGTATTCACGTTCATTTGTCCTTATCTTGTGGAGACTCTGTCTGATGGACTAAAAAAAAATTAACAAAGCAGCCGCTGTCTAAGTCAAAATCATTACCTTTGGCTGCTTCAGTTTCCTTATGCAATTCCTGCAGCTGGCCACTCACTTCACTTTAACTCTTCATGCTCCCCACAGCATTTCTATGGCGATTCCAAACGGTCACGTGTAGGGTTTCTGGAATGGGAGTGCTGTGGAGAGCACCGAGTTGTTTTAAGTGAGACCACCACCTGCTTCAGTGAGGACTTCAAAGCTACCGAAGTACAAGATTGCAAGTGGAAAAACAGGACAGCAATCAGCTGTTGGCAGTTTTTCCATTTTCACGTGTGTGTGAATTTTTAATGTAAATGCGGGAGCATAAAGCATTCGTGCAAGTCAGAATGTTTCAGTGAGCAAGTTTCAGCAGTCCAACTTTGTAACAATTATAAATACACCTGTTGATTTTTTCTGGAGTATGCCAGCATTTGGATTTTTTTTTTTTAAGATTTATTTATTTATGCATATAGAACTGGGGTACAGGCCAGAGATGCGGAGGGTGAGAGGATTCACCAGAGACAGAGTGGGGAGCAGAACAGGCAGATCGACGAAGTCCACTGCTGAGGGGAGCAGTGGGCGGGTCAGGAGAGGTCTGCCACGCCATGTGGTCACCTCCGGGGCAGGTGGGAATCGAACTCATGCGGAAGCAGCTTTAGCTTCTCAGTGCTGTGCTTTAGCCCGCTGCGCCACCAGGGAGGGCCAGCATTTGGATTTTTTTAACAAGTAATTTTCTATTGACGGGAACTAGATGTTGTGTGTAGCATTTTTATCATACAGTAGATTCCATCCATTCACTATGCTTTTGTAACTGAGTTGTCCTACATGCAAGCACGTGTTTTTGATGTTGTCTGTCTTCTGTGCTGTTCCTGTAAGTTTGCTGTCAAAGTGCATTTTTTAAAAACGCACATTGCTCCCCTTCTTGCCTTCGACGCGAATGACGCTGCCTTACTTTAGCTGGGGGAGCTTCCACGGCTGCCCCCCTTCAGTGGAGCATTCACTGTGCTGTGTCACTGCGTTAATATTTGCTATAGCTGCCCACTTTGAAGCCCTGTTGTGCCCGTGGGCTGACACATGCATTTCCAACTCCTTTTCTAGCCCTGATGTTATTTCCCCATCAAAGTGTGATTTTCTTTGACTCTGTCACTTTCGTTGAAGTCATTTTACAATTGCTGCAATTTGAAAATTGCCCAACTCGGAATGATAACCTTTGAAAATGGAAGCTCAGGTGATTATTGTTTAAAGGAATGAGGCAGATTTCCCCTGATGTTTGACTCGTGCTAAATAGTCTTCACCATTTGGTGTAGGCGGGAAGAGTGTGATTCATGCCTGTTGTTGGTTGGCTACCCCAGACACAAGGCCTGGGCTCCAGGGCTTCTATGACAAAGTACGTTCCACCTGTTACAGTCTACGCTGTTGAAAAGAGACTCGATAGCATCTGTCCTCTTCAGAGGAAATAAATTCAATGTAGCTGATCCCTTATTTCTTTATCATCACAGGCTCTTATAGTTTCTTGTCAAATCTCACAAGATTATAACATAAAATATTAAAGAGGTGTTGGCCCTCCATGGTGGCGCAGCGGGTTAAAGCACGGAACTGAGAAGCTAAAGCCGTTTCCACATGAGTTCGATTCCCGCCTGCCCCGGAGGTGACCACAGGGCGTGGCAGACCTCTCCTGGCCCGCCCGCTGCTCCCCTCAGCAGTGTACCTCTAGATCTGCCTGTTCTGCTCCCCACTCTTTCTCTGGTGAAGCCTCTCACCGCCACTGAGCCTCTGGCCTGTACCCCAGTTCTGTATGTACAAATAAAATAAATCTTAAAAAGAAATATTAAAGAGGTGTTTTTAAGAAGATATCTATTAGGCCATTTCTTGTTATATATGGAAACTTCTTACCCTATCCACCATGGCATTTGCAAATCAGGAACCTGCCCAAAGAACATAAAAACACTAATTCGATAGGATCTTAACACTCCTACATTTATTGCAGCACCATGTGCAATAGCTAAATGGAATCAACTCAAATGCCCCCAAATAGATGAGAAGATCAAGAAGTGGCATAGATACACAGTGGAATGCTACTCAGCAATCAAAAAAGATAAACGCGTGCTATTAGCAGCAACATGGATGGAGTTAGAAGGGATCATGCTCAGTGAAATAAGTCAGAAGGAAAAAGAAAAATTCACTTACAGGAGGAATGCAGGGAAACCGAACAAAGGGTCAAGAGAAAAAAAGACAAAACTTGCAGACGAACTATAGGCTGAGACAAACAGCCAGCGAGGGGTGGGGAGGGGTCAGCACAGGGTATGGTGGAGCACAAGGTGGATCATGGGAAACATGGGACCTACACCTGAGAGGAGACGTCCAGTACTGTGCAAAAATGAACAGCAGTGTAAATGAATGAACCTCCTAAGAAAACAAATCCAAATGGAACAGCTAGTGTAGGAATCAGGCCGTAGGTGTTGGCAAGTACTTATAGATCTTACAAATGTATTTACATATTTTAGAATTATAATAAAATTAAATCGCAGCACAATAACGTGGAATTATAAGGCAACATATGCGGAGAGAGATTCCATGACTGCCTTCATGGAACGCATCATGGTTTTAACTGTCCTACCACATTATTCACCCTATAAAATATTTAACATAAATCTCACACCCCATGTTACAGATTGGAGAACTGAGTCAGGACGGAAACTACTAAGCATGTCTCTGGTCTTTGGTTTAGTGAGCGCAGTACGTCCTGGTCCAAACACAAAGTCAGGGGCCTCTGGTGCTGTAGTTGCTGTGCCGTGTCATGCAGACATAACACCTGTATGACGTCACGCACCTGTATTCTGCACTCTCTGTGATTTAGAATCCGATGAAAATAGAATTAATACTAGAGCAATATGGAGAATAGGCCGGTAGGTCATTATCAGTCTCCTCACAGCTCCTCTCCTCCGTGAGCCTGCCGCCTCCTCGTTGCAGGGGGTCCCTCCATGATGAATGTATGTACAACTGGGGTGTTTCTCCTGATGGTCTCCCCTCTCTCTGCCAGTCTTGCCTCATGTTTTCAGTCTGTGGGTGCAGGTATTCTGCTTCCCCAGTCACCATGTGGCCGCTACCAGGATGCAGGGGAAATTTTCCCCATCCCATCCGGGTTCTTCTAATCTGGATGGATGAAGAAATTAACATCATCAGATGTCTAGGAACAAAAGCGAATATTTAAAAGCGTGCATCTGAAGAATTCACAAGGTTGTAAGTCCTAAAGGGATAGAAAGCAGACCGGAGCCACTTACCTACTGCTTCAGCATCAGGGTATCAAAGGGAAGGGGAGACTGTATGACAAAGATCACCTCAGAGTTTGAGAACCTCAGAGAGAGGGCGTATTTACAGAGAAACCTGCAAGGTGTCCCGCAAACGACATTCTCCTAGGTCATGAAAATGGGGAGTAGTGATACTTAGGAAGAGAACAGACACCTGAGGCAAAGCCAGGGCTTCTCTCAGCCTCTGGGGCTTTCAGTGCTCTTCACTTAGACACTTCTTCCTTTACATGGTGGTGGTGGACTTCCTGAGGTCATGGAACTTTGACCTCTGCTCCCCCCATCAGGGTTTCAGAGTGGAACTGACCACTCTAAGCACATTGAGAACAACCCCCTGATGATGTTGGGGAGACCTACCCCATGCAGCCCTCATGGGAGGAACGTTCGCCATGTCCTCTGTGGTGTGAAGGCACCCTGATGAGAGGGACGCTCTGCCATGTCCTCAGTGGGGTGGGGGGCGGCCTGGGGGTGGCCCCAAGCCAGGTGACTACAGTACCGGCCCCTCTCGGGCTGTGGGCTGCTCCCTTCTAGCCCTGAGTCTGCATTTGGTATTTTGGGTCTCGATTTCCTTATGTGGAAAATGGAGAGACTTAAATCCGAAAAGCACAGAGTTATTTTTGAGACAGATTTAGATACCACATGTGAGAATTTTGAAAAATTATGAAACGTAGTAATTTTAGCAAAGTCGTCTAGCGACTCTGAACCTTCTTGCTGAAATTGCTGTAAATCTGAGCATGATGTCAGTGGAAGGCAGAGCTCAGCCACTCTCATGGCCTCAGAACATGGCTGTGGCATCAGCCCTTAACGCTGGTCTCTTTGCGCTGTTTCTGCAACTTCTGTCCATTGTCTGTTGAACTATTTCAATATGCTGAGCACCCGCAGGTCACTGTGATAGGGAACTGGGTAGGTCGAGGCACAAAGGAAATTAGTCACGCCATACTCCTCTGACCCTCCAAGGCTGGCCAGTAATCAAACAAGCATCAGAACTGATGAGAGAAAGAGGAGAGAGATCAAGGGCAAGCTTGATAACCTGTCTCCTCCTGTCTGCACGGGAGAGACCAGTCAGACTAGCTGACTCTGCCCTCACAGCCATGGAATGGCCCTGTCCTAAGATAGGAACGGGGTGAAGCTAGGAACGGGGTGAAGCAGGGAGGTGCATCTGGAAGCTTGTCAAGGAAGGCCCAGGGCACAGACGGGTGCAGGTTTAAATTCTCTGGGAGAACAGATCGCGGCCTTCTGTCTTTCTGTGAGGGGGGGAGAGACCCTTACAGACAGGAGTTTATGTGTGAATGTGTTTGTCATAAGCAACCTCCCCAGCCCAGCTTCGGAGCTCCCTTGATAAAATCAGTCTTTTGTCATCAGGACATATTTTGGGGTGGCAGAGTTTTGCTCCCCTGAAGATCACCAGCTCTTGTCTAGTCAGGTAGCTGGCGGCTGCTGGACCCAGAGCCAAGACCGAGGTTCAGGAGCTTGTGACCCAGCGTGGAAGGTCGGGGTGACATTGCCCAGAAAGCAGAAGAGAGACGGGCCAGCAGCAGTTCAGGCCTTTTTAGTCTCACTCAGTATAAAGCCAGTATCCTCCCCAGGGCGCCTACACACACGGTCTGGTCACGGCTGTTTCCTCTGATTCCACTCTGTGGCAGGCGGACGGCACATCAGCCCCTCCGCCCCGCCCCCCTCTCCAGGCCCCAAACTCGACAGCAGTGGCCACCATGGATCTTTGTGTCCTGCCTGAGCAGACAACTAGAGCCGTCCCTTGAGGAACCAGGGAAATGGCTCCCGGAGCCGGGATCTGGAGCTGACAGCTGCTCCTCAGAGAACCCTTTGAAGCTGCTAAAAATGGAAACTGTGTTTTTATTAGTAATGGGATCATCATCGTAATTTGAGAGCATGGCCCACGCCACTTCCTTCCAGAGCACTCCCTCCCCTCTGGACTCAGTCCTGACCGCCTGGAAGACTAGGGTCTGCGGAGGGAGGGCAGCTGAGACCCTCGCCCAGCGTGCCCGCGGGTGGGGCCCCGCACTTCTCCCCAGCCATGTTAGGTGACGGAAGAGTTTTCCAAAGTGCAGGCTTCTCCTGAGTTTTAATTCCTCAGTTTGTTTGCATAGGATGTGGATGTTCAGTGGATGCGAATGTTTGTGTTTCGGCAACCTGAGGATTTAAGGGGATCCCTCTGGGCTTCATTTCCTCAGCCGTAGGCTGCGGACATCTTCCACAGAGTCTTGAGAAGGGGCGTCTGTGGAGTGCCATTCCGCAGGTTTCTCAGAACAGGGAGCCATACGATTGCAGGTGCTTATCGATCACAACTAGTCATAATGGGATTGTTGTTATCATTAAAATGATTATTGTATTATTTGCTGATGCAACTTAGCCTAGAACAACTTGCTGTCTACATGCAAAGCTTACTCTCTGGAGAGTTTCTTTATTTTGAAGTAAAAGGTTGAGTTTAAAAATATAATGTTTGTTTTGCAAAGCAAGCCATAGCTAGAAGTTGCCTTGTTGGAATGTATCCTGATATCTAAAACCTGCGATTGACATGCTAGGCAACTGGGAGAACATTATGATGCTGGTTAGCTTGCGGATGGGCCAGCGATCAAATACTACTTGATTGTTGCAAGAGAGACAGTTCAGGTCATTATAATGGCTGTGAGAGGTCAGGAGAGAGGAGACCGAACTGCTGTGTGTTTATTACTGTGCCATTAAGAGTTGCCCAGTGTGGGCCGAATGTGTATTCTTTGGACCACTCTGGGCTCTGCACCCCCAGTTCTGTGCTGAGACCTTGGTGTTGCCCAGCTCGGCTGCCCTGGGCTGTCTGCACGGCCCAGCAGAGATGTTCTACCCTCTCAGATGTCAGCAGCTGTGTGGGAGATGCAGCTGAATGCTAGCCTCTGGCTTTCACAATTACCCACTTTTTAAAATACAAAAACTTGTGGAAATGGTGAAAGCTTATGGAATTGCTGATATGAGAGTGTTTAGACACAGGAAAGGGCACTTGTATTTGGTTCTGTCACTAATAGGATGAGGCGATACGCTACAGATACCAGTCTGCTGGTTTCATGGGGTCATAGAGGGAGAATCAGATTTATGTAGCGGGTCATTAAAAAAGTATATGGTTGAGGGCCCTGCCTGGTGGCGCAGAGGGTTAAAGCGCAGCACTAAGAAGCTTCCGCCACTTCCGCATGAGTTCCATCCCCGCCTGCCCCGGAGGTGACCCACAGGGC
>NW_004567108.1:3307522-3329148 GCF_000260355.1 Condylura cristata | reverse complement strand
ATCTGCCTGTTCTGCTCCCCATTCTGTCTCTGGTGATCCTCTCACCCTCCGCATCTCTGGCCTGTACCCCAGTTCTGTATGAATAAATAAATAAATAAATAAATAAAAAGTATATGGTTGAAGCTTTGGTTGAAGAAGTTTACTGCTATCTCAAGAAAGCATATACTTTTTCCCTGGATGATGAGGTGATCATTAAAATGGCAAGTTTTAGCAGATGAATAGGTAGCCATTTGAAAAGTGACTGCAATATATATTGCAGTCAATATATATATATTGAAACAGACTGCAGTATATATATTGCAGCCAATATATATTGAACTTTAACAGGGAAGAGGGAAGGAGCAAGTCATTCTTTGTCCCTGCTGGTTTATCTGGAAATAAAAAGTGTCCTAAGAAAAGAAGTTCTAGGAGGTTAGAGGGGGGGGAATCCTGTCCTTAAATCAATCAAGTAAGGAGGTGGCTCACATCAGAGTCTCAGGAGCGTTACCAAGGTGACAGTGCAGCACGTGGTCATGAAGGGACCCCATAGGTCCCAGGACAGCAGTGCCGCAGCAAGAAGGCCCTTTGGTACCTTCACACCCCCACCTCCAGCATCTGAACAGTGCTCCTTACAGCAGCTTTTACTGTGAACCTAACACCCTCTGCCCTCCATCCTTATTTATTTTCTGTTCTATCCCAGACATTCATTCTCCACTCTTCATCCTGTTCTGTCCTCTTAGCAAAGTCCAAACCATGAATACAGAAAGTAGTGTTTCTCACCCTCTTGCTTTCCTTGAGCAGTATGAGCAGATATAAGTGGTTGCAAAGGACATCTTGACCTTGATGACTTGAAAGGACCTGTTGGAGGGGGAGAAAAGCAGGAAAAAGAAGGATTCCTCAGAATTAACTTGGAAATCACACCTTCTCTATGAAAGCCAACTCGCCTGGCAAGCACAGCACTCCTTGGGTCATACTCATGTAGAGCCCAGGTCAGTGCAAACAGCCACATGCACCCCCACCCCAACAAGCAAAGGCAGCATCACCCTTTCCCAAGAGGAGTCACATCTGCAGAAGCCAGTTAAAAATGTGTGAAATCTGCGATCCCAGCCCCTAGACTGTCATCATCCCATTTGGGGACCAGCCAGAGCCCAGCTTGTTTCCTCCTGAGGAAGCTTGGCGCACAGAACGAGGCCCTGGCACAGCCTCGTGACTTGAAGCTTCGACCCAGAGAGCCGCTCAGTCATCGTGATGGAAATGCACCTTCTAGCTGCCTTCAGGCGCTGTACGTTATTCTCCATGGGGGCTCAGCAGAGACTTGTAGTTTCCCCACCATGATTTCAAGTAATTTTGAAGAAGAGAGATTGGCAAGTCACCATTGTGGAGAAGGTTCGCTGCACCTTTTCAGCCTTGACAGCCCCGTGTTCTCAGTGTATGTTTACCTGCAGTTAAACATCCCCGTGCTCTGTGTGTGTACTTCTGGGTGTATGTTTATCTGCAATTAAACATTTAGGAAGCTAAGTACTCCTTCTTTCTCTGAGCACTTTCGAAAAAGTAGTCTTGTAGAAAAGGGAAGAAATCACTAATCATTGGCAAAGTACCCTGTAAACGCAAAGGCAATCTAATAATTACATGATCATTAACTTAAGTTGTGCTGTGAACCGTTTAAAAAGATAAATATGGGTTCTGGGGGGGAAATCATTGTCTTTACACAAGGTTCTGAGTATTCTATTGATGATCTTTATCGTGGATTATAAATCACTCCTAAATATGTGATTTAGGAGAAAGTAAATGTTAGGAGCATGTAAAACCTGCAGTTCTGTGCTGTTTCGTTTGTTCAGAGTTCTGAACACTTCCAGTATGTTTTGCTGAAACCTTTTTTGTCCAACTTGACTTTCCATTCTGACTTGGAAGCCTAGTACTTTGTTCAAGGCAATGCATTTCAAAGAACATTTAAGTATCTTGAGTGTGAATTGCTAAGTGATCCACAGAGTGGGTAAGTTATGTTTGAACCTAGTTAAGAGATACATCAGCAGTGAAGACTGAGCCAAAGGGACATTATAAACCCACTGCAAGGTCAACTGGCAAGTAGATGATGTGCTAAACGTGTGGTGAATTGGATGTGAGACCATGGGTTCTGCTCCCAGAAATCTAATAACTAGCCTCAATTAATTGTTATGTTGCCTACATGCTTAGTTTATGAATTTTAATTCCCTCTCCCTTTCTTCTCCTCCTCATTCATACATATTTATTTCTGTGATATTTCAAGTGACTGGGGCTTTTGTTCCTGCTCTTTAACCCCACTCTCCATAGTACACTGCATACCAATATGTTTAGCTTGTGAGTCTGCTAATGTTTGGCATGAGAACCCTTTGCGTGACCTACCTGAACATGTTTCCTATGCACTTTTGGTGTGCAGTAATTCCAGTCTTACCATGCAGTCCTATAACTGCCTGCTTCTCCTGCCCACCTTCCACATAATGGTGAAATATGTGAAGATTTCCATAGTCCAGATGTGTTGACTTTTATGAATAAAGTAAACGGAGTCAGAAAGAAATTAAAAGAGGACCCTTGATTTTTATCTCTGAATTTATGTAAAGAAATGCTTCCCTGTGTACACTGAGTCTGTTTGGCATCCAGAGCAGACATCCTCCCACTTTTGTGTGTCTGGAGATCACTGGACGGTGGGCAAATAGTTCTGAGGACCTTGCGTTTGCACCAGCCCTCACTTTTGGGTCTCTCTGTCCCTTGCTTTGGCTGTCAGTTTCTAATAAACCTCGAGACCAGCCCGGTGGAAGTGTCTGAAGCTGTAGACACAGAGTCAGTTCAATGTCAAGATCCAAGTGTCAGAGGAGGCAAGGATGCCACATGTCCCACCAAAGCATCACCTCCGGTGTCTCCTCTCTAGTAGCCAGAGAGTCAGATGCTGCCTGGATGTGTCCTGACAATGGCAGGAAGTTGCTGATGGGCTCACATGTGTCCCCAAGTACCTGGGGGAACAAGCAGCCCAGTTACCTGCACAGGCCAGCAGGCTGTTGCAATCACTCCCCTGTGGACAGCTTGTCTGATTCCTATAGACTGTGATAATTACTACAATTGGCGACCATGGGGAGGCTGGTGAGGAAAATTAACCCTTTCCTCAGAGGTCGGTAGGTTTTCATAACAAGTAATTAGTGAACCTGTAGGAAGCTGGCATGGTCGGCCTTTCTGATGAGTGTTAAGCAGGTTTACTTTAAGGATTTACACGCCAAATTATAACATGTCTCCATGGCGTGGTCAGTAGTAATGACCTTGTGATCAATGATTCTATAATTAAGATCCTGTGCAGTAATAAAAATGTTGATTTGTGCAAATAAGCCTTTATGCTTTCTGTTACATTTATTTTTCCTTCATTAACTTTCCCTGCTGGAAGTGAGAAGACAATGGTGTGTTTCTCTAAGAGCCAGGGCTGCTAAGTCAGAGTCCTTGAGCCAGAACATGTCATAAGTCATGTGGGTAACTGGAAAGATCAGGTTTGTGTCAGGGATTGAACCAGTACTGGGCATCATAGATATGTGGGTCTGAAAAAGCCAAACACAGAAACAAAATTTGGAGGGGTAGTTTTGGGGGGCAAGGGAAAACCAGAGATGCCAGTCAGAGAACAGACTTCCAACTCAAAGATGATTCAGTTCTGAGGCTCTAAGGAGGTTAGTAATACGTAGAGTATGAATTAAAGTTGCCAAGGCTACAGACCTTCAGGGTTCTCACTGCATCAAAAGAAATGGTAATTATGTAATGTGATACAGATGTTACTAATGCTTTGGTGTAATCGATTTACACTGTATAAATGTATCAAATAAACTCATTGTACCCGTTTTAACCTTTTACACTATTGTAAGTCAGTCATAGCTCTGGAGGGGTGGTGGTAGGAAGGATACAAGCAAGGAAGACAAGGCAAGATCCTATGACAAGACACACAAATTTTTAATTTTAAAAAAGTAAATCTTAAAGAAAATTGTTCTTAATCACTTCGGTGGATCTGTAGTTTATTCATTTGGAAGGCGGTTGATTGTCAACTCTGGACAAGGTCTTGTTCTCTTTTTGCTTTGTCTGCAGACTCTACTCCATCGTCCCGACAGTCCAGCTTTCTCTGCTCGGTCTGTCTCCCCTCCCTACGTCCGAGCATGGGAAATTCAGCTTGTCTAAACTCTGACTTGCTTGCCGAGGCCTGGTCTTCCTTAGCCTTACCCCTGTCAGCTAGTGGCGTCCCATTGCAACAACTGAACTCATGAGCTTGTCTTTCCGCGCCTTCTCTGGTCAATTATGAGCGGGCGGGTTGCGCCTTGCTCCACGATAGTCCTGGGATGTGCCGTGCCCACCGCTTCAGCCTTCACGCCCGCCCTCACCAGCTTTCGGTCTGCCCTGTCTGGCGTGCCCACTTGTTCTCCTCCTGCCCATTGTGCTCTCAGCAGCTTCAGTCTTTTGGAAGTGCACATTTCAGCATGATACTCCTCTAACACCCTTGAGGTCTTTCCACCCTTTGAGGGTTTCTTAACATGGGCACTACCCCCAGGCCAGGGAACGCTTGGTTGTGGGGCTGTGTGTTAAGATGTTCAGCAGTGTTCCCAGTCTCCGCCCACTAGAGGGTCACTGGCACCCCTCCCAAAATAAGGCTCCATCCTTAGTACATAATGTATGTGAGTGTGCAAAACCATTTAGCATTATTCTAGTCCTTGCTTTAGCTCATCCCTATCCAGCTCATTGGATTTATTTCATGCCACCTACTTGCATATCTCACTCTGCCCTCCTCAATCTTTTGAGAAGACCAAGATCTTTTTTTTTAAAGATTTATTTATTCATGCACCCAAAACTGGGGTCCAGGCCAGAGGTTCAGGGGCGGTGAGAGGACTCACCAGAGACAGAGTGGGGAGCAGAACAGGCAGATCTACGAAGTACACTACTGAGGGGAGCAGCGGGCGGGTCAGGAGAGGTCTGCTGCGCCCTGTGGGTCACCTCCGGGGCAGGGATCAAACTCATGCGGAAGTGGCTTTAGCTTCTTGGTGCTGTGCTTTAACCCACTGCACCACCAGGGAGGGCCCCAAAAGACCAAAGTCTTTATCTCAGACTTTTTCCTTAAGCTGCTGCTTTTGTCTGGAAAATTCTCCTCACTCTCCATTCCCTTTGCCCAAGTCCTTCCTTTACTTCCAACATCAGTTCTTTAAAAACAAACAAAAAACTTTTCTAACTTTCCAGAATAAGTCATATATTTAAATTACTTCTTTCTCTTAAACTGGCAATTGGTCTTAAAAACATTCGCTGTGATTAAGTGATTTAATGTAATTAAATGAGTAGATAAAATTCAGCAAATTGATCTCAAGTATGCTAGAGTGAAATAATTCTACCCCCGAAGATATCAGGACCATAATTCTCAGAACCATGAGTATTACCTTAGGTGCCAAAAGGCACTTTGCAGATGTAGAGAAGTTAAGGATCGAGATGGGACCTTCTCCTGCATTCTCACAGCTGTATCACAGGGAGGCAAGAAGAGATTTAACCACAAAAGAAAGACACCATGAGCCGAGGAATGCAGGCAACCTGTAGCAGTAAGAAGAAGGCAAGGCAGCAGATGCCCCTGGGCCTCTCAAAAGAACCAACTCTGCCTACCCTTTGACATAGTCTAGTGAAACTGACTTTGGATTTATGATCTCACAAGTGTGTTAAGCCACCAAGTCTATGCTAATTTATTATCTCAGCCATAGCAACTAATACATCAAATGCAGAGTAATTCTAGTGGTGATGACACCTTTAGAGATAGTATAGTTTTTGACACCAAAGACTTTATAATCTAACAAGTGAAGCACACACACATAATTATGGGGAAAAAAAGAGAAATTATAATTGAGCTACAAAGAATGCGTTGTACTGGTATAAAGGAGGGATTAGCATTATTACTTTGGAAAGATCCAGAAAGGATAGGTAGGCTTATCAGAACATTAACCTTTTAGGGGCATATAAGGGCTCATGGTGTTTTCATGCACAGGGATGTGAGGAAATTTCAGGCCATTGAAACAGCTTACAAGAGGAAGGGAAGCTAGCTGTGCATTTGGGAAGAGGTACAGTTGACCTTGAGTGTTGAATGCACTAAAAATAAAGCAGTGGAATCTGAATTGGGTTAGGTAGACTGACATGGGTAACGGAGGAGCTGACGGACAGCCAACCAGCTATTTCCACTGTGGGTAGCTCATGAACAGTCAACTCAAGTTATTGACCAGGGAAGGAGAGGGTAGAGCTGAAGCATTGGAGAGCATGTACTTGGCCAGCCAGAGACAGCTTGTGTCTTATCAGTCAAGGTAGAGATAACCAGATCTTAGATAACAAGGTAGTGTCAGAAGGCATGAAAACCTACCTGCGTCTTAAGAGGCATTTTGCAAGTGGAAGCTATGACAGTGTCAAGGAGGCCAGAAGAACAAAGGAATTGATGCTGTCACCAAATAGAGATTTCCAGATGTGAAGTGAGGAAGAAGCTACTTTGGTGTTAGGATTGAGGGCACTGAATGTACTTGGCTTCTGCATAAGACATGCAGGTACTGGTGCCCAGGAGTAGTACCCAGCAGTGTTCAGAGAGCACAGCAGGTCCTGTGTCCACAGGAAAAATCTGGAAGGTTGGGTGAGGTGGCTAGTGGGGTTAAGACCAACAAAGAAAACAGCAGCCTTAGGGGTGTAAAGCAAGTTATAGGATACTTTAGACTGCAAGAACCAGAAAACTGGCTTAAAAAGATGTCATGTTGGCTGATTCAAAAAGACACTTACACCCCCATGTTTACTGCTGCTTTATTTGCAATTGGAAAGACATGGGGAAACAGCCCAAATGCCCAAAAGTGCATGACTGGGTTAAAAAGATGTGGTACATATACACAATGGAATATCACTCAGCAACTAAAAAAAAGAAACACATGCCTTTTGCAGCAAATTGGATGGAGCTGGAAGGGATCATGCTTAGTGAGATAAGCCAGAAAGAAAAGGAACAATACTGATGATTTCACTCATAGCAGGAGTATAATGGACCAGGCGAGAAAATAGTAATAATAATGAACAACTATATACCAGAGACATTTTATGGGGGTGGAGTGGGGAATGGGATCAAAAAACAGTGCTGGGGGCGGGGTGGATGTCCATGGGAAGCCCAAGGGGATTACAAGGGAGATGGAAAAAGGCACAAAATGATGTAAAAATAAAATATTGTATTATTTTTTTAAAAATGTAAAGAAAAAAAAAGTGATGTGTTGGGCCCTCCCTGATTGCACAAGAGCTTCAGTCTCAGGACTATGAAGCTGTCTGCAGCCACTGCAGTACGAGTTCAATCCCTGGCCAGAGATTGACCCCTAGGGCACAGCAGGCCTCTTCTGTCTTGCCTGCTGCTCCCCTCAGCAGTGTGTTTCAGTAGATCCGCCTGTTCTGCTCCCCACTGTCTCTGGTGACTCCTCTCACCCCCCGCAGCTCTGGCCTATGTCCCAGCTCTTGTGTACATAAATAAATAAAATAAATATTGAAAATTAAAAAGGTGATGTGCTAGTCCCTGTTGTAGGAAATGTAGAGGTACATTGGCTCCTGCCTTGTTCCTCGACTGTCCCTTCAGCCCTCTCCTCCCCAGGGAGACTCGGCAGTTGGGCGGGCAGGATCTTCAAAGGTCTCTTTCTTAGAAGCAAAAAAATAAAGATCAGAGAGACACTGCCCGCTTCTCACATACCTGCCCTCCACCAAAGCCAAGGACTTTTCAGTGAGAGGACCCTTCATTCTATCACCCTTTCTAGCTACCCCTGCAAGGCACAGAGCTTTGGAGGAGAGGCAGACTCCCTGTCCAGTTCCTGTTCCCTGTTAGGAGTGCGCTCTCAGGGCTGCAGCAGGGTGTCCTTAGGGCGTGGTCACACTTAAGGAGGGGTGAAGGAGAAGAGAGACTGTTCTGGAAATATGGGAAGTCAACCAAGAATATCAGGCAGATATGAGTCCACAAAAAAAGATGAGTGAGAAGAGCATCAGCGGGCTGGTCGGCAGCACCAAATGCCACAGAAATGGGGCCACCTAAGCTGGTAAAAATGCAGTTGGTGACGTCCATTGGGATATTTCACTGATTAGGAAAGAAAAGAAAACCACTTAAGGAGAGACTTACTCCTGAAAACAAAGAATATTCACAATTGGCTCAAATGGTATTTTGTGGAGTTTGGTGTTCCTGCCTGTTGTTGGTGATTTTACGGAAATGGCACCTGAGATCTTGGGTCATCTCTGAATATATAAAGTCTAGAAGGCTGGTGAGTGTAGGCACAGAGGCCCTTCCCATAAGCCCATTTGCGCAAAGCAGTTAGCCCAAAGTCCACACATAAAGATTTGGATGGTGGTTGACATTGTCAGCACCTAGAATGTATGAATATGCACATTATTAAGCTATAGAGCATTGTTATTGCCTGCGAGAGTGAGATCCAGCCTGGATGAAAGTTCCTGGGTGTTTTCACACTTGCACTGAGAGAAGCCTGGTGACAGCACCATCACTCTAGTGAACACACATCAAACGAGCATGAGAATGAATCGTGGTACTCTGTGACCAGGATAGAAGCAGCAGCTGAGTGTGGGGGGCTTAGCACAGGGCCTGGCCATACCAAGTATTCCAGAAATACCTAGATTGAACAGAATGAAGAAAAAATAGTGTGTCTGAGTGGGCATATGCTGTTTGTGCCCCCTTTTTTAATTTTTTAAAAATATTTATTTATACATACAGAACTGGGGTACGAGCCAGAGGTGCAGGGGCTGAAAGGCCTCATCACAGACAGAATGGGGAGCAGAACAGACAGATTGACGAAGTCCACTGCTGAGCACAGCAGTGGGTGGGTCAGGAGAGGTCTGCTGCGCCGTGTGGGTCACCTCAGGGGCGGGGATCGAACTCGCACTGAAGCATCTGCGGCCAGCTTCAGTGCTGTGTCCTAACCCATTGCACCATCGGGGAGGGCCCTGTGCCTCCTCTTTTATTAAGAGAATTCCTCAGCCCAAGTGCCTGCTGGAATGGCGGACTCCACCCTCCGCCACGGGTGAGTCATAACTGCAATCGTAGACCGGACCACCTCTTCCCTAATCGCAGCAGAGGCATCCTGGGTGGTATCACCCCTAGAGGAGTCCTCCAGTTCTGGATGGCATTCTGTGGATGTTGAGAAACCAAAGTCCCTCTGCTCTCCCCCAAATGCCCATCCTGCCCCCAAGTCCATGCAGTTCATATGTTGAAAGTTAATTCTTCATGTGACAGTATTTGGACACAGAACTTATGGAAGCTGTTCTGGCCTTGGAAAATGAAGCCTTTATAGTGAACTAGTGTCCAGACAGAGTAGTCCCCAGAGTTCCGAGTTCCTTCCAGCTTGCCATCTGTGAAGCCAGAGCAGCGAGCTCTCCAGGACCTGGTCCTGAGAACAACTCTGGTGTCTGAAAACACCCAGATGTTTTGTTAGCACGCCTGAGTAGGTAAGATGATTTCTGTAAGCTTGGAGCCACTGGTGACCACCTTGCCAAAGACATTCTCTTACCCACACCAACGTCTGTCTGACCAAACAGAAGTCGTGCAAAGACATGGCAGTGTGGATGGCGGGGCAAGGGATGGCGGGGGGAGAATGTAACAGGTCCAGGTTTCAGGGGCTCCGCCCCCCTCCAGATACTGGAGCTACTAATCCCATCAATACTCAGGAGAAGCAGCTGGGACGTGAGGGCGGAGCTGAGCAGCCAGGTTGGGGTAAAGCCGGACATGTGGGCTCTGGGGGTCTCCGCCTGGTGGCTAACTTGTATTTGTCTCCCTCTTTCCCTGGGTTGTTCCTTTACCTTGCTCCTTGTAAATAGATCCATTATTGAACCTTTTTGAGTGTGTCCATAATACAATTGAATTGTAGGCGTGCGGGTGAAGACCCACAGACAGGCAGCCCAGTTCACACTGGGGTGCCCTGTCACAAGAACCCTGCGCTCCCCTGTTCTTTGGTGATTTAGCCAGCGCTGCCAAAACTCACTCATGCCTCCTGGTCAACACCACGTCACATTTAACTGCTTATTTGCGACTTTGGGTCTGATGTTCCTCATTCTCCATGATCTGGGGAGGGTGGATGTTTACCCCTCCGTGATCAAGGAATCTCTCTCCCCTCTTTTTAGTTTACTACTGTTTATGAAATGTTGGGCCAGAATAGTATTTTGAAAGGGTAGAACATAAAGACAAAGACTGATTTCCATAATAAACTGGCCCCCTATGTGCTCAGCCAAAACCCTCCGGGATCAGACCAATGTGACCTTCGCCACAAAGCCAGACTTTGTACCAAGTCATTGGACATCCTGGTGACCTCTAAGCAACACACACATAGGCAATGAGAATGGACATTTTTGTAATGTTTTCTTTCACATTTTTTGTACAACAGTGATGAAAATAAACATGAATCATGGATTTTCAGAAGACTAAATACGCTTCTTTGAATTATCCATGTTTCTTATAAACCTCCTATGTCGGAGTCGTACATATTTTTCCTCGAGCATTTCCCTCCCTGCCTCATGCTGTCTCATATTAACCTCTGTGTCTAGGACTGGTAATCACTTAACAGCCTATTCAGCATCGCCTTCCCAGAAAACCACTTAGAATCCATTAGACAAGGAAGCAGCGGAAGGAAGGTCAGTTTACAACAGAAGCAACTAATTGAGAGCTGTGTCTGGATTAACTTTTAGAGAGGATAAGATAATTGTGAAAAAGTGAAATGTTTTGTAAACTTACTATCACTTCCTGGTAATCATGATGCAAAGGGAAACAGCTTCAGCAGTAATTGAATGTATCTATGTCCTCAGAAATCCTTCATGGTATCCCAAATCAGAATTCAAGAAAAATAGTTTAAAACCTGAATGGAAGCTAAAATACAGTCTATCCATACCAAGAAGGAAGAAGTCAAAGACCTTCTGACCTGAGAAGAGATGGTACACATTTGAGATGAAAAAATTATTTTTCGGGTATTAAAAAAATAGTTTTGAGAGATTTGATTTGTCCTTAACTCTTTTGAGTACCCGAGAACCATGTAGACTGTTCTGCATTGCTAATTGCTGTTCCCAAAGGTCAGAGATTGACTTTCCTCAAAAATACCCATCTGCTGCCCTTGTGAGCTCCTTCCTGTCTGTAACCTCTGAATCTCACCCCAGCTCCTCCTCCTTGAACACCCTTCGCCCTCCACTAGACCCCACATTCCGGGGTGGAGGGTGCTGATGAGGTGTGAAATGTTGCATCCAGCAGTCAGGTTGTCCAACTCTACGAATTTCCCACCTCTCCTCTCAGTAGCCCAGTTGGGAATAACTAGCAATAGTGACAGTAACAAGCTGTGCTGCACACTTTCTTACCACAGCTATTTAAGCTTAAAGAGCAGGCTGAACTGTAGTCTTGACTCAGTACCAGAAAGGCAGCAGAGAACAGAGGGCCCTTCAGTGTGAGCAGTGGACACGCAGTGGACATGAGTGACGTCTGCCATGAAATCATATGAACAGCTTTGGGAAAGTCCCATTCACGAGGACATGTTTTCATTGCTGCTACATTAATCTGGGGAGTGGGGTGCTTCTGAGGCTTACAGGATGAAATGAGCACAGTATGCAGGGGAGAAAGGGAAGAAAACTAAAGAAGATAAAAAGTGGAGAGGTAGGTTGTAGGAGGTGGTGTGAGGAATGAGATTCTGAGAGGAACCAGAACTGGCCTCTCTGGCATGGGCTGAGCGCTGCCTTCTCCTCCCTAGCCCCATAGTTCAGGACAGCGGCACCCACCACGTGG
This sequence comes from Condylura cristata, assembly GCF_000260355.1. NCBI lineage: Eukaryota > Metazoa > Chordata > Mammalia > Eulipotyphla > Talpidae > Condylura > Condylura cristata. The sequence continues at coordinate 3,317,381 of NW_004567108.1, read as the reverse complement.
CTGTGCTGCCCCGAGGATGCAGGCTCTGTTGAGTGGTCTCTGTTGGCAGTGCAGCGGGAAGTTTCCGAAATGGAATTCCAAAATGGAACCGCCGGTGTGGTGCTGGGGAGTCCAGTTTCCTTCCTGCTGTTCTTTATTTCACCAGAGTGGTTTGTGTTCCCCATCAGTGACTGTGTCATAGTGTGTGTGGTGTTCCTTCTCCTCCTCCCTCTTCTTCCTCCTCCTCGTCTGTTCCTCCTCCTCCCTCTTCCTCCTCCTCGTCTGTTCCTCCTCCTCCCTTCCCTCCTCCTCCTCCCTTTTCTTCCTCCTCCTCCTCATCATCCTCCTGCTCCTCCTCTTCCTCTTTCTTCTCCCTCTAATCCTCTCATCCCCTCTTTTATCTTGTTTTCCTCTTCCTCCTTCTCCTCCTTGTCTTATATTTTTTAGTAAATACTTTGTTTTCAATTTTACTTTGAACACCCAACTCAACTAAAAAATCTGACCTTCCCTAAGCAGTTTACAGCTACTAAATGAGACCTGATGTGTATTGTCTCAAATGGTTTCTTTTAAACTAGAATCTCTTTTAAACTCACTATTATCCTTAAAGCCAAGAGATTATTTCATTATAGAAAAAGCTCTATGTATTATTTCACCTTAGTATCTACTGATGTATCTTATATCTGGCATTAAAAGACACCCAAAGGATCAACACCTACACAAACTAAATAAAACAGTTGTTTTAAATACCAAAAAAAAAAATCATATTAAGTGATTTTTGGTTATGAATTCCTTTCTGGTAATTATATATTTACATCTCTTTCCCAAATCTCTGTGAATAAATATGACTTCACTTTTAAAAATAATGATGAACATGTCCAGGTGTAGTGAATAAGATTTCAATTGAATTGATCTTCCCTGGATATTGAACTCATCCACTCATAATTATGGTCTGGGAGATGCACAAAATCAAAACCTCCTGAGTCAGCACCTGGGACAGCGCTCTCCCTTCCTGTGGTTTTGATATAGGACCTGGTAGATCAATGACACGGCTTCAAACTAACCTCACATTACATGTATACCTTTTTCAGGTTTATATCCTATTTCCCCTCTCATCTGAAGTTATGAATAAATCCTGCCTAAAGTATTACTTTGCTTTTAATGTACAAACCAGCTAAATTCCTAATATGGGATAAATAAATCTGCATGCTAGTATCACTTGAATCTTTGATGTTTTTGACTTGAGGACATTGCTAACCTTCCAAAACAATAAACACAGCCTTCAGAATGAGATTTTAAAATGCAAGAAAAGGAAGATGAGACTGAATTCCCAAATGTGAAGCAACAACATCCCAAGTTAATTTTAACTCATAAAAACCAAAGCATCTGCATAATTATTTATGGCAATTTGAAATAAGTCTTTGCTCAAATTTTAAAGCAACCTTTAAAAAGAGAGAGAGACTGCAAATGCTATAAACATGCATTTGTATTACAGTGGCATTTATATCTGTGTCTATCTATAGCTACAGTGAGAGCTATAACTATAAATAGATTTAGAGATAAGTATATAGAGAGATAACTACAGGCAGTAAAAATCAACAGCAAGTAGCTGTTGCTGCTCTCGACTTGGGGTAGCAGGGTTGGGGGGGATTGGCTCGATCCCATATGAGGACGGCATAAATTCCTAACTTGCTGGAAACTTCTGTGATGCATTCCCAAAATGGAGGCCCTGGCTTTCCTGCTTGGATAAGCTGTATCAAAGTGATCAATTAAAGCACCAAGACTGATTCAACCAGGTTAGGATCCCACATCTGCAGATTTCCTGAGAAAGTAGTTTCTCTCAAGTGGGAGGAAGAATTCATTCACATTCCAGTGTAAACGCTTCAACGCCTGTTTTCTTTTATGCAGAAGTGGGCATCAAACTCTGTCTCTTCTACTCAGATGCAAAAAGAAAACAATTCCAATGATGAGACACAATGGTGTCCATTTTATGATTGCATTACAATATGCTTGTATTTTACCCAGATGTGTTCCACCAATGTAATCTGAGAAGAACGTTTCTTTTTTTATGTTTTCCTTTCTGACTATTGAAATAATTCCAGCTATGAAGACTCTGATTCTTCCTTTCTTTATAAAGGGCATATTTTTCTTTCTAGGCAAAAGCAAGCCTTCCTTAGTCTTTGTTAATCCACTTGTTCCTTGTGTGTTTCTACGGCTTTCTGGGCTGGTGAGCACCTGTTCATTTGGGGTGTTATTCTCTGAGTGCCCTACACCTAGCTCAAGTCAGGCCAGAAGGCGGCCTCTTAGCACACCTCCCTCCCACCCCAGTTGCTTTTTGGCAGTGCGCAAGCTGGGCAACTGGCCCTGAAGCTATAATTTTATCTCAGGTTGCAATTTGGGTTATGCATTTATCCCTGTAAACCGTAGGCATGGGACTTAAGTCTCATCTTTCTTCTCCATCTTCCTGTAAAACAAATGCCATTGACTCTTGGTAAATTGAAGAATTGTATGACCGTTGCATGTGGTCCGAGAAGAGCCAGATCTTTGGAAATTAAGTCTTTGTTCCCAATACCTGTGTGTTCTCAGTGGTGATTATCTAAGTGAACTGTGCTGTGTTCTGTTCTCTCCTTACGTATTTCAGCTGTCCCATCATAACGTGACATTCGAAGGTAGCTGTCTGGTCTGTTGTGAAAGACAAAGCAAAGGAATTGAAGGAAAGGCAGGTAAAGCTGAGGGCTCTGCAGCCAGGCATCTTCTCTCTCCTGCTACTGGTCCCTGAACACACATCTCACGCAGTCTCAGCTCCACATCAAGGGTAAGACAGGAGAAGGGGAGGTGGAGACTTTCACTCTGTGTGTTACAGTTATGTACATCTGCCATTCTGGGCTGTTAAACCTCTAGGGAAAGCTATCCTCAATGTCACACCCCATATAGCATTAAATTCTGCAACACTGAAAAAAAGTTCCATAGAGCAGCAACTCTGTTTCCCCTCAAGTGAAATCCCTCGAGAGTGTGGTGTTTGGGGAAATGTAATAAGAGTTATCCACAGGCCTCAGGAGTGCAGTTTGTGTTTGTTACGGGACTGGCTGTGTGGTAGATGTGGTGCTGAGCAGAGCACTTCTTACCCACCTGTGTGCTGCGATTCTTTTTTTTTTTTAATTTATTTATTTATGCATACAACAGCTGAGTGCAGGCTGGAGGTGTGGGGGTGAGGACATCCACCAGAGACAGAGTGGGGCACAGAACAGGTGGATCCACTGAAAGGCACTGCTGGGGGGAGCAGCGGGGAGACAGGAGAGGCCTGCTGCACCCTGGGGGGGTCACTCTCTGGCTGGGAATCGAACTGGTGCTGCAGTGGCAGGTGATAGATTCACAGTGCTGAGACTTAAGCCCTGTACCACCAGGGAGGCCCCAAGAACTTTTTAGTGAAGATGTACCCTGATCTAGCAATGACTCAGCTAGCTGGAGACCTTGCTCACTGTGACACCTGCTGACCGGGGAGCACACACACAGGCAAAGCTCCCAGCCAGCCCACTGCACTGGCTACCCGCCTTCACCAAGGCTTAAGTGAGAGACCCTGTGCCTGTCACAAATATTAACCCCATTAACTAGAAACTCAACTGACTTCAGTCATTTGGAGGAAATTTGGTCAGGAAATAAATTGACATTTAACGACTCACTGTGTAAACATCTTGAATACTAGAAAACCAGGGAACATCGAATGTAAAACTGACAATGGTTTTTCCTCCAAAGGTGTCACCCCTTTAATGTGGCTTCTGTCTTCAAAGTAGTCACTTCACTGTTAATTGGCTTTCATTTGCAATGACCCACTTACTCCTCCAGTGAAGACCGACTGTCTATTTCATTCACTGTACAATGTCTTCTCTGGGGAGGATGGAAAATGACGCTGTGGGTACCAGCCTCCCCGGCAGGTTTCCAGAGGGGAGATGGTGCCTCAGTGAATTCACGCTGATAACTTGAGGAAGTAACGTCATCCTTCCAAGACTTAGGACATAAACAACAGGTTTTCTGGGATAATTTTTCAAATATATTCATGAGTGTATGCTATGAAGTTTAAAATAAGACACCTGTTTTTATTCTTTAAAGTCTTGATATGATCAGTCCAGGAAATTCATTTTTCTCAAAGGATGACACCAAAATGACCCTCTTTTCCAAATGCTGTTTTGTTATTAATGTGAAGTGTGCTGACATGTTTGATCGACGTGACATTTTGAATTAAGATATCAGTGCAAGACCCCGATTTCTCATAGGAGAGAACTGCATTTTCAACTGAGACACTCCAATCTGAATGGATTTGAAAACTAAGCCTTTTTAATTAACTCCTCTGGAGCTTTGAGATATGTTGGCAACTGCAATTGAAGATGGAATGGCAGCTGGTCTTGAGATGGCTTCTGCCTTCTTGGCTTACTAGGAGATGCTACTCCAGAGCGTTGCCATTCACAAGCCTGCCCCCATCACTCCTCAACCTCATAGCATTCAAGGACATGATAAGTGATTTCATGCTGTGAGACATGATGTAGTGCTAATATAAAGATGCCATTGAAAATTATTTTACACATTTAACATCTTATCATTATTTTCTTATTGACCTTAGTTCAAATCTTGACTCCTCTCTGGATTATTTTATTAGAAATAATATTTGTGTAATACAGCTTTTGAATTGAAGACTTGTGTTTTAATACTTTGTTTGAGTTTATAATTTAGCTTTATTAGATTTTTTAATGATAAGAATGTTAGAATGACAACCATTTTAGTTTTCTGTTGATTGAAAACACATGCATTTTATACATGTACACACAGAATACTTGATTCATCATATTAAGATGAGTATTAAGAACACATTGTAATTTAATGGTTTTTATTAATAAAGATGTAAAGCATTTTATTTTCCAAAAGTAGCTATCTTTCCTCCAGGAATATCTCCATCCTACTTCTAAAGCATCTGACTAGTTCATTTGAGTCTATTTTCCATTATGTATATTGACAAGCTGTATCTATTAAAATATTGATTGCCGATGGGAATGAAACTCAAGTTCATGGTTGCATAATTTCCTTAAAATAAAATTCTTAAAAACAGCTGGAAACCATTTAATACCATCCTCACTCTGGCCATTCTCTGTAACTCAGGATCCAGGGTGTCACTGAGGACATATCCTGCTTGTCCCTAATGAACCAATGTCTCCTCTTCAACCAGGTGCAACCTGAGAATTTTTTGACATTTTGTTCACCAGTGACTTTTGTGACCATCTTGCAACCATGTTTAGGATTGTAGCATGAATTAAAATGAAAGACTTCATTTGGTTTTCTCATTATCTACATCAACTGGAAGGACTCATTACTTTGAACTTTGTGTGTTTACAAAATGTAGCAAGAAAAAGTATACATTTTATATCTGCACTAGAAATGTATAATTCTTACTTAGTCTTTCAATTGGAAGGAAGTAATTACTTTTTAATATGGGGGGGTAGCTCCTTTCAAGGGTCTAAATGAGAGCTTCTCAATGGTCCAGGGACAGTGATATTTGCCAGCAACCTGAGATGGGTACTTTTTTTTTTTAAGATTTATTTATTTATTCATATAGAACTGGGGTACAGGCCAGAGATGTGGAGGGTGATAGGATTCACCAGAGACAGAGTGGGGAGCAGAACAGGCAGATCGACGAAGTACACTGCTGAGGGGAGCAGCGGGTGGGTTAGGAGAGGTCTGCCTCGCCATGTGGACTCCTCTGGGGCAGGCGGGAATCGAACTCATGAGGAAGTGGCTTAAGCTTCATAGTGCAGTGCTTTAACCCGCTGCGCCACCAGGGAGGGCCCTGAGATGGGTACTTTTATAAGAATGTCTCGGTTGTCAAGACTATGTTTGCTTTTGAATGAATTTGTTCAATGAATGCATATAATATTAGAATTTAATCCTCAATATTCTTCTGACCAACAGGGAAGTGTTTCCAATCATACTCACTAAATTATTCTTAGGATAGAAATAAAATAAGGCTCTTGGTTTCAAGGTCTCATAGTCGATGTTCAAGTCAAACAAGCAACTCACCAAAGGTAGATAAGTTCCAAATCCATATACAAGGTTAAAGGAGCAGATGAGAGGTATTCCCTGGGAGTTGAGGTTTTCAAAATAAGACATGAAGAAAGAATATTATGTTACACCTTATCACCTTACCGTTTCTACCATTTTTGACCTGTGGAAATGGCATCCCATAAGTTTCCAACTCATACCTGCAACTGCAGTGTTTCTGGCAAGAAAAGTCCATGACTGAAAGACCCCAAAGGCAAACCAGTGGTGCCTTGGAGGAAGGCTAAATCCAAGGAGGAATTGGCTTGAGTTCTAGTAAGGCTGAACTCTAGGGCTGATACTGAAACTGGAACAACTTACAGGGTGGAGAATATAGAATCAAATAACCATCACTTTAAAATGACGTTAAGGAGAAATGGGAGGGGAGGGTAAAAGCAAGAGAGAGGGAAATTAACTCTAGAGCAGGAAACGATTGCCCTGATCACAGCTTTATGTGGCTTTCACGTACCCTAAGCTGGACATTTTGGTGGGTCCATTAACACCTATGTAGCGAGAGCCCAGTGAGTTGGTGCCAGCATCCTTTTTCCCACCTTCCCAATCCAGTGCCAGCCAGAGGGCCATTTGTCATCTGCTTCTCTTACATTAATGCACATGCAAACCCTCCAGAGCTATGGTGCACTAGACAGATGTGGAAATTACCCGCAAATGTCTACAGTCCACATATCAGCTTATTCTCCAGGAATGAAGGATCTATTCTAGTAGAATATACTGTATGAAGAATATTTGCAAGAAATAGTGTATCCTTTGTGCATAATCTGCTGAAATGAAAGTGTGAAGCAATTCCTATATGCTATCTAGTTATGCTCACAGTTTTATGGGAATATTTAGCTCATTATCAATCTCTAATTTGTTTTCCGTGATCCTCTGTAAGCCAAATAAAAGTGGGACTGATTTTTATTCTACAGAACCTTGATTTATAAAATTTCACATTCTCTTCATCTTTTTGAAACCCATGTGACAACCAGTACTGCTAATTGTCAGGACCGGTATTCACAGCGTAAATCTTTAATTCACTGACTGTCATGTACTCCCTTCAGTGAGCGGTGGTTCAGGGCATAGATGGTGCAGGCTGAGTGCAGGGAGCCAGAGAGCAGTCTGACTTCCAGACACCGCCTGGGAGGCTGTTGGGGCCTTGACAAAGGTGAGGGGTGTCAGGCTCTCTCAGGTGAGTGCGCTCCCGGTCAAAGACACCAGTGCAGAAGGGCACGGGCAGGCAGGAAATGGGAGCTGCCTAGTAATGGGTTCTGGTTACCTGTCAGTAATGTGACTGGCCCTCCACATGATGGATGAATGCGATGTCTCCCCCATCAATCCGCTCTGGAGCTCCTGGTGTTCAGATAGCCTTCCCTTGCCGTCTCTCTCTTTCTTCCTTTTGCTCTTGGTGTTGACCTCCACTTCCAGTGGTTATGTTTTTTGTCATCTGTGGAAGGTTCCTTGATCTCAGCTCATGTAGTGAAGACGTGTCAATAGAAAAATAAATACAGGACATTCAGGAGGTGTGTGTTACACTCACTTGGTTAAACATATAATAATGCAAGTTTCACAGTCTTCATAAACCTAGAAGCACACAAAACATTTGGTATAGAACTACTATGTTAAAGAAGATGAATGCAGTGATGTTGTGTAAACCCAAAATTTGACTTTAGTAATAAAAATAAGAGAACATTCTCCTCAAGGATGACTTTGGATGATGATTTTCAGTTATTTTACAAATAATTATAAACATCTAAGGTTTATAAAACTTTAAGAATAATAGAGAGGACCCTCCCTGGTAGCAAAAGGGGTTAAGTCTCAGCACTGAGAGCTGTCTGCAGCCACTGCAGCACAAGTTCAATCCCTGACCGGGGAGCTGACCCACAGGGCGCAACAGGCATCTCCTATCTTGCCCACTGCTCGCTTCAGCAGTGTCCTTCAGTGGACTCACCTGTTCTGCTCCCCGCTCTGTCTCTGGTGACTCCTCTCACTCCCTCCCTCCAAACTCTCCCCACCCCACACCCCACACCTCTGGCCTACACCCAAGCACCCAAATTCTTGTATGCATAAATTTTAAAAATCTTGGAAAAAATTAAAGTGATAGATTTAATAACCAGTAATCCAGGATTTTATGTCATTTAAAACATGAATAAATAATTTTATGAATATTTGAATTTTATGTGCAATAAGTATATCAAAATGATCATAGAAATACTTTGATTACTGTGTCTTTTAAAATGTACTTGCAGAAAAGGTGTTATCTTGAACACAGTAATCAAAGTATTTCTATGATCATTTTGATATACTGGAAATTGCATTTTGTAATGCCAGTCTTTCGACTCACTGTCACTAGTTGTGGGACCAGTTGTCAGAATACCTCACACTAGTTAAAGTGTTAGCAAATTTCATGAAAAATGAGATGTTGAAATTAAGACACACTGGCCCTCCCTGGTGGCGCAGCGGGTTAAAGCACAGCACTGAGAATCTAAAGCTGGTTCTGCATGAGTTCTATCCCCGCCTGCCCCGGAGGTGGCCCACAGGGCGCGGCAGACCTCTCCTGACCTGCCTGCTGCTCCCCTCAGCAGTGTACTTTGTAGATCTGCCTTTTCTGCTCCCCACTCTGTCTCTGGTGAAGCCTCTCGCCGCCCCTAAGCCCCTGGCCTGTACCCCAGTTCTGTATGCACAAATAAATAAATCGTTAAAAAAAATTAAGACACACCATGATTTTATGTATCACTAAAGGGAAACAGTGGAAGGAAATTAAAAAAAAAAGGCAGGGAAAGAGGGAGTGGAGGAGCAGAGCAGCTGGCAGGAGGCAGGGAGAGAACAAAGGAAGGGAAGAAGGAGGAGGGAGAAGGGAGGAGGGAGCCAGACTCATGCTCAGGCCTAACATTGTTTGTTATATAGAATTTTTGCTTTATACCTCTTGGAAAGCTTTCTTGGCGTCGTCGGTAAATTTTTCATCATTATTACTATTAATTCTTAAAGAGTGAGCGTACAGTTAAATAGGCTGGCTAAGGGCCTCCTGGGGCAGGAGTTAATTCTCAGCACAGTGAAGTGATCCGCAGCCCTGCTGCCCGTAGTTCGATCCCCTCCGGGGGTGACCCACAGGGCTCCGAAGACCCGTCCTGTCTCCCCGCTACTCCCTCAGCCCTGTACCTCGTCCATCTGCCAGGTCTGCTCCCCACTCTATCTCTGGTGAATCTTCTCGCCCCTCACCCCGCTCTGCTGTCCTCCCTGCGCCAAAGGCGGGGGTCAGGGCCCTCTGGGGGGGCGCTTCTTTCACAGCCACCTCTGACCTGCTCTCAGGAGCACAGCAGAACTGTCCCGGGAAGGGTTTCAGGCAGCGCCCTGACTGACTGATAGTACTGAGAGTTCGGAACCAAGCCAGGGGAGGGGGGGAGGGGGCGGGAGCGTTTGGGGGGGGCGGTTTGCTCTGAGTCCCCCACCCGGGTCTGGCTGAAAGGGACACGGGAAGAAGCGCCGGCTCTAGGCTCTCTGATCCGGCCGGCGAGGTGAGGTGACCGGAGCTCTGACCGGTGCTGAGCCCAGAGGTGCCTCTGTGCTATTGAGGGCTCAGCGCTGCGGCTCACCTGTGCACGAGGCTCCCTGAGCTGAGCTTCGGTCCCGGCTCCGGGAGGAAGCGCGGGCTTTGTGGGGCTTTGTGTGCACGAGCAGGTGGCGCTTGGGCACTGACAGTGGCACGCAGGGTTGGAGTCATCTCCGTGGCCACAGACACAGACAGTTTGCGAGACCAAAACCCTTCCACCCGGGGGGAAGTCGGAGATGGGGCTGACATCCCGTACTG
>NW_004567108.1:3280389-3307047 GCF_000260355.1 Condylura cristata | reverse complement strand
TACTGACAGAGGTGGGGCTGACGTCCAGTACTGACAGAGATGGGGCTGACGTCCCCTACTGACAGAGGTGGGGCTGACATCCCGTAGTGACAGAGGTGGGGCTGACGTCCTGTACTGACAATGCTGGTTTTCTTGGAGTGAGCAGAGACAGCAGTGGCGCCGCTGTGCGCAAGAGGTGGAGGCTTGGCTTTTGTTACTATGCACGCAAGAATTGGGGTGCAGGCCAGACGTGCAGGGTGAGAGGACTCGCCAGAGACAGTGTGGGGAGCACAGCAGGCAGATCTCATACACTGCTGAGGGGGACAGCGGGGAGACAGGAGGGTTCTGCTGCGCCCTGTGGGTCACTCCCTAGGGGGCCAGGGATCAAACTCAGCCCTGCAGTGATCGCTCTGAGACAGTCCCCAGGCCACCAGGGAGGCCCTAAAATGATTTCATGTTTAACTCAGTCAAAGAGGAACCACAGGTCCGGCCTTCACAGTTTGCGATGGGCTAAATGAAGATGGTGGGCTCAGCACCTCTTGTTAAAAGCCGAATGAGGGTGTGTCACCATTAAAAACAAGGGAGTAACCTGGAAAGCTTGAAAGCCACATTAACAGCAGCTTCAATGACCAAACCACGGGGGGTGAGTTTTACTTCCTGGGTAACTGCCCGTGAAGCAGGTGAAAGCTACTTAGCTAAGGCTATTTCTCCTGTGATTCTTAAGCCCTGAAGGAAGCAATTCAGTCAACCCAGACAAAGCTTTCTGCCACTGAGATTGTGGTTCGTTTCCATCAAAAACACATGACCTTGGATGGAGCAATCATCTTCCAAATTTACCTGCTAATACAATTTATCCTGAGCGATTTTAAACACACTTGGAAGGGACAGTAGAGATGACCCCGCCTCAGTAAACCCCTCCTCAGCCACTCCTTGTTGTGTGCAGACCCTGAGGGCTGCCTCTCCATAGTAGGTCTGCAAGCCCCGCCCACTGTCTTCAGTTGAGTGGACAGTCCTGTTTTGCTGGAGTGGGTGAGCATCTGTCTTTAGTAATGAGCAGTCCAGGCGCTGGAGTCTGGGGTCACCGGCTGAATGTCACAGTCTGCAGTGTCGGTGCTTCTCGGCAGGCTAAGCGGTTCCCACCTGCAAAACCCAGAGAAGTTCCCTTACCGGCAGCATCACCGCTGAAGGGTCCAAACAGATCAGTGTGTTGAAGTGTCTGGGACGTGCTCACCAAAACGATTTTTAAAAACACATGAAATGACAGATTGGGGTTGTTCAGAAATGAAACCTAGATTTATAGTGATAACCTCCTTAAATAAGCTTAGTGAGGGGCCGCCCTGGTAACTTACCAGGTTAAAGTGCGGTGCTATGAGACTTTCTGCAGACACTGCAGCACAAGTTCGATCCTGGGCCACAGTGACCCACATGGCGCAGCAGACCCCTCCTGTCTCCCCGCTGCTTCCTTCAGCAGTGGGTTTTAGTCTATCTGCCTTTCTGCTCCCCACTCTGTCTCTGACGAATCCTGTCACCACCCCCCTACACTTTTGACCTGTAGCCCAGTTCAGTATGCATCAATAAATAAATCTGAAAAATGATGTAAAAGATAAAAAATATAATTAAAAATTTTCAAACAAACAAACAAAAAGTAGGAGAACCTACTAACAGATGATTGGAATTCCTAATCTTTCAACAGGGGAGGGAGATAATATACAAAACCTAGTGTTTCTCTGTAGCTGGGAAAAATAACAATAGCCAGGTAAGAATAACTGTAACAAGGTGAAAATAGAATAAGAGAAGTTCTAATCACAAGTATCAATAATAATGGACCCATAGAAATAAATGTTATGGGTGATGTGAGCGGCAGTCTGAGAGCTTAGTGACTGAAGCTGAATATATGATACATAATCAAAATATTAAGATACAGTGTGTTGTGCTCGGCCACTCATTGTCTGGTGTAATGGGAAATCACTTAATTTAAAGAGACAAGGCCCTCCCTGCTGGTACAGCAGGTTAAAGCACAGTGTTGTGAACCTGTCCTCAGCCACTGCAGCAGGAGTTTGATCCCTGGGCAGGGAGTGACCCACATGGCACCGCAGACCTCACCTGACCCAACTGCTGCCCCCTCGGCAGTGTATTTCATCAGTCTGCCTATCCTGCTCCCCACTTTGTCACTGGTGAACCCTCTTACCCCCTGCACCTCTATCCTGTACCCCAGTTCTTGTATGCATAAATAAATAAATTTCAGATACATAAAGAGACATCTCAGTTCCTTCTCTGTGGCGTGAAAATAATAGTGTTAATAATGCCAGTAGCACAGTGTCATGGTGGTAATTAAATTAGTTAAGAGTTATATATTACAAACGCCCACAATAGAAGAAGTGATCTATGCATACTACTTACGGCAAAAAATAAAACCTTGAACGAAGCACATAAACAAGTGATGAGGCAAAGAGTAATTGTCACACTGGAGAGCCCTTGTTCAGCTCTGTGAGTTGTCCACAAGGAAATCTCAGGCTTCTGGCTCAGTGCACACCCGCTTTGGCAGGCGTTGGCATCATGGCAGGGATGCTGTGAGGTCCCAGCGGGCACGAGCTTTAGCCTGAGACCACCTGGGCGCCTTCCTTAATGCTTCACTCTCTAGGCCTCAACACTACTCCCAATGTGTAATGAAGTGTCCACCGTAGGATGAAAGCAGCCTGCGATGTTGGCAAAGCTGGTAGGTGCCAGGCCCGTGGGTGAGGGCCCATCAGTAGCCGCTGCTGACTGCTGCTGTTCATGTTTTTCAAGGAAGCCATCGCGGGCACTGCACAAGAGTGGCACAGTGGACTGTGGAGACTTCTCCTGGACGTGAACCTGAGTTAGTTATCCTTCTACTCTCACTAGAAGTGTGTGGTGCAGCCTTAACAGTAACAGGGGGAGCCAAAGCTCAAGTTCAAGCAGGGGTGGCAGTGGTGAGGCTCATGAGCGCAGGGTCAGCCACAGCCAGGCAGACAGTGCAGTGGTGACCCTGAGCTGGCGAGGCGGAGAAGGCGCAGTGGTCTCCCGGGGTCTGGGCAGTGTCAGCCTGGGACCAAACTGGGCAGCCGGCCCTGAACCCGCTCCCCCTCAGACAGCGGGAGGATTACTGTTCCTGGAGTTGAAATTTAGGATCCTTGAAAAGTATTTGGAAAGTTCGACAGACGGTGTCAGGGTAACTGATCAAATGGAAAACTTAGAGCTATTTCTATATTCACATCTGTCTGTCTACAGCAGTGTGTCTGTCTATTATCTATATCTCTGTCTTTGTTTGTCCATCTATATCTATCTTATCTTACTTCCTAGGGGGCAAAAACTCCAGACCAATGAAAGATGTCAATATACGAAATGAATAAAATTACAGGGTAACAATTATGAGAACATCTTTTCAAAGTGTAGCAAAGTACAAATCTGAGCCCAGATAATCTTGAGTTTCCTCTTCTCTGAAAATGGAAGGCTCAGTGACTTCATTAGCATCAAGTCTTACTCCCAGCTAAGCTTGGGGAGAGCGGCCCTTGGGGTTGCTGTCTGGAAGGTCACCCCTGCAAAGTGACAGTGAGACTCCAGCTCACCAAGGCAGGACAGCCCTCGCTCTGTGGCCTGCATGCGGGGGGGAGGGGGGACGACGGTGGGGCTCACGTCCATCCAGGCCATGAAAGTGACCTGCGTGCACGCATGTGCAGTGGGCAGCGTTCAGGGCCAGGTAGAGAAGTCGGGGACCCAGTGCACAGTAGGCGGGAAGCCAGGGGGCTGAGGGGTGATGCACTGTGTGTTACGGCAAAGGCTGTGGAGTACAAAGCGCCTGGTCCCGATGTGGAAAGCTCGTCTGGGACCAGGAGAGCTGTCCAGGCTGAGTTCAGTAAGGTGAAGCCAGGTGTCTGCCCTGTCCCTAAGTTTCCTTTGTAAAGGAGAAGAGAAGGAGGGGAGAGGAAGAGGGGGTAGGGGAAGGAGAAGGGAGGCGAGGGAAGGGGGGAGGGGAGGAGAGGGAAGGGGAAGGGGAGGGGAGGGAAGGGGGTACCTTTTCTAGACAGCTGGTGAAACACAGCACGATGCATCCACCAGATGGAGTGTTCCACGATGGCCTTATGGATGTCAACAAGGGCAGTGATGGGCATTGGACTTTATTGACTCATTTATTATTTTTCTTTAATATTTTTGCGAATGGCTGTAATCCAGAAAAATACATAAACGTGATGCCGTGAACCCTACCCCAGCACTGCGCGTGGCCCTTGACAGTGACCTTGCAGCCTCAGGGGCCAGGGCTCTGGCTGCTCCCTCTTCTCCTGGAGCTGCAGTTCCTGAATCAGTGTCCCAGGGTGTTGAGAGGCTGCAGTGATGCTTGACATACTCAAGAACCTCACTGATCGTGTTACTGTCGGTTGGAATTTAGCATCCACAACTACAGAAAGTGATTTTCATGCCTCTTTTTTTTTTAAAGCAGTCATGCACATGAGCAGGATTTCTGGGGTGTCGCCTCGTGTTACATGTTCACATGTGTCCTGCTCTGCTGTATGAGAATATAATGCACATGTGAGTCAGAGAAACCTGGCGTTTGCATAGCAGAAAAAAAGAGCTTTGCGCTCAGGTGACGTCAGCTACACCTAACCTCCTAGGTTTCTGCGATCCCACTGAATTCCTTCTCACGTATTTTCTCTGGATAAGAAGTTTATTCTCATATTAATCCTCATATTTCTCGGGGACCGGCATCAGTTATTTGATTTCATGCATGAAGGGGCCTACACAGAAATCGTGTGATGGGAGGTCAGGACTGATTTTGTCTGTATTAAGTTCTGATCAAAACAGCAGAATGAAAAAGATCTATTGCTAGGTGTCACTCACACAGCTTATTTGTTACTGTAATTAGGAGTAACGATTATCAGGGCCTCCCTGGTGGTGCAAGCGGTTGAAGCACAGCTTTATGAAGCTGTCCACAGCCACTGCAGAGCGAGTTCGATCCCCGGCCAGGGAGTGACCCACAGGGCGCAGCAGACCTCTCCTGACCTGCCCGCCGCTCCCCTCAGCAGTGTGTTTCAGTAGATCTGCCTGTTCTACTCCCCACTCCGCCTCTGGTGAATCCTCTCACCCCCCACACCTCTGGCGTATACCCCAACTCTTGTATGCATAAATAAATAAACCTTAAAAAAAAAAGAAAGAAGTTATAGTTGCTTCCCTAAAGCATATTCAAGAAGTCCAAAGCAGGAACATAATTTATATGTGTATGTTTTCCATAAAGTAACACTTGCTGTCTGGGCCCTATACCTGGCATGCCAAGTTCCTGTTGGCTGATCAAATCCTATTATCTTAGGTTGTTTTCACTTTTCCTTATTGATTCATTTATTGACTGAACTATTACTGAAGTTCCCCCAAAGGAGAGGATGGCCATCAGCGATAAAGGCGGCTTCTCCGTCAAGGATTTCAGTGTGTGTCATGCCCTGAATGCTTGACAGACAAGATCAAGGGTTCACTTCCCATCACTGACCCACCTTTGTACTCAAATTAGCATCCCTCTTCCAGACAAAAAGTTCTCTTCACACATAATTAAGGATTCAAGTGGATAACAATAATAACTAAAAAAAAAATAGGCACAAGTAAAGATTTCCATGATTGTGCCAATATATTCAGGTTGCTAAAGCAAGCAAAAAGGTTTGACTTAATATTCTTGGTTATCTTAGTGCATTTAAGGGGAAATAGAAAAAAAATTGCTTTTTGGTGTTTCACTGCAGTGAGTAATAACATTACAGCTTCATAAAAAGTTAGTTATATAAGAATAACAACTTAAAAATAACTTTCTATTCTGAAGTAGAAAATGAGCAAAGTTACACGGATGAGCCCAGTGTGCACACGGTCACAAAATAAGCATGAACATTCGCGGTCGACTTGCTGTTTGAAACTTAAAACCCACCCCAGTGCTCACACAGGGCTGTGGTCAGACCTGCCTCTGTCATCACCGTCACTGTCCCATCCTGACATGGGTGCTAAAGACAAGTCTCCATCCTCCGGGGGCTCTCTGGAGCCACACACTGGGCCCCACACAAGTTCTGGCCTCTCGCAAACTCCCTCTTGCAATAAATGCCTGCCGCTGAGGCTGCAGGCCTGAGGGGTCACTGTGCAGCAGGTAGTTATATTGTGCACACACACATGTATATGCTATATACAATTAAAACTTCATAGCAACTGCAGCAAAGTTATTTAGAACTGAGATCAAGAGATGTAGGGTTGAGGAGTTTTTTATGATGCCATCGCTTGGAGTGTTTGGCACGTGGTAGTAAAGAAAAACAAACTGAATTGCAGTTGGCTTATTGTTATCAATAAATTCACATGGACAGAGCAGCCAACTGTAGACTCCCCATGTCCTTTTTCTTTAAAATCTGGTGGGGACAACTTTGTTCCCCTCCTGGTCCTCGCTCACCATGCCTAGCCAGTCCTCCCCCCCTCCCCCCAGCCTTGTGCATAAACACAGCAGTGCATGGCAGCTTCACTCCTGGGGGTATTTGCATGGCATTCTCTGTCTGTTTCCTCCATCAAAATCCACATGATTGGTTTCCTCTCCTCCTCCCTCTTACTGCTCAGTGTCGCCATCTCTAGGTCACCTGCTTTCACTATCCTGTTTCCACTGCAACCTACCTGTGTCTGTTATTCTCTTTTAAAATATGTATTTAGGGCCTCTCTGGTGGCGCAGTGGATTGAAGCACTGCACTAAGAATCTAAAGCCACTTTCACATGAGTTTGAACCCCGCCTGCCCCGGAGGTGACCACATGGCGTGGCAGACCTCTTCTGACCCGCCCGCTGCTCCCCTCAGCAGTGGACTTCATCAGTTGGCCTGTTTTGCTCCCCACTCTGTCTCTGGTGAATCTTCTCACCACCCCTGGCCTGTACCCCATTTCTGTATGAATAAATAAATAAAATCTAGAAAGAAAATATGTATTTAACCACTTACAACAGAACATATAATCTGCACATATGTCATGATACAGTCACCTCTCAGAGACTGTGCAGCTTGAGTTCTGACCCCCTGCATGATCTTCTATGAAAATAAGTGAGTTCCACAAATTATTTGGTTTCCAGTGTATAAAAATAACTTGCATTTGTATAATACTATAGTCCATTAAGTGCCGATGTCTAAAAAATGCATGTGCTTTATAATAAAGCTAGATAAGCTAACCACCATCTGAGCTACTGGACAGACACACTAGCACTGTCCAGAGTCATTGATCACAGGTCACCGTAGCAGACATAGCAATGATGGGAAAGTTGGAAATATTGTGAGAATTACCAAAATTGAACACACAGACAGGAACAGAACACATGCTGCTGGAAAAATCATATCAGTAATCTTGCACATTCAGTTTATTGAAATAACGAGATCCACAAAATGAGTAAAGTGAGCCACAATCAAATGTAATACACCTGTAATGACTTTCTTCTCCCCCGACTTCAGTTGAAGATCCAGGAGGACAGGGATTTCTGTGTTCTCATCACTGGCATGTTCCAAACATCTGAGCAATCCCCTATTCCTAACAGGTGCTTACTCAGTATTTGTTGAATATCTCAATTTTTATTATGTATAATTGGATTTCCGGGTTGTTTTCAAAACTTTCTTTCTCCCAATGCTAAAAAACACTGGCCTCAGTTTTGTATGTCAAGCTGGTACTATTTAACATTCACTGAGAACAACACACAGTAATTATCCGAAGCCTTGTGGGAGAGAGAAGTGATTGTGTCATATGCCATAAAGACGAGGCTATTGGGATGGGATGGAGTCGATGAACAACTCCATCATTTTTAAACAGATAAATTGTTTCATCCTACCTAAATGGATTAGTTCAATAACCTTGTGAATAAGACGAAGGAAAATATATTCTTCCGTTCTTGTTCTGAGCAGGAAATAGATGTTAAAAGAGATGACAGAGTTTCCTAGCGGACCCTGGGAAGTGACAGAGGGACTGAGGTTGGAGTGCGGAGTGCCCACGTCAGTGGTGTTCCCGCCTGGCCCATGTTGAAGCAAACAGCCCGCGAGCATCAACATGACCCTGTTGATGGCTCCATCCTGTCACCGAGTGGGACTCTTCATCTGTTCCATATGGAATCCTGAAAGATGAGCAAGGCTCACCTTTTCCAATATCCTGGACTCAGTGTGGTCTGGAATGTGTGCCTGGAAACTTCTGGAAGAACCTCTTTCCTGTGCCTTCAATGTTCACATATTTCACGTTAAACACTTAATGTTTTTTTTTTTTTTTCTCTGTGTTGATGGTTCTTTTGGTGACTGTTAAGTGCTTTTAAGGTTTGCTGTTAATGCTCTGAGGCTCTGGCATTACAGCCTTTACCCATTCCAATGGAATTATCATTGGAATTGATGATAACTCTTCTTTTATCATATCATTGATTGGCAGAGGTGATAGGACTCATTATTCCTTCAGAACTTTATCTATGGAAGGATTTTGGTAAACTGAAATAACTGGTTTTCAGCCAATGGCATCTGGGTAGGGAGCTGCTCTCTGATTGTCTACAGATAGTGAGTAATCAAGGCAACGTGCTGAGAGAGGGAAGCTTCACGGGCACAGCCCTGCTCTGCTTCTCGGGAGTCACTTTCTCTGCTCCATCCTGCACTGGTTTGAGGGTACTGGAGTGTTTCCCTTGATGTTAGGGGCTGTAGCAGTGGCATCTCAACGGGAGCTATAAAGGCAGACACAAGATTCCAAAGCCATCCGTACTCACCGCTATGAAGGAATCTTTGGGTTGGTTTCCATTCGTCCAGTAACCCCGTAGGTGTGGATTTCCGCCCTTCAACATGAACACCTGGAATTTAAACCCAGTCAGCCTCCACCCTAAGGAACTGTAAGCTGCTAAGAAAATGTTCCCTCTGGGGCGGCAAATCTCAAATGATGTTACTGTGTTTAGGCTGAAAGCACTCTGGGCTCTCTAAAACATAGGTGCATAAGAAAATCACTGTGGATGTTGATCATTTATTTTATTTTCACTTTGCAGTTGTTCCCAGATATTGTTTGTTACATAATTTTTTCCTTGTTACCAAGAAGTGTGGCATGACCACAGTGATGAGACAGCTGAGGAAGGAGCTGGCCTCTGTGTGTGATTTCTGAATGTGGAACCCACTTCCAGGCTGTGCGCTGTCTGTCCTTCTGGCATGCAGTGATCCCCAAGGGATTTTTCTCACCTGGATTTTGCATGTGAGATAGAGCACTGCAGGGCTTAGCTTGGGCGTGGCCAAGACACCAGGAGGACTTCTTCATATTGGAGGGGGGGGGTGAGGGGGGCTCCTCTTTGATTTGCATCATCTAGACAGACCCTGGGCTTTGTCAGTTGTGGGAGCAGCAGATGGTGAGGTAATAACTCTCTCAAGACTCCACTGAGAGCTGAGCTTTGATCAGTTCCTCTTTCATTTCCATACTGAGAAAAGCAGAGTGTGTTCTGTGGAGCCTTAGGCCAATTACATGTTCTAGAAGAAAGCGAGCCTGCAGTCAGATGACATCAGGAAATGGTAAATTTTGGGAAGCTCCTCTCTTGGAGTTTCTTAAGGTATTAAACCTGATAGAGATTCCATCTTATATATAGCTCCGCCCTGCATAAATGGTTCTGTACTATCAAGGAGTAGATCTGTTCTTCATAACAATGACCAATGTCCAGTGAAAGATTCTACCATCATCTAGTGGTGATGATGGTAGAATCTGGTTAGGATGCTGTTAACAGTGAATCTGTCATCTAAGTCAGGGTATTCTTTTGGACTATAAAACAGATGATCTTGTAGTACATTCAAGGACTGCTGAAATGTTCTATAGACAGTGCTTCTTGACCTGGACCCTCCTTAGACTAGTGCTAAAGCATTGTGCTAATATTTTAGTACAAATAGTTAAGGCTATCAACAAATGTAAAATAAGCCACCCAACATAAATATTGTTAGCTTTTTGAGGAAGTGTATCCTCTAGTGAGAGTCCAATGGGCAGAGTGTTTGGAAAGGGTCACTTAGAGTGGAGACAGGCATTGCATATCCTACACAGGAGTGTGCCTAGCCAGCCTTGCATGTCCACCCACAGATGTGTGGCTGTGAGGCTCTGGGATTGTGGGGCTGTGCCCATGAACCATTCAACTCCTTTAAGGAGCACCTTGCAACACGCCAAAGCTCCCCTCATTTGACTCAAATAACTAAAGTCTAAAGATAGATTTACAAAACTTTAATAAATCTGAAACTAATTCAGTTGATTTAGAACAAAGAGGCTGTTGTCTTTTCTCATTAAGACCAAAGACCTTGTTGACCAGTTCTTTACATGAGATGTTGCTGGTAGTTTACTCTAAGGTACTATGTTATTTATGCAGATTAAACCTATATCTAATCTATATTACTGCTCTGGGCCTTGTGGTGTCCTCATCTAAAAACTGAAGCTCAGAGATGATCTCTCAGACCTCCTGCAGCTGAAAGACAATAGAACTCAGTACTCTTATTAATAGGTTTTGAATGGGAGAAAGAAGAAATCAGAGTGAGTTTGAAAGAATCATAATAATTAAAAAAATGCATGTGTACATTTAACAAACAGTATTTGGTGGATAGATGGATGGGCCAAGTTATAGAGTATACATTTTTTATGTTTTTAACTAAATAGAAATGTTATGGTTATCATTTTCAAAATGAGGACTGAGAAATGCATGTGGATTAGAAATGATTATTGCTGAATGGATTTGTCGGTGTCATTTTTAGTAGCATGGTTTTGAGGCTAAAGAGGTGGAATTCTATACTAAGATATTTTGATGAACAAATAAGCAATTCAAATAGGCAACTCATATAAAATTTTGTGAGAAAGATAATTGGGGAAAAATTAAGTGTAAGGTATCAATTTGCATATTCTCAAGATGAAACTATTTCTGGAGCACATTACATTTGAGCAAAAGCCAACTTCTCACCTGCTTTTGGACATTAATACTCATTTTTTTTTTCAAGGGAATTGTTAGCAAGAGAGTCTTTTAGTACATCTCTATAACCCTGAGCTGTAAGGTCTATTAAAATGGTTATTGGCAAGAACTCCATCTATCTGTGAGCCTACAAATTTCATCTCTTAGTTACTTGGACACTCAGTGGGTATCTAGAAACACAAACAATGAGCTTCATAGTATCCAAGGTCATGATGTCTTTGAAGGTATTATTTTCCTTTTAAAACTTCACAACTGCTAGACGTAATCGTTGTCTTAGTCTAATTTCACCATCTATCAGAGGGAGTAACTTCCTTTCTGATGGTAGCTATTTTTTTTTCATGGTTTTCTGGATCATGATATTATTTATCCCTAGTATAATCCGCCTGCACCTTGGAACCTGGAGAAATAAATTCTAAGTGCATAAAAGTCCATGTGAAGAACTGCCTGCAACTTCGAAACGGAAGGTCATTGCTTAATATTTATATCGGCGCCACTGCTCCTTCTTCACGCTCCATTCACCACCAATGGGCAAGTCTTCAACTTGATCTCAGCACGTACTGATAAATAGATCTGCTCCACATGGTTGCACCCCAGCTGGTTGCCAAGATGACACACTTTATAATGTTTCAGAAGTGTCTTCCAGACTCGAACAGTGGACCTGGTTTCCTCTGATTAACAGCGTCCCACTTTTTCAAGCACTAGGACTAGGGTGCTAGGTTGTACTAGAAGGTGGGGAATAATCAAGACGAAGTAGAAATACTCAAGGTTGCCAATCAAGAGGAAGTAGAAATACTCAAGGTTGCCAATCAAGAGGAAGTAGAAATACTCAAGGTTGCCTGACCCTCTTAGCTGTCTGTGTTAGTGTTTATTCACCACATGTATGTCCTCCCCTCCACCTCCCGACAAGGTCTATTCTGTTTCTAGTAAGTTCTGTTTCCATAGTTAACTGCTATATGAAGTCTCTGCTGTGACCAGGAACTCTAAGGATAAAACAAAGGGCTATCCTCCTTTACAAAATGACTTCCTATCCTGGAATGAGAGGAAAGAGACGACAAGCACTTATATTTCCTGTAGAATGATTCTGGAGTGAGGATAAGTTTGAGATTGGCTGTGGGTTCTGCTACTTAACCACTACCATTCTTAGCCAGAATGGCTAAGTCAACTTATAAATGGCTTGAATTGTGTGTGTGTGTGTGTGTGTGTGTGTTGTCGTTGTTGAAGGTAATACTGAATTCTGTTTGGGTATAGTTCGAGGGTAATTACAACACACCTGCCCAGGGGAAGTGTCACAGGTCTGGTGTCCTAGCAGCAGTTATACAGCTCTTGTTTTTCAGCTCTAGCATCACAGCACAGGTGTGACGGTTGGTTGTGACAGCTTGAGTGTCACAGCAAATATTTCTTCCGAGCTCAGAGCCACAGTCTAAGGAATGACTCGAGGAGCACTTGAGCTGAATCCCCAAGGAGCTCTGTGAGCTTGATTATTAGGCAAAAGGGGTGGGGCCAAGTCATCCTTATGCAAATGAGGTTTTCATTTCAGGTGACAGATGAGGGAGTGCCGTTCTGATTGGTGGAGACTTTGTCAAGCGTGATTGGTTGAATTTCGATCTTGGGCAGCTGGCCAGTGTGATTTCATCATGGCTGTGTACACACTTGCCCATGTTCCTGCCTGCCAGAGCACCAGACTGGGCTTGGGTCTTGACCCATGCACTGCCTTCCAGCTCTTTCGGTTGTTACCCGGGTTCGGGTTGGCTTTATGGGCCCCATGTTCATTTTTCATTTATTTGTCAATGTGTGTGTGTTTAATTTCCCTTGGAAATATAGTACATATGCTAAATAAATTATGTTTCAAAGGATCATTTGTAATGCTCACTTAAGGTTTTCTCATTTTTCTTTCCTTCCCACTAAAACTTCATTAAAATGATAGCAGAATCATGAATAAGTAGGAATTAAACTTGATGTGGAAGGCCTCAGAACATGAAGAATTTGAGCACATTTCTAGAAGCCTTCAAGTTAATGGAAGACCTTTGATTTATGATGTGAGGTGGAGGAAAAAGAAACTCAGAAAACATGCAGAAAGAAGACGCTGGCTGTGTGTGGGGAGGGGTGGGAGCTGGTGAGAGGCAGAAGCCGGCAAGGCTTCCAGCTGGCAAGACCTGAAGATCAGAGCGTGCAGAAAAGCCTGTCTTTGTTAGAACATGTGGACACTTACTCCTATGAAGGCAGAAAGGCGGACTTACTGTAATACAGCCATAAACACAAAAAAATGTCAGAGATGACATGCATCTTGGGTGTGAGATGTAGTGGAGAAGTTCAGAAGAGAATTCAGAGCCATCTGGAGAACTATAGGTACCAATATTAAGATGTATTGTCCCTAGCTTCTTTTCAGAAATGATGGTGGTCATCCTTTCCAATGTTGGTTGATCTGAAACTCCTGTGAAATCCATCTAGGAAGTAATCAACAAGGTCCCTGTGAGCTCCATTTCTCCTCTTCCCTGCCTACCTCTGTCCACTCCTCCCCTCTCATCTTCTATTGCTTGTTAGGTGACCGAATACCCCAGTTCCTCACCTTATATTCAACATTACCCTTCTTAGAGAGCACACCTTCTTTCTAAATGTGACATTGAACCACAGCCCTCTTTTTCTTGTTTCATGTTCTTCCAAAGCTTGCTTTATAACCTATTTCCTTTCCCAAAATTTTAATAGGTCTCTCCCAAATGCTCTAAGTTCTTTGCCCCAATATTTGCCCAGTGTTACCCCGCCATCCTGAATTTATGAGAGAGTGTGGATGTTGTTCCCTTGTCTGTTTTTCCCTCTTATCTTGCATAGGTGCTGATAATCTTTGCCTCTAATTCTTCATTTCCTATTGATCCTTCAACCTACTCACCATATCTCTGCCCACCAGCTGATATTAAAAGCACTCCAGAAGGCCCATGAACTCCAAAATAATAGCCTCTGTTAGATCCTTATCCTACTTCACACATTCACAGTATCCAGTGCTGCAGGCAGAATACACAGCAAATCATTTCCACCCCAGAATTTTTAGTTCTGTTGCTCTTTTTCTCCCTCTATGAAGATTCTTGTCATTTCTGTCGATGGCTCCATAGTTCCTTTAAATATTACAATTCTTTGTAATTCTATTCTAAATCCTCTTGTCACTCTTAACATACTTTCTGGCCATTTTCACCTTATTTTGTGTTTAACAACCACCAACTTAAAACAGTAAAATGTTCAACTTTCCCAATCTGGCTTTAAATATTCAGCATGAGCATACAAAGAAACAGCAGCTGTGGAGAACTCCAAATCCCAAGGGAGAGGATCCAGTCACTTGAAGGGCTGGGGTTGGGAAATGCTCTGCCCCAAATCATAAATTGATAGTAATAGCTCAGTTATTTAGACTCCCCAAATAACCTACTGAAAATCCCTAGCGCCTTAATCACAGTCCTCACGGGATGATTCCAAATGCAGAGTGGGAAAGATGGACAGATCAATGTTAGACTCAAAGGCTTTGTTGTTAGCAACCGAGTCACTAGAAAGTTATGGATCGGACTGAAATATTTAAGAAAGACTATGCTGAACAGAAAAGAGGATTATAAAGAATTCCAGAGCTCCTCGTTCTAGCAGCTCCTCATTTCTGATCTTTGACATCTATTCCACTGACGTGAATTACTGTCCAGCTGCTGTATCCATTACTGTAGCTGAGATTCTGCAATCACCGAATAATACTGCCAAGTTGTTGGTGTCTGCCTTTAATTCTATCAATGTCGCCTTGGGTCATTTCGGTGTCTGTAGTTACTTGTATGTTTGTTTATGTCTTTGGAATAAATTGACCTTCGGTCATTAAAAATGATCTATTCTATCTCAAATAAAATTTTGGAAAGTTTATTTTCAAACTTAATGTCAGGATATCAGTATAACCACTCCCATCCTCATTTTTTCCCCTGGTCCTGTAAGTCTTTTCCCATCTTTTTGCTTTTAGTCTGTTTGTCTTTGAATTCAAAAGTTATTTACTACTTATAGACTATCCTTGAATTTGGGGTACGTTTTTGTCCAGGTTGATAATTACTACCTTTTGATGGATTTTTTTTTAAGTACAGTCAGTGTTTGCTATAGTTGAATTTATCTCTTTTTTGTTTGTTTTGTTATCTGTGGCTTGATCATTTTTTGTTCCTCTGGCCATCTTTCCTGTTTCTCTTACATTAAATGATTGTCCAGTATGATATTTTAACTCTTTTTTTTAAAAAAGATTTATTTGTGCATACAGAACTGGGGTACAGGCCAGAGGCTCAGGGGCGGTGAGAGGCTTCACCAGAGACAGAGTGGGAAGCAGAACAGGCAGATCGACGAAGTACACTGCTGAGGGGAGCAGCGGGCCGGTCAGGAGAGGTCTGCCACGCCATGTGGTCACCTCCAGGGCAGGCGGGAATCGAACTCATGCGGAAGCGGCTTTAGATTCTCAGTGCTGTGGTTTAACCCACTGCACACCAGGGAGGGCCCTATTTTAACTCTTTTTGCAATTTTTTACTATACTTTTTAAAGAGTTATTTATGCATACAGAATTGGGGTAGAGACCAGAGGTGCAGAGGTGGTGAGAGGATTCACCAGAGACAGAGCGGGGAGCAGAACAGACAGATCAATGAAGTACACTGCTGAGGGGAGCAGCAGGGATACAGGAGAGAGGTCTGCCATGCCATGTAGGTCAGTTCCAGGGACAGGGAACGAACTCACACTGAAGCAGCTGAGTCTAGCTTGCAGTGCTGCATCCTAACCTGTCACGCCACCAGGAAGGGCCCTTACTATATTAAAAATAAAATTTAGTAGCTGTCTTAGGGCCTAAATATTCATATTGTATACTTATCTATATGTAACTGATTCATATGCACCTAAGGCCAGTGAGCTATAGGAGAATTCTTCTACACTTCATTTCCCTGTTCCCGTTGTTTGTGCTTTTGTTCCAATAACCATCCATGTGACATTGCAGCACCAACATATATTGCAATTATACTCGGAAAGAAACCAAGGGAAGGAAGGAACGCATGACTATATTTACAGAATTTGCAATCTTAACTCTTTTCTTTCGTTATTTCTTTTTATTTGTTTCTGAATTTTTTATTTAACAGCGAATCATTTCTGGCTCTAGTAATGGTTTCCTCCCATCTACTTTCTTTGTGCTATTCTTGTTAAAATATATAATTAAATACATAGGGTCAGTATTACATATACATATATATTGTTTATGCAATAAATTTTAAAGAAACTCATTCTGTTAAGAACAGAGAAGGGAAGAAATAAACAAGTCTAATTCTGGCTTTAATCAGAATGTATTACCTTGACCAGTGCCCTTCGTGGTTTTCATACTGAGCTGTGTAAGTGTGATGTTACACTCTCAGTCTGAAGAACTTTCCTTTGGGGACCTCCCTGGTGGCCTACAGGTGAATTCTCAGAATCATTACTGTGACACCAGAGTTCGATCCCTGTCCAGAGAGTGACCCACAGGGTGCAGCAGACCTCTGCTGACTCTCCACTGCCCCTTCAGCAGGATGTTTCAGTAGAGTCGTCTGTTTTGCGCCCAGCTCTGTCTCTGGGGAATCTTCTCACCCCCTAGTACCTCTGGTCTTCTACACACACACACACTATATATATATATATTAAAAAAGAACTTCCCTTAGTCTTTACTGGAGGATGGGTATGCTAGCAACACTCTCAGTTTTTATTTCTAAATGTATTTACTTCATCTTCATTTTGATAAATGGTTTTGCTCAATGTCTGAGATTCTTGGTTGACTGTTTCCTTTAGCACTTTGAATACTGCGTCTGACTGCTTCCTTGCCTCCCTTGTTTATATGAGAAGCCATGTATTGACTACTAGTGTCCTTTATCAACCAAGGCATCTCCCTTGCTGCCCTCAAGGTTTCTCATTGTCTTTCTCCTCTGCTTGTCGCCAGTGGTGGCTGTGTCTGGGTGTGAATTATGCTGGGTTCATCCTACTTGGGCATTACACTAGTTGGTACTAATCTGATGCGAAACATCCTTGTTCTGTGTTAATTTGTTATGTAGTTTCCACACAACCTCCTTTGGAACACAAGATGGCTTTTAAACCCTCAGTTGGTCACTTAGGACCTTATGTCTAGGCGTGAAGGTGAATGTGCAAGGGAAGACTACCATCTAGGAGCTCTGTCTGGAAGCAGCTATGGACATTGCCTTTTTTCACTGAAATTTCTATTTGGGTGACTTTTATAGACACGTAAAACTTTTAGAGCTTAAACGGAACTTCAGCATCATCTTGTCCATTCATTTTATCTTAGAAATGAGAAAACTGTCGTTTGGCATCAGATTTTAGTTGTAAGAAAACCTTTTAAATCTTTCTTTTACTTTAGAAGTAAACGTAAATGACTTGAGAGCAAACATATTGATCAGTGGTTGTATCAGTAATTCCTGGAGGACATCGAGGTCACCTAGCAATATAATTCTTAGTCTAGTTTGAATATGACCAAGGTCTTAATGATTTCATTGGGTATTTTAAATTATGAATGAAGCAGTTTTCAATTTTAATATTTTCTCTGATATATAGTTAGAGTAGTGGGGTCTCTCTTTACCAAATAGTGAGAACAATTTCATCGCAGTGAAACTGTGGATTCTTAGGAAATAGGAAATGACAACAAAAACATAGGCCCATGAACACAGGCAATCTTTTATGTGATGAAAGTAGAGTCCCTTGAGTGGAAACTTGACTTATTGTGGGAGCACCTATAAAACTTCTGATGTGCTGAACACCTAAATGTGAAAGAGGAAAATGGGGGAGTAAAAGCTTAATAACATGAGGAAAAGCATCATGAATACACTTTTTTCCTACCAAGCAAAAATCAAAGGGAAAATTGATGTGATAGACTCTATGAAAATCAGTATTTCTATTCGTTGTGGAGAGAGTAGAGAGATATATGAAACAGGGGAGTAGAAGAAGACTTGAGTATTTACCAGCAGTGAATCAATACCTAGAATAATGAAATGATCTGAATAAACTTAGAAAGGGAAGCTCTTAGCTCCATAGACTCCAGAACAAAGCACGTAACTGGACATGTTGCAGATGTGGCAGTCAGAAATCCCTCTTAGTTATTTGTGCAGTGGTTTAAGAAAAATATAACTTCTCACCAGCAGTGAATTTGGTAAAGGTCAAAGGACATCTAGTGTTGTCAGGGACATTGGGGGAGGGATTGTGGTTAAAGTCTGCAGGTGCTGTGATGGGGAGAGAATGATGGGGACATATGAGGGGAAAAATCAAATATTGTACAAAAATAAACAACGATGTAGGAAAATAATTTGTTTTAGAGAGTAAATTGCAGAGCATCCCCCCATAAAAAGAATGTGGAGCCAGAATCCTGACTGATTTTCTGGGGGCATGGGTGCGGCAGCTCCCCAGAGGTCAGGGGTGCTGAACTGGGTGACACTGAGTCTGTGTGTTGTCTTCCATCCACATTGGCACATACTAGTGGGGACATTTCCCCGGCTCATGAAGGGCCTGGGTGGCAGGCACCCGGCACAGCCCCACTGGTACAAAAAGCAGAAGGGGCTGCTGGGGATGGACAATCAGGGTGTGAGGGGGAGTCGGCACCAGCCTGGGATCGTGAGCTAGGTCTCCTAGCAGACCCTGGGGCTCAGAAGCAGAATGCTGGGCGACAACATAACAGAATTAAAAGACACAGCAAATCATTTTCCAAGACAAGTTAGCTGTAGAGAGAAGCTAATCAGAAAATGAACTGGAAGAATCTATATTAAATACTCCAGGGTGAGTTACCCCGGGAATGGAGAGTGATTTGAGGACAGAAGATGAAGGTGAAGATAACTGAAAAAAAAAATACAAATGAAAGCAAACAAACAAAAAATAAGAGTGACTTTTCATAAGCCAGCTGTAAGAATTTATGGGGTGAAGGGGAATTAAGAGACATTTTTACTTTTCCAGCACTATTTTAGCTTTTTTTTTTTTTTTCAACAATTAAATGAAAGCATGACTTGGCCTAGTCTGCTTGAGTTTGGGATGAACTGTATATTAAAACAGTGAGTGAATGCTCTGATAGAAACAACATGAACCTGAAAATAACATGTGAAGTGGATACTTTCCATAAAAAAGCAGAAGCAGCAGGTGGTGTTACCTTGCCCCAGATAACCGCTCATTCTCCCCAACAGCTACTCCTTTGTTAGAGGAGGGAATTCACTCTTCTGTTTCAGAGATCAAACTGCTTAGACTCTTGCTAAGAAACAGCATTATCATCTGGTGAGATGAGCACCCTGGAGAATGCCAAGGAGGTGCTGGGGTCCCTGAGTGTGTGGGGTCCTGCTCCTGACCACCCTGTCCCCTTCCTCAGCTTTACTGGGTTGCGGGAGCTGCTTACTTTTGGGGTGAGGAATATGAATTTGATCTGCATTTTTCAAAAATGTTTACCTGGAACTTGGATTTTGGATCAGAACTTTGACATTGTCATGTGTCGTGCTAATTAGGTCATTGGTAATTGCAGTGACATAATTTGCTAGGGACAGACACTCGCAGCCACGTGATTGAACCTGCTGGCTGGTCCTGCTCCCTGCACTGGCATCACCCTCCTGCCACAAGCCAGTGCCCCCTCTCCCCCCAGGCTCAGGCCCTTCTATTCTCAGCAGTCAACTTCTGGTTTGGGACACAGGGGACCGCTGCATGGTCCCTCTTGCTAGCTGTTGTCTCACCTTCTGAAGTCAGGCAAAAAAGTAGGAGTTTCATTTGCAAATGACACTTCTCAGGACATTTCACCCAGTGACTGTGCTCTTCCAGTCACCCTTCGGGCCCTTTACCATTCTGGAGATGCTGCAGTATGGTCAACCATTATGTTATGAAAAATCCAAAGAACGGTGAATAACATGACATCTCCCTTCATGGGTGCACATAACATACTTATTAATGTAGCACAAAAGTTCATTAACATTTTTGAGGTCAAGTTACACCCAGACCTCTTTGAGAATTGGTGGAGCTTGTTAGCCTTGAGCAGAGACCTCAGACTCAGCCCATGATGTCACTCCACACTGTGTCGGTTGGTATTTTTGTGACCTTGGGCTGGTGACTTAAGCCCCACACCCCAGTTT
The DNA here is from genome assembly GCF_000260355.1 of Condylura cristata. Lineage (NCBI taxonomy): Eukaryota > Metazoa > Chordata > Mammalia > Eulipotyphla > Talpidae > Condylura > Condylura cristata. The sequence continues at coordinate 3,287,028 of NW_004567108.1, read as the reverse complement.
CACTGGTTTCACAGGCCTCATCTTTTACTTGCAGATTCTGATATTATTACCTTGCAGGTTGTGAGGGTTGAGCTGTGTGCTACTTGCAGATTTCTTAGCACTTAAACTATTCAGTGAGTCATTCCACGAATTTGTGATCTTTTCTGCATGTTATGATATTAAATTTCAGTGTCTTGACCCTGGACTGCAAAATATTTCCATCTAAAATTAGAGCTTTGTATATATCCCAATTCACTTTCAATTTTTTTCAGATCTAACTTGGAGTTCCAATATGGTGAATAATCATTGATTTATTTTTGTCATACAAATAAATACCCCAGCCAAATTATGAACTTACTAAGAAAGTCAGTTGATACTATAACTTCACTTCTTATCAGTTGCAAGAGCCAACACTATTTTGACACTTCAATAATCCTTGAGTACACAAGGGAAAATTCTCCGTCCTTCTTAGACTAAGTCATCACAACAGCTTCAGACTGGTTAGCACAGGAAAAATCAACTTGATGACATGTGCACGGGAAAAACCACAGTAGTTCTGTGGGTCCTGTTTGGAGTTGAGAGAAGGGGTTTAAATCCTAAAACAGGAGCTGTGATAGGGTTTGGGGTACAGGGAGAAAGGAGGGGACTTCACATGGCAGGGAAGTCGTCATCTTGCTTCTGACGTGTTTCTCAGAGAGCAGGCTTATGTTTCTCACAGATAACCTGGCCCTGAATGAACCCCACAGCACACTCTATAGCCTACTATAAAGGGCAGGGATCGCTGCTTTGATGAGGAGAGGGGCAAGAATTGAAGAGAAAGGACAGACCTTCTCCTCAGACTCCAGGGGCTGCATCATTCTTGACTCAAAGTCCTCTCTGCACACCAGAACAGGGGACCGGGTCTGAGTCTGGGGGTCTGATTTAAGCACCTCTGCTACCCATGCTACCATGAGCTCCAAATCCTGCTTTCATTCGATGCACAGACTTCCTCTTGGACTCTCATCAGACACATACGGATACTTAAGCACAGGCCCAGTGTACGTTCTAGGATGGGTTACAGCCTGGTCAAGGAGACCGGAGACAAAACTCATTGTTGCCAGCACCGTGATGTGCTCCTGGTAGAAGGTCTCAGCAAGGGACACCTGTGCTGTGGGGCTGCTGACCAGCTGCTGGTTCCTCTGCCTAGGTGAGTTTGGGTCTGCTTGGCAGAGCTGGTCACATCTGGGTAGGTCTTGAAGGATGATCCGAGTGATGAGTTTGGAGGGTGTTTCAGGATGCCACAGCATCTTCCCGGCTGCCTACTGCAGTCCAGAAGCATTGTTTTCATAGAATTCCCTACATCTCCCAGTTCTAATAAATCTATCAAAGAGACAAAACATTTGGCTGATGAGACCTGCTCTCCATGACCCCATTTTAGAGCCTCGTGATCACCTGTAGTTTTTCAACGGCTTTCCAAACAACTCTGCAAATTAACTCAAATATTATTCACCACGTCTCCTCTACCTGGCAGCTAAAAATAGATGAAAGAGGTTGCTGGCTTAGATGAAATAGTGAAAGGTCAAGAGCACACCAAGTATAGAGAAGAAACGAATTTACACAATTTAGGAAACAGAAGTGAAGTACACATGGGTTCTTCAATATGGTGTGTGGAAATGTGTGTGGTTGTGTGCATGTGTGTGTGAGAGAGAGAGAGAAAGGCTGTTCATGCTGTACTGTCCTATTGGCAGAGTCTGAAGCAAATATTTTGAACAGAGCATCTCTGTGGGTGGGATTTGCAGCGTCAGAGCTTCATGTCGGAGGGAGTGTTCCTCTCGTTGCCTTTGCTACTCTAAAGAGAGAACTTTAATTACACAGTGGCAGCCACCAGAGACAAAGTCAGAGCGTCTAGCAGAACTGAAAATACATTCCAAGACCCAGACACTTAACAACGTGTTAAGTGACTTAAACACCCTGACTCTTCAATTTGTGATGGTTGATGGAATATAATTTGGTAATTAGCAATGTGTGCATTCCTAATATGACAGTGTTTTATATAATCTCGGTGAATTATGTAAATGTCTTACATATAAGTTTATATTTTTGTTTCTGCCTCATTATTAAATATCACATATGCTATAGTGTTCTTTTTTAAGACAATGCAATTAAAAACTTTAAATGAGGTAATCAGAAGGCCACAAAAAGCAATCAGTCTGAAATATGTAATCAAACAGAGTAAGAGGGAAACACGGCTAAGTATTTAGGGGAAGGTAAGCCCATTGATGTCAACCCAAATGGGGGAGAGGGCTTGCAGGGAGAGGAAGAAAAGTAAAAGAAAAAAATGTGTGATTGCTGCATTTGCAATGAAAGGTTCCATCCCTGAAGCATTTTTGGATTTTTGTTGGGTTGCATTTCCATTAAAGCCATTTATGTTATTTCACATTGGGTATCTGGTATACTTAGTCCTTTTTACTCAGTCTTTGGAAGAGGTTAGGCGTACCAGTCTGTACTGATTAGCAGAACATACACATTCCTACTTCGGCTTCACATTGTGGCTTCACATAGCTTTAGACCTTGCACCATATTTTTTTCTGACTCTTGAGTATGCCCACAGCTCCCGCTACAAATGTCAAGGACTCTGTGTGTCCTGGTCTTTTGTCGTGCTTGTATGACATGACTGGCCTTCTTGGGATGGTGTCTATAACAAGTATGATGTTTATAGTGGTGGAAGTGGCATGTGTCATATGCTGCTCCCAGGGCTCATGTATTAGTTATGGCTGCGTCTTGTGAGATCCATTTTGGCCACTCACCATTTTTGTGTTGCATATAAGATTTTGAGTATAACTCAAATAAAATTCTCAAAGCAGCAAGAGGCTGCAAAGATCCCCAGGTGGAATTAACATCTTTAATTTCTAAAGTTTCTTGTGATAGTTGATTTCTGCAGTGGAAGTTTCTTTGAACGAAGAGAGCCAGGGAAAGACAGACTTTCTCCAGCATAGAAGACAGCTCATGTAAAGCCAGTCGTTGACCTCTAACGCTAGAAAGCCAAAGATGTTAGATGCCAGTTCTATAGGTAGGACCATCCAGAAAAGGACACCAATATCTGTTGAAGAAACAAAGAAGGTTCTTTTTAAAAGTGTTGTAAAATGTCACTCCTGACATGATATGAGCAGTCTTCTCATCATCAAATTTTTGGTTCTTTGCCTTCCACATAACCACAGAATTCTGTCATTTTCATGTCTAGAGTTGTCACCTTGCTGCTGACCTTCACCTTGCATGGAAATCAGAATGGAGTGAGTTCAGCTTTGTCCCAGGTGGTCAATTAATTCCTCGCTCTCTTGACTATAGGCTGAAAAGAATATATTTCTGTTAATGTTAAAAGACGTATTATCTTCTAATATCTCTTCTATTGAAGTTTGTTGGCTTTTTTAGTCTAATTTACAAATCATAAAAATGGCCAATGTTAAGGTTGTGATTCAGTGACAAATGTTTTTAAACACATAGCCATCAGTTATGACAGGAAACCTTCCCACCCCACCCCCCAATTGCTCTTGATCCCATGTAATCATTTCCTTTCTCATTGGACCCCTCCCCTCAGACATCATCTTTCTGCTCTCTGTCACTGTAGTTGTACAGAATCCATATAAACAGACTGACATTATTTTTGTATCTGATTCCTTTTCATTAGCACACAGCTTTTGAGATTCAACCAAGTAATTGAAATCAGAAATCAATAATGGATTTCTTTTAATTTTTTAAAATTTCATTGAATTTGTTTATCCAGTCATCCAGGTTCCCCATATTTGTCATTAAAACTGTTTTAACATTCAGGTATAAGTATTAGTATAGACATTGCTTTCATCTTCTTGGGTAGCTGTCTGGAGGTGGGATTCATATGCTGTGTATATTTCTTTGAACTAAGTACAAAATGCAAATTCTCAAAAGTGACAGCCCCCATTGCTTTCCCAGCAGCACTACAAGCGCTTCAGTTGCTCCAGGTTCTTGTTAACACTTAGCATTGTCTGCCTTTTCCAGTCGAGCAATTTTAGGGATTTGTTATCACATCTCATTGGGGATTTAATTTGCATCTCCCTAATGACTAAGTATACTGTGAATCTTTTACTTTGCATACCTCTATGCAGTGTTCATTTAAACCATTTGTTCATCTTTGTAATCAGATTGTTCTTACTGCTATTAGTCATAGGCATTCTTGTGTTCTGGAGACAAGTCTTTTATCAGATTTACCTTGCAAATATGTTCTTGCTGTTTGAAGCTCCCTTTTATTTTTTAGCAATGTCTTTTGAAGACCAAAAATGTGTAAGTTTAATCAATCCTAGTATGTGCACATATAATTGTGTATTTCACATCTATATGTCATTTACCAAAAATATTTATCTAATCCATGGTTCTAAAGATATTTTCTAATATTTCCTTGTAGAAGTTTTTTATAGTTTGGTGTAAAAAGCATAAGGTGGGAATTTACTAGGTTTCTTTTCTTTTTACTTGGGACTATGGGTACCAGACATCATCGGTTGAAAACATTGTTCTTTCCACATTGAATTAATTCTGTGACTCTTGTTTAAAATTAATTGCTCATGTGTGTGTCCCATTCTAAGTTTTGGGCAAAAACATGTTTTTACCCAGTCTTTTGACAAGAAAGTTGGTAGCAGTCGCTTCCCTATGAATTCAAAAAGCAAGAGGACATATTGATTCATAGCAGTTGTATGAGGATTTGATGAAATATTTTTGTTGCCTTCTGTGTGCCAACAGTTTTAGCCAGGTGGTCATTTCTCTGGGTGGTATTTGCTGTGTTGTCACTTTGTTCACAGTTGTCATGCTAGACTTTTGCTTTGCTTTGTTTTGCACATTGCTGCTCTGACGCATAAGTCACTCATTGCCCTAAGTGAGCGGCGGCTCAAGTACAGCACCTGGCATACAAGTAGACCCGAAACGATGTCTGCCGAGCCAGAGGAAAATGGATACACGCAGCAGTGGCAGTTACAACATTATATTTTATTTTGAAATTCTCATTTGAAAATTTTGGAACACCTTCAATTTGGGACAGGGAAACAAGGTCTTACTGTAAAAGTCCTTACATTAATTTTTCTTCAAAGGAGAACAAATCATTTTATTTTTTGAAATGTCTTATAAACCAAAATCACAAAAGCCATCTTAAAATTACCCCTAATATGTTTTCCTGAATAACACTGATCCATATTTTTCACACCTCCTTTTAATTTTTGTGCTTGAAATTACTTCTGTACACCTGAAAGCAAATCCATCTAACAAAATCATCTGAAGTTAAATTATCACTAAAAATACATCCTACACTGCCTACTTTAAGTGATTCTCATCAGTGAATAAATTACATCATTGTCATCAAGTAGTAAAAGAAATTCCATGCTGTCCTTCCTACATAAATGAAAACAGCAGGGCTTATTCGATATTTTTCATGTATCTATTGAGATATATTCCTGCTAGTGCCTCTGCTCCACAAGCCAGAGGCTGTCCTTAGAGGAAGACAGGTAGTCTGACAGTGAGAATAAGAGTCCCTACTTCCTAGAGGTCAGTCTTGGCTAAGACATGAACGTTCTTCTTAAGAATTACTAACATGTTCCTCTTTACCATTCCTACCTGTTTTATCACAAATTGTATTTCAAATATATACCGTTTTCCTTATTCCTTGTTGTAATTTCTTTCAATCTTCTAGACTTCGGGGTTTTCTGTGAAACCCATCCCTGAATGCAATTCTGATTACAAGTCACATCCATATCACACACACAAACACACTCACATGCATATGTGAACACAATTTTGCAGGAAGAGGATGCATCCACTTCTATATGGGTGCAAATTAAGCAAATTGTTTTAAAAAGTGGAAAGTTTACATGTTTTGTAGCAAAGTGTTTGTCTTAACCATTCTGAAGTAAACATCAAAATATTAGTGTTACCATTCTGAAGTAAACATCAAAATATTAGTGTTACTTGTTAGTTTTTCTTTTTCTTTCTTTCTTTTTTTTAATACAGTTAGGGCTTTTTTCCCCTTTCCATGACAAAACGGTCTACTGTGTAAATGGTTAAGGAGATACTGCTGAGCCACCGGCCTTACTGAAGGTGAGAAAGCTCTCAGCGTATGGTTTCCTAGAGGTCATTTTGCCTCTGTCAAAGGCACTTTTTTTCTAGAAAGCACTGGATAACACTATAGTCAATATTACTATTTTAGCCATTTTATCTACATGCTCAGTACCAATCAATTGTGCCATTTAGGATAGTTGGAATAAAATCGTCATCAAAATGGCTCAATTTATGAGCCAACATGAATTCAGCTGAGAGCTCCGGCAGAGGGCTCAGGTCCTGTGCTTGCTATCTCTGTGTCCTCTGCAAAACGTGTCAGTGTAGCTGCATGTTATTGATGCTGTCTATTATGTTGGCTGCTGTCTTATCCCTGATCAATGGTATATTCATCCTGTTTTATATTGGTCAAAAAATAAGTTCATTTAATTTGGGGACTTCCCATAAAATCGTTGCTTGGTAATAAAATCTGTTCCTTCTGAGTCTAGACACAGTCATGATTTTAAATTTGTTTACAACTTCAGAAATAAGTTACAGGATTCCTCACCAGTTTTATGATCGGTTTATGTTCTCGCAGACGAGCAAATCTACAAGAAAGCATGAGATGTTTAT
>NW_004567108.1:3235499-3280164 GCF_000260355.1 Condylura cristata | reverse complement strand
CTGGTGAATCCTTTCACCCTCCGCATCTCTGCCTGTACCCCAGTTCCATATGAATAAATAAATAAATCTTCAAAAAAAAAGGGTGGGGGGATATCTCTTTTTACTTAGACCTTCAGTGTCCCAGTGGTGATTTTGTCCTTTTTCTTATGTGGATGGTAGCTGCCTCGCTGGACACACATAAGGGTAGAGGTGACAGAGGGTTCTGGGCTCTGGGCTGGTCAGTCTCTGGGGAGTTACTTCTTATCTCTAGAAACAGGTTAACGCTGAGAGCAGCAGTCTCCCAGAGCACATCAATATGTCAAAAAAAATCAGAATTACAAAAAATAAAAAGTGGGATTTATACCCAAATGATCCATGATACTCTCACGAGGAATAACAATAATGACAACAGAAAATCTTATTCTAGCCAATAACGTCTCCCACCCAAGTACTAACCCGGCCTGACCCTGCTTAGCTTCCGAGACCCAACGAGATCAGGCGCGTTCAGGGTGGTATGGCCAGACTACCCAATCACTTCTAAAAAGAGTTACGGAGATTTTAAAATCGAAAAAGACAAAATATCATTGATTAAAATTTTGTTAAAGCTAAATGCGCTGGATACATCATTTTAAAAAGTTGGTTGTTTCAAAACAGAGAGCTCAATCTTTGACTTCTAGCTCAACTTAATATAAACTGGGTAACTACCTCCAAAGAGAGTGAACCCACAAGAAACGAGCCGTGCCCAATAAGACAATACAGAAATGTAAGAAAATCAGAAGTGACTTCAACATTGAAATGATAAGAGGTTCCTGTGGTTTCCTTGCACGGAACAGCCAGTACGCTCTGCTCGGGACGCCCGTCCCTGCAGCACCGACAGATGGCGCCAGTGCTCAGCAGGAAGGTTACGCCTCTCTCTGGGAAAGGGAAAGCGCTGGAGTCCCAGTTATTCCACACTGTTAAGCGGCTGGGATATTTTGGATACAGTTTTCACACAGACACCTAAGCCAGAATGCCTACACACTTCTGTTGGGAATGTTTTGAGAGAATGTTATCCAAGAATTTGTTGATAAGCAATTGTAGAGCTGTATTCATAGAAACAAGTTTGGCAAATGAAAATACAGTAATGAGGACAGAAGTCTGCCTTGTGGTGAGGTGGCTTCAGCAGACTCCTGCATTTGGTTTAAAAAGAGGCAGTAAGGGGTGGCCCTCCGGGTCTCCAAGTCAGCTGTGTTTTCAGGCTGTGCACAGGGCAGAGCAGGGGGAGGGATGTGTGCTGAGAACACAGTTTGAATTGTTTCACCTGTAAGATCCTTACTGTTGTAGTGCGTAGATAGAACATCCCAGGAAGAAGATCCTGGCTTTTAAAATGACTGTTTCTTAAAAGTAAATAAGGATCTCTCAGTATTGTGAAGTTCTCTCTTGGATTCATACACACTTCTTCTAAAGTTACAGGACTCAGTTTTTCATTGGAAAAATGTTAATACACTTGTCAGTCCGTCAATCATTAGGTTTTCTAGAATCTAGAATATGAGCATTTAAGAGATAAAATAGCATGCTGATAAAATGAGGGTGCCCGGTGCATCCAGTGTATGTATAAAGCCATCTGTGCATACATGAAGCTCCTCTCGTTCCTGAAATGAGCTTTGCTGCGAGCCGTCAAGTTTCTTTTGGTTGAGATACGCTATCAAGGTTTCATTTTGAAAAATCTGGTTCTTGCCCATTGTGTCACTGATAGGAGTCATTTCTTATGTATATATCAGAGAGTCAGTTGTGCAGAGGTGGTGAGAGGGGAGGCGTAGGTAACAGTTTTACCAGGTTATTATTATCACTGAACTCTAAAATCTGTGCGGTTTGGGTGTGCACGTGTGCATGTCTCACCATTTAACATTATATGTATGCGGTCGTTGTGTACCCATGGTGAAAGTTGCGTTCTGAAGGTTTTTCCTAAGAACACTTAGCAATATATTGTCAGCAAGGCGTTCAGGAGAGAAATGACTGAAGCCTTTTGCTTTACTGAAGTTAAGCCAGAACTGAATCTCTTAAGGTATTTTGTAGTGTTATTTTCACTCATCACATGTAATTTTGTAGAACGAATATATCCATCATGGATGCTTCCCATTGGACCCACCGTATCTATATGTAAAGTATTTTTATTTTTAGTTAAGTCTGAACTTAGAAACGCAGGTAAGGCCACATGTTTATTGATCAGTAATTGTTGAGCTGTGTATATGCAGGGCACGTGTTTACATATTACACCTGGCATAAAATGACATCAGCAGTGAAGTACCTAGTATGGCCTCACATGAATTGGATTTAAAAATGTAAAATAGGCCCTCCCTGGTGGCGCAGCGGGTTACAGCACAGCACTAAGAAACTAAAGCCACTTCGGCGTGAGTTTGATCCCCGCCTCAGAGGTGACCCACATGGCGCGGCAGACCTCTCCTGACCCACCCGCTGCTCCCCTCAGCAGTTGACTTCGTCAGTAGCCTGTTCTGCTCCCCGCTCTGACTCTGGTGAATCCTTTCACTGCCCCTGCACCTCTGGCCTGTTCCCCAGTTCTGTATGCAGAAATAAATAAATCATTTTTTAAAATGTAAAACAAAACTGGTGGTTTAAGCAGAAGGCAATGAAGGGATAGAGCAGATCAAAGTACTAAATATATGCAAAACAGAGGAGCAAAAATTCGTTTAGCAGACTCAGTGAGAAAGACCAGTCATCACTTTATGGTCTATGACTATTAATCTAAGGTCTATATACTACATCTAGGATAGTGCATTAGCAGTTAACGTCCACCAACATCATCTCCCCATCCATAAGTATAGGAACCACCTAGGTAGTTGTGCCTCCTTTACCAGCTTTGTCTTCATGTGCCAAGGGACACATGTCTGGTATAAGAAGTTAGTAGTTGTAGATCCCTCTGCCCTATCTGGGTAGTTTAAGGTGTCCATCAGCATAGTAATGACTTAGGACCATATAACAATGCCCTTGTTTCAGTCTCACCTTCCACTCAGCGTGCGCCAGAATTATTTCCATAATACTTGCTGAAGTGATTGTTTTTTGCAGGACATTTGGGCAAATGGTTCATATTCCTCAGCCCAAACGTGCTTACTGCACAGGATCTAAGGGCAGGAGATATGGCAAGTATTTTATTCGTACTCAGACCATGTGTCTGTGAGCTGACAAAGCGCCTGGTGTACCGGCTGCTTGGTAAATGTGGATGTTTTGAATGACTGCATGCAAAATATTATTATGGAAGTTCTCACTACAGTGGATTGCTCCCCATATGGTGAGGGTGGGTGCATGAGCTACAAAGTGGAAGGTTTAGGGCTGTGTTGTCAAGCACTTTGTCAGTGTTCCATGGGGTGAGAATGTGACGGCATCAAGGGTGCAACCAACCAGGAATGCATCTCCTGGCAACATCAGCTGAGGTCAGTGAAAGTCACATTTGACACATATTCTGGATTCAGAAACAAATATTGGAGGCCAATGAGGAAGAAGATTTGGCATTTTGAGCCTGGCTAGAAGAAGAGTGTGTTGTCATAAACCAACACCAGGGAGTCAGAAGTAAAAAGAAGTCTGAGAGACATCGTATGAATAGGACTGTGGGACCCTTTGGCTATCCATGGGCATAATGGACAGTCGGAAATGTATTCCGGGGATTTTATAGAATGTTTGGGGCTAGAGATGGTGAACCTAGATATGATAGAGGATGCTTATGGAGCAGACGATCATGGAAGAAAGTATGTGAAGAATTATCATCCTGTGACAGCAAGCTAGGAGAATGAATGTGTACAGGGCAGCAAAAGGGGGGGAGAAGACGAGCCAAAAGCAACAGCCAAAAATAGAGACAGGAGTGATGAAGTATAAACTGAAGGTCAGAATAAACTGTCAAGAAAGGGGGTGGATGGTCAATGTCATTTGTCTCAGGTGTGAAGGCAAGTATCTTGGGAAGTCAGCCACACTTGGGCACTAGGAAGCCATGGATCTGGTCCCCCAGGCTTTCTGCAGAGTAATGATGATAGAAACTCTTCTGCAGTGGACTAAAGTGAGTGAATGAGTAGAGTAGAAGAAATATTTTGAGATGCTTGACAAAATAGTTATAGTAGGAAATGTTTGACAAAAGATATGGGAAAAGTGGTAGAAGTAAGTCTATTTGTAGCAAGAGCTTGGCCCACTGCAGACAATGAGATTAAAGGTGGAGGAAAGGATGGGTGAGATCAGCAAGCCAAGCCAGCAGGAGGCAGCATGCCTGCAGGAATCTTGGCTGCCAGAGGGAAGGCAGGAGGAAGAAAGAAGTTGCTGCTGAGAGCTGATCATCTGGGGAGGGTAGAGGTGAGGTTGGAGGAGGCGTTGGTTGGGGAGGTCTTTAGGCTTCCAAAGTCGAGGGTACTCCTCCTCCCCACTAGAAGCCACCCTACATCCAGGCCGGTGGTGGGCTTGACTGGCTGCTTAGACATTCCTCCCAGGGGTACAGCTTAGACATTCCTCCCAGGGGTACCCCCAGCTGGCTTCCTTCTCCAAGACCTTGGAGCATCTTACCATCAACCACATACTCCCAGGTCAGGAGGTCAGTGACCTCATTCTTATCTTGAGCAATTACTGTATTACGTGGTCTACTTATTTAAAATGCCTTCTATGACATACAAATAGAGGCCTGACTAGTAGCCAGAATATATGGCTTCCAGTGATTGTCCTGTCCTGTGATTTTTTTCCAGGGGGGAATGAATTATTTGTTAACTTCTCTACATCTTGGTGTCATTCATTTAAAAACCAAAGACTTTGAATTTATATTTTCAAAGATGTCCTTCAGTTGGATTTTTTTTCTATTTCTAAAAAGTATCTTTGTTTTCAATTTCAGTATTTAATTAAAAGTTTTATAGTCAGACTAAAGTGCTTATTTGATAAGTGATCTTATTTGGAAAAATAAAATATTTAAATATAAATCCAATTAGGGTAGAAGTAACATTGAGTGTGTCCATATTTCTCACAGTGATCCAGGAGGCATATTAATAGAAAAGATCTTCAATATTTAATAGCTGTTGCTGTTAGCTGTTGTTTTTTCCAGTTAAATAAATACATCCAAACATGTTAGTATGCTAAATATAGCAAATAAAGTTATGCTGTAAGAGTGGACGTGATCTCTTTACACATGCTTAATGAATATGAGCACTAAATGCATTGGGAGTTTTACTCAATCCTACTGTACTCTGATAAATGATGTTTAAGTGGGAAGTACACAGACATGTGTTATTATTGCCCCCCCCCCGCCCTTTGTTGCATAAAACTGAGGAGCAGGCCAGAGGTGCAGGGGTGAGAGGATTCACCGGAGACAGAATGGAGAGCAGAACAGGAGGATCTGCTGAAACACACTGCTGAGGGGAGCAGCGGGGAGACAGGAGAGGTCTGCCGCACTCTATGGGTCACTCCCTGGCCGGGGATCTAACTTCTACCCCGGTGGTGATAGCGCTGAGACTTAGCCTCTAACCTGGGAGGCACTTGCCCATTTTAATTGCTTTGTGTGTGTGTTTAATCATACACAAACACAAACACACATAAGTTCTCTCAGCAACCCTGTGAGCTCGAAATCTTTTCTCTAGAGTTTAGAAAACCAAGAGTCAAAGAAAGGTGTAGGTTTTTCCAAGGTCACAGTCTTCAGTGCTAAAGCTGGTTGGGTTATTACACCTACATTCTCACCTTCATGTGGTACAGCCCCATGGAATGAGGAAACACAGAGTCAGATGCCTCTGTGCTGTGCCCAACTAGAGTTCATTGAATTCACTGCACTAGACCTTTACATCAAGTCCCTAACACAAGTCATCCATTTCCCCTTGGTGGACATTTGGGTTGTTTCTGATTTTTGCTCTTATGGATAGAATATCATGATACTCTGTGCATGTCTTTGGCTTTATATTTTGCAAGAGTTTCATGCCAAATTGTTTTCCAGTGTGCTTCGATAAATTATATCCCCATCAGCAATAGAAGCTATTCTGTTAATTCTCATTTTCTGCATCACTTGTGTTGCTTAACTTTATAAACTGAAGAGGAAATAATTCATCAGGTGGGGAAGGTTGTAGTACTTGGTGCCCAGGGAAAATAGGCCTTCGAAGCCACAAAACTTTCTGGGTTGGAAATTTAGTCCTTTTGATTTATCCAAAGCTGTATGCCATGCACAGTTTTTCACCTTTCTGAACGTCATTACCTACTTTTGTAAATTAAAGATTTTTAGTATAATCTTTTAAACATAGTAACTACATAATAGGCTGTTGTTATAAATTCCCTAAGTATGTGCATGTCAGCAAGTAATCTGTGGTGGAACTGCACGCTCAATGAGAAACAAGTTATCATCAAAGTAATTACTCCTCATGGATCATGGTGGGGTCATCAGTAAGTAGTAAATGACACCAAATTTTTATCCAAATAGTCACACTTTTCTTTTTTCTAGATATAAATACACATACATTTAATGACAGGTTAAGTCAGTATAGATGAAAAACCCAACACGACTTCCTGCGTTTGTTAGATCGAATAGAGCGGAAATGGGTGGGGCTTTGGGGATTTTGTAGGTCAGATTATAGGACCAGATGTTTTTAAACTACAAACCATTATGGAGACACAGGTGAAAGTGTAACCCAAATCCTAGCCCTAACCCAACCCAGACTGAAGAGAGTATGGGGGCAGGTGGGAAAGAGGGGGTGCTTAAATTGAGCCTTAATGAATCGCAGGCCCAACTCTTGGGCTGTTTACTAGACTTGGGGCTGAGAAGTGTGTGAATGCCAGTACTTAACTCAACCTTGAAGCTGTAATTTGCTAGCAGCCAAAAGATCAAATTAATACATAATTATCAGTTCAGAGCATGTCCGTTATGATGTTTCTCAGTGCTCTGATGAGACCTCAGGCTTGGCTAGATTTTTAGTTTTTAGTGGTTGGTTTCCTGGACTCTATCTTTGGTGATATATCTCATTCTTTGGAGAAAAACATCAGAATTTGCTTAATTATTTTACAAATGTCCTAAGAAGAGTTAATAAAAACTTTCAAAAAATTAATATAATCTTCCACAAATGACATAGACACCCAGGCGTATGTCTCCCTAATTGTGGGGAGGAGGCAACTTTATCCATAACTTCATTACTTATACAAGCTCCTTTCAACAGGATAATTGCTCTGCAAATGCCATCTTGACATTCAAATAAAAACAACTTCAAATCAAAATGGATTTTGATTAAGAAATCTTGACATTGGCAAAAATTTATTAGAAAATGTCACAAAGAAATGGATTGGAACTATACTACACAGGCATCTCATCGACAGTTTTATTCAGTTCAAAAGGGGGAAGAATATGCTAAAGAAGTTGATACCAGACCAGAGACAGAAATTCTGTGACCCTCATTACAGAAAACTAATCTAACCAACTGTGAATTGGCCCTTAGAGAATAGTAAATGGTTATCATTTTTATTTTCAGAAATAAGAAACCCTTTGGTCTCACTAAGTGATGTACTACTTCTTATACTCTCTATGAACAGTTGTTCTTCATTTAAATTTACTCTATAATATATACCTTAAAAAATCAGGGCGGTAGAGACCTGGGAATCATAGACATAGCTGTGGGTCCTGGCACAGTTGCTTGAATAGTTCATTAGCCCTCTACATAGATCCCAGGGAATTCTTTGATATTGTTTTTAAGGTAAATTCATTATTCTGAAAATATTTGGTTTCCAAAAAGACAAAACTTTCGACACAGGTGGCCTAAGTAATAACATACTGAAGATAGGGATTATAATCAAACAAAAAAATTCAGTTTGAGATATTCCTTTGGTGAAATCACTTCTCTTAATTGCTAAGGTCAAGACCATTGAAGTAACAGACTGCCTGCCCGTTGTGGTGTGAGACATTTCCTATCGGCATGCACATGCACACACACACATGCACACACACACATCATCAGCTTCAAAGCTCTTGTGACTTTCCCTTACAGTCTAGGCTTGTTGAATTCCCAGCATGTGACTAACATCAACAAAAATGAAAATGAGATGATGTTTTCCTTTAACGTTAAGTATCAAAGGTCTTACTTGCAACAGGAACACAACTACAATAGAAAAAGACGCTGAGTTGCCCTCAAAGGGCACAGGGTGTGGAGGGGCTGGAGGGCTGGGGCTCTGGGCAGGTTGATTGCACTTTGGAGTGAGAAGGATCAGAATGCAGGCCAGTGAGCACAGGGTGCCAGCATCCTGTGGCTGTTGACCTTTGATCCAGAGAACGAGGCAGCCTCTCTCTGGTTGTGATTGACAGTTCCCTGGTAAATGACATGAACACTTTTTCAGGTGTCCGTTGGCCTTTTTCAGTCTTTTTTGGAGTAGTGTCTGTGCATCTCTTCTGCCCATTATTTGATTGCATTTTTTTGTTCCCTTGTTAAGTTGTATGAGCTTTTTGCAAATCTTGGCTATTAGCCCCATGTCAGATGTATGCTGAATTACACTATTTTTTTTTTAAGATACATAGAGCCCTGGATTATACTTTTGAATCCGTTACTCTGATCCAAGCAACATTCACATTAAAAATAGTCTGTTGCTTAAAAGTTACAGACCGTCAGCTAAAATCAAAGAGTTTGCTGCTATCAGCAGAGGAAGGAAAGTGGCTTGTTGGAAGATGGTGCTCTGGGGAACCCTTTGACGTTAAAATGTAGTAATTTTGTAAACTGGACAGAATCTCTTCACTTCTCCAGGCTTCTGTTTCTCACCAGTGCAATGAGAATTGTGTTGTTCTTTCACATGTCTTCCAGGGTGATGCTGAATATCATTAGTTTGTCTCAGGCTTACCTTATATTCTAGAATGTTTTGTTATTCTTAGAAATATATTCTTCAACGGTTCTTTTCAATTAAACAGCTCAAAATCTTTGTTTTAAATTACAATACACAGAACAAGATGAAACTTTCAAATATCATTTCCTTCATGATGCAAAACAAATGTTTGTCCTTTCCACCTAAACAAGACTGGGTTTTGCCGGGGATCATGAAGGTTATTCCCTCCTCAAGCTGGCTGGTCATTATTCAGTTCCACGGCAAGGGAATGGCCTGGTGACTTAGTCAGTGCCTTCAGAGGTAACTTAGTATATGGGGAGCTAAAGCGGAACCTTGTGTCCAGAACTAGCCATGAAACTCTTTGTCATCAGCACTTACAATGTTGTCATAAATCAACATAACAAACACTAGGAGTCAGACCAAATTACTGTCATATAAATCAGTTCTAAATTTCTCCTCATGTTTGAAGGAGGTCATTGTGTAGGTCACAAGATTCTCAGTGTGATTTTGTTAGGAGGAAACTATAATGGTGAGAGGTTAATAGAGTCTGGCCAAATAGGGGATGTTTATTGGTGTCGGGTTATTAGGTCAAGTTCCCCAACAGGGGGTGGGTTGAGAGGGCGCTCAAGTTGAAGTCTCTTTTGGGCATTGGCTTCAAACCCAAGGACCCTGGAACCAGCAGGCTTTGTCTAGAAACATCTCTGCAGGTGTGGAGCTCTGTCAAGGTCTCTAAACAGCAGAGCCCTTCCTCTACCTCGCTAGTCACTATTGGGCATCATTCTCTCCAGGGTTCATAAGTTAGTTTGGAAATGTTGCCCATTGCTGGTAGAATAACATAGACTATTGTTCTCCCTAAAATTCAAGAAATGTTAGTCTTCGATTAAGAGGTCAAAGAGTGACTAATAATTCTCCCTCTGTTAAGACTAGGTGTCATAGGGGCAGAGTGTCATTGGAGATTGACTGATTTGGAAAGTGATTCATACTCAAAGATCAAAGCTCACACATTTTCTGTGATCAGAAAAATGCTGTAGGCATAGGTACACAATCTGATGTTTTATCGAAAGTTGAATAGGACTGACTGACTTGGAAAGGCAAGCAGTAAATATATAAGCAAAATTAATCACAAATGATAAACAGTAAATAACAATACTTACAATTTCAGGTAATGCTCATGGTTTGAAGAAAAGAAAATGGTCGTGGGGTATTGAAATTGAGGGCGAGTAGGGAGAAATGGGTGGCAGGAGCTGAGGGAAAGTTTCTGAATTAGCAACTTCTGTTCCAAGGCTCACAGCAAAAGCAAGAGGCAGCCAAGTAAAGATCTGAGAAAAGAAGGGCACAAGATGAAATAGTTGTTTCATGGACCTAAGGAAGAAAAAAAATATCATTTTTAGAGCTTATTGAAGAAGGGAAAGGTGGAAGCTGAGAAACTGGCAGGGATGGAGTCCCAGAGCATCAAGTACTTTGGATGAAGTATTTTTAGATGATAAAGAAATCATCTTCTGGGCTCTTCTAGGCAGATTGATTAAAGAAACATCATAAAAGAAGCTTAACAATAGCATATAGACTTCCTGTCTATATGGGAGAGATCCTAACTGACTGATTAACTTACTAAATAGCCCCAGACACCGTCTTAAATAGCCTCACTGAGTCACTAGAAGCTGGGAGAGGAAAGGGGAGAGCCACTTAGGGAATTTGCTAAAGAAGTCTCTGCAACAGATGCATACAACCCTGCATTCTCTACAGGAAAAAGACAGGGTGATAGGCACTTTCCAGTTCCATGATGGAACCACCCTACAAAGAGAAACGTACATGTCAATGTCTTTTTAAAAAACTACCGCCAGCAGCCTTCAGATCCCCTCCCATGAAATCGACCTTTTGCGAAAGACACCAATAGTTTGGGGCTGCAGATCTTTGCTCTTAGAAAACATCATTATGATGACGGTGACCAGTGATGATGATGATGGTGATGATGATAATTTCATATGAAGCCACTTGACATGTTCAGACAAGAGGTGAAACGATGTCATTAGAACAATTAAGCGTTATCTGGCTGATCTCTTGGAAATAAAGACTGGAGACAGCAGTAGGGGTGAGCAGAAAGGAAACATAGATAGCAAGTAAAATGCTGTTGTACGAATGAAAGCTAGTGGTGATGGAGATATGGCGACCATAGGAGTTAGTATATCACTTGCAGTAGTGCAGAATCAACAGAAACTTGAAGATGTGTTTTACCTTTATTTTGGGGGACAGGTAGTGGGGACATGTATAAGAAAAAGACACAGGTTCAAAATCTCTCCTATGTTTTTGTTCCCAAAGACTGGATTGATGGTGGCCCAAAAGAAAACCTTGGGTAGTGAACATAGAGAAGTCTAGTAAATAAATACATAGTGGAAATGGGAAGTAGGCAGCTGACTGGATAGCTGTAGAACTCAGGAGGGAGGGAGACTTCAAGATGAAAGCATTGGGAATCATCAGCCTGTAGATGATATTTAATGCCTTGGGCCTGGATGACATAACCATGCATGATTTTTTTTTTCCTTCCAGTAATTTCTGTGATCAGAGTTTTTCAGAATTTAACAGGCCTCTTCATAACTTCATATGCTCTGCACAGGCTCACATTACATGTTGCATAATCCATTTAGTGGCAACTTCCATTTCTATGTTTGTTGCAAATTGTTGATAAAATTCACAGGTACCATATTTTATAAGAAATGTTTTCCTGGATTATTTTTTTACTCTTGTTAACGAAATCCAAATTTTTTTATAATGCATTGTGTCAACCTTAAGCACATTCCTTGCCTGGAGCTTAATTATGTATCAAATTCTGTTTCTAGCAGAAGGCATGGGAGGGGGGTTGATGCCTGCAGAGCTCAAAGACATTCAGCCCAAGTTTTGAGTTTCTTCAACGTGGGATGCTGATAGTTTGACATTTTTTTGCATGTCTGAATTAAATAAAACGGTGTTTGAATAAGCATGGGTTTATCTTGGACAACTGGGCTCATAATTAAAATTGTTGAGCATCTTTTCGTAATATCTCGTAGAACAATCCTCACATGATAGCAATTTCTGTCAGTTGAATTGTAATCTATCTTAATACCATCTAATCCGAGGAGCTTTAACATATAAGTGAATTTATGCTTGATAATTATTTGCTCTTTCTTAAAAAGCCAAATAACATTCATTATGTAATGACTTGTAATTATATGAATGCATTATATTTCCCTCTATTTTATTGACTTGAAAATGGGTGATAAAATGTTTGCCACATATAGAGGCTCCTTTGGGGCATGTATGCTGGATATAACTCTTTATCTCTGTGTATCTCTCACAGGGGTCATACCTGAAACCCCTTTTATATTAGACACATTCATGAAACCTACACACCTGAGCTTAAAACACTCATCCCCAATTGCCTTTTGTTACCTCTAATGGATAAAGAATACACACCTGAAGCTTAAAATATTCAAGTCAACATTTTCATTTTCTCTCACCTTCTGCAAATGGTCTTTCATCTTTCTTGTCCATCTCGATAAATGATCTCTCTGTGTCCTACACCCTGCCTGGGGGTCTAATTATCTGGCCAGATTTCCTGTATTCCCGTCCCCGTCTATCTCATGCTGCATTTATGTTGTGTCACTGCTCTAGCAAATGACCACAATGTAGTGGCTTGAAATTGTGCAAAGGTGTTGATCTCACGGCCCAGGAGTCTGCATGGCAAGGGGTCAGCCTGCTGCCGTCCTCTCTGGACATTATGGGGAAGACACACTGTCTCCAGGCTGTGGGCCAGGTCAGTTCCACACAGACCCACCGTTGGGGTCTCCATTCTGTGATGCCTGGTGCCCTGCCTGGCTCTGAACTCCAGCTCCCATCTGCTTCCCTTCACTGCAAAGCCAGCAGCCATGGCTGTGACACGTTCTGACCTTTTCTGCCCCATTTCTTTCCTCTTCTGTCTTATTTCTCTGTCACCAGCTAGAGAAGTTCTAGGCTTTCAAGGAATCATGTGATAAATTGAGCCAATCTAGTTCATCTTCCTTTACATCTGTCCACAGGGATCCTTCACTCCAGCTTCAAAACCCCTTCACAGTAGGACTTAGATGAATGTTTGATTGAATAACCAGGGGAGGGGTCTTGAGGAAGGACATGTCTTTATAGCTCTTCATATCACAAAAGTCATTTTAGGTCACTTCTGCTTTTTTCCCTCCTCCACGTTAGTTTCCCGCTGCCATTGCTGTTTCTGGATGGTCAGTTTCCTCATAGGCCATTTGATGCCATTTCTGTGAGTCATAACTGGGTTATTTCTTCATCACTTATGTTGCTCCAGGTAATTTCACATTCAATTTAGCATACTGTGTTTAGTTGATCCTATAAAACAGCAGTACCTGTACCTTAGATACCTCCAGTGGCTTCTTGAGACTAAAACACGACCCTGCAATGGTCTACACGGTTGACTGTTCTCTCTCATTTCACCAGACAGCTTGATTTTCTTTCTGGCACTTAGCTCTAGGAGAAGCCACTTTCCTCACTGTGCATGGTGTTGGTCTGGGAGGCTCCTTAGAAAACAAGACTTTGCTCTTGTTTGGCATTAACTATTAAAAATACTAAATGTTTTAATATTAAATGCTTTTGATATTTAATATTAAATGTTTTTAATATTTTAATATAAAATGCTTTTAATATTTTTAATATTATATGTTGAAAAATATTTTAAAACTCCTATAGTACATCGACATCGTGGTCATTCTATTTATTTATTTCTTTGTAAAAATTAGTTATGTTGTTGTGTACACACTTATTTCCAGGATCTGTCTGCTGTGAGGCTCTCAAGGTGCTGGGGCCCTCCTCTCTTGGTGAAGGGAACTCAGTCCGAGGCTCCCTCGCCCACTCTGGGGGAATGTGAGGATGCAGAGGCCAGCAGTGGCCTGAGAGTCTGTGCGTCCAATCTCGTGTCACAGACCCTCTCGCTGAGCGCTGAGGGGGGCTGCAGAGCCGCTACTCACAATGAGTAAATCACGTCTGTTAACTCGCTGAGGAACTCCTCCAGGAACAGTGGCCTGGGACTGGGCTCAGGGTGGTCGGTCCTGGTCCGGATTCCTTCCTGAGTCAGCATTGCAAGTTAGCCCAGCTTACTTGAAACGCAGGTAAATAAATTATTCACCCCAAGTGGGTACATGTCACCTTCATCTTGTTGACCAATGCATTTTCTTTAGCATTTTTATTACTGTCCAATGTTCAGTTCTATGGAAGATGCCTGAAAATAACTACTACTGTCATCTGCACAGAAGTGTCCAGTGCGAGAGGGTAGGACATGAAAGCAGATGACTTGCTGAAGGGTTTTGGTTGTGCCTTCTAAGACATTCTGTTTTCTGTCCAGGACCCAAAAGGAAGCAGGCATTCATACCTTTAGCCCTTGGGACCCAAGCCTGACTGTGGCACCTGTGTTCCCATTTACGTACCTTCTCCTTCCTGGAGAAACAAACAAGGACTCCACATCTAAAAGCAAAACCCTGACAAAGCGCTACCCAATGTCTTCCGCTATGCTTGTGGCGGGGGAAGTCGTCCATGATTCCCCTTTCAGTCTGCTCTCACCCAAGCCACTGTTTTCGTGAGCTGCTTTCTTAGATCTTGGGGCGTGGGGGATTAATTGGAGTCCATGTCATGTGAAAACATGTGGCACCTCTGGGGAAGGTGAGCCCCGATGAGCCGTCTGGAGCGGAGGGGGGAACTCAGACTGGAAAGTGAGAGCGTGTGGAATGCGGGGAGCACAGGGTGGAAGGAAGCGTGCAGACTTTGGGGTCACAGCTGTGTGTACACTGGAGGTAGAGAGCAACCCACCTCGAGCTACCCCAGTGATAAACACACCATGATATACTGTGGTGCTGACACCACGCATCTCTCTCACCTCTGAAAGAGGAAATCATGTTTTGCTTGCAGACGTGAAAGTTGTTGTTGTTTTAGGGGAAAACTTTCTGTAATACCTAGATGTTGTTACTCTTCAAGCCAAGACTTAACAATCAGAGTGCTTGCCAGTTCCCTGGCCCACTCAGGGGAAGACACGGGTAATCGCTGCCCCAGCCGAGTGCTTTCTGTGTGCAAGTCACTGCAGGAACGATCACACTGATGTGTTTAAAAGAGATGAAGCTGAGTTCATAGAAGCAGCAGAAGCAGATGTCAAATACTGAGTGTTTTCAAAATAAGCAGACTGTACACTATGGGAGGGCAGGGCTGTCTCTATTACTGTCCTTCTGCATGGAGCTGGAGCAAACTAGGTATGTGATGACTATTTCAAACATGAATGATAAGCAAAACGAGACTTCTCAGTCTGGTCCACGGTTAGGCCCCGCAGAAGTCTTCTCTATTATCACTTGTCACAAGCTCTGTCCGTCTGCATTGCATTTTATTTTTAGAGACATCATCTTTGTGGCTTTTACATTTTACGGTAAAATACTATGATGTTACAGCATGACTGTTGGCCATTTGCTCTGGATTCCTTTGCGGCACTCAGTCTGCTCTCCTCTCAAAGTGGGGCTGGGGTGGGTGACCTGGTGGCTTCTGGACAGGTGAGGCCTTCCAGGAGTCCTAGTGCAGCGTACGTTGTCCTGACAACACCGCTGAAGACCGTCAGCTGCTGCCGCAATGACATTTTAAATTATAATGTGGATAAATTAATTATGTTTGTTTCGTGGTGTGGTTCATGTTAAATGCATAGGCTTAGAATCTATCTTGGAAAATCGAGCTGACAATTTCATATTGCAGAAGTAGCTGGCTACCTTTTTAATTACTGCATGCAGATGCAAGATTGTTCATAGACTTACAGTTATATGCTGATCCCAAGTATATGTTACATTTGGGAGATAAAGGCAGAAGAAACCAGTAGTCTGTTTGGGTGTTATTAAAATGCCCGTGGTGAAGTCGCCTCTTCTAAATGCCTCTTTACTCTGTAAGAGGGTAGGAGAAAACCCAAGTAGCATCTTTGCTTTGAAATCGAGAATGATTCATTTAGTTTTGTTTATCAAAATATCTTAATAATACATCATCTCAAAGTGTTGCCTTGAATTGGATGATTCCCCACTGGTTTGAGGCTGCCGTGCGCTCAGGTGCATCCGAAGACAAAACTTGCTCCGTCTCCCACTATACATTAACATGACGAGCTTGAAAATGAAAAGCAATATTCTAGATTGTTAATTAATTTTTGTGACTATTTCCAGAAGTGAACCTGCCCCTTGCTTCCTGTCTCTTTCGGGCCTGACTGCTGTCGGTTATCCACTGGTGCCCCTGCTTCAGTTTGTCAGTATTCCATCTGGACAGACTCTGGGAGAGATGCCCGGGGCTCTGGGGCCAAAGGGCAGCACGCCCCTTGCTGGACTGCCAGGAAAGTGTCTCAGGGGCACTGTCCAACTCCTTCATGTGTATTATGCGCACTGGCACATGCCCATGGGGATCTGGCCTGAAAGAAATACTCATTTGTGTTGCTTCGGAGTCCCAGATCTTACCAGATGATGAAGATCAAGAAGTTGTTCTTCTACCAACAACAACAACAAAAAAATAGCCCTGATGTAATTCTACTGATAATTTCCTAATTATGATGCCATGAATATGAAGTGGTGATGTTCAGGTCTTGTGAACTGTTAGCAGCTTAAAGAATTAAATTACTATAAGATATTTTACAATAGTAAAATAGAGGTAAAAAATTTTATCATTAATATCCTTATGAAGCCAAATCTCATTTCTTGTATTCCTTTGTCCTTAAGAAGCCCTGATTATTACACTCTGGGAGGCCCGCTCTGGCTGCCTGAGCCTTGCAAACAAAGGTTGGAAGGACAGGGCCCCCTTTTCCTGTGTGGAAAAACCTTCCACAGACTTGGGGGCAGGAGTATTGAGGGGTCCCATGAATATTTTGAAACATATGATACTTGCAGTGTTTTCTTACTGACCAGTACCTCAGTTATTTTGATAGGTGCTGGAGTGTATTTTTGCAATTGGTTTGGTAATTTGACTTCCCAAATAGGAATTTTGATCTAAATTAGTATTCCGTTATGCGTTGATAATCTTCCTGGTTTTAGATGTTAACATCTAATGGAAAGATTACCAAGAAGATCAAAAAATGATCATTTCCATGGGACCCTGTTGTAAGCTACCAGACAACAGATACATGTATGTGGTTATGGTATAGTTTCTCATTTTGAAAAGTATGAGCTGTTAAGGTCTTAATAAATTGTGAAAAGTGAACAATTAAATACTAACAAAGAAATCTAGTAAAATAGATGTATGGTGACTAAGGAGTTTTAAACAAACCGCATGAGACTTTAGATATGTAAATGTTATTTTAATGACCTGAATTCAGCCTGTTCCAACTATATATATATATATATATATATATATATGGTTTATTATGGGACCTCACCTTTTTAGGTATTTTCCTTCAGAAGAAAATGAAATTCTTGTGTAGCGATATATCATTATCTACCGCATCAGAAGAAAGTGAATGACCATTTCGATTAGATCAAAACCAGCAAAAAAGATGTAAATTATACTGTGGAGGAAAGAAACATGGTGATGCTAGCTTTCTGCTAGTTCTGCAATGATGGGTCTCTTCCCACTGTGTCTATGTGTGTGCCCTCACGTGTGCCAGTTACACACCTGCTCCCCTTCCTCAGCCTTCATTTCAGTTCAGTGATGAGCTGGTCTAATATTTCTCCATCTAAGTACGGTGTTACGAAAATAGTTATCTCCCACAAGGAAATGTCCTTCCTGCTTTGCATAAGTCAAATTACAGTATTGCTAGATGTGGCGCTCGAAATGCTTTTCATTTCATATGTCTATTTGAGGGCTTTTTGCCTCACCAGCAGACAGGCCTTCCCCGATGCCTTCACGGTGTTCTTCCTACTGGATTTTTATCACCAGGACTCTTGCTGCCTTTGGCTTCGGTGCTGTTACAGCTGAGCTAATTGCTGGCATGTCTTTCCAGATCAAATCTTTCATTACCAACATCATTGTAGACGTTCTGCCCAGTCATCCTGAGCCAGTCTTCCTTTTAAAAGATGGGCACATGTTTCAGTTTCAGTTGTTGACAGTTTTCAACTTAGAAAAATGAAGAATGTTTGGTACTTATAGATAGGCAGATTTTTATAGCTTTAAGCTGTCCCAAATATTTTTTAGAATTTATAGTTGGCAAATGCTTTTAATACATTGATACACATACACACACACACACACACAGTGTCCCATACATCGATGTATTAATGATGTATTAATAATCGGTGTATTAATTGGTGTATATTATACATACACACATATGTGTATATGATATATATATGATATATAATATATAATATTTAATATAGTGTATATATAATATATATGTCATATATGTTATATTATGTGTATACTATATTGTATATAACTATATGTAATTAATATATATTATATATAATTATGATTAATATATGTTATATATAATATACGATCATATATATTATATATAATTAATATATAATATATAGTATTTTATATAGTTATATGTTATATAGTATTATATATAATATATTATATACATTATATATATACACACACACATATATACATATAATGTCACCTTCTAAATAGATAATTACCTCTGTGGGGTTAGATGAGGAAACCAGGTCATACATGGGAGATGGAGAAATGGAAGTCCCTTCACGTATTTCAACCATGACTCATTTACCCTAAGATTTGTACTGAGTTGTGCCTCGGTATTTGATAACAAACCCCTGTGGTGACCAGGTGTGGGACCTCCTGATGGCAGGTAACACTGGTATATTTTTTTTTAAAGATTTATTTATTTATTCATACAGAACTGGGGTACAGGCCAGAGATGCGGAGGGTGAGAGGACTCACCAGGGACAGAGTGGGGAGCAGAACAGGCAGATGGAGGAAGCACACTGCTGAGGGGAGCAGCGGGCGGGTCAGGAGAGGTCTGCCACGCCATGTGGCTCCTCCCGGGGAAGGCGGGGATCGAACTCATGAGCAGTTAGCTTAAGCTTCTTAGTGCAGTGCTTTAACCCGCTGCGCCACCAGGGAGGGCCCAACACTGGTATATTTTTGAGCCAATTTGAGGGATTACCTCTGGAATCCCTCAGCCTATAACTCAAGTCTCCATTTGATCACAGCAGAATGCCTTTGGGATAGCAGAAGATTTTGGAACCTTGAAGACTCCTAGAAGGTGTTTTGCTTTGAGAAATAAATCAGGTGGAGAAAGACAGCCTTCTTGGGATGTCACTCATGTGGTACATCAAGAAACCAAACGTACAGATGAACCACACAAAACAAAACTAAACCTTTAGAGCATATGGCCAAGGGGTGGTCTCCGGAAGGCGGGCAGTGGGTAACAGGAGCCCACCGCCAGGGGCAGGACAGAGAGGCTTGTTGGGTGCAGGTGCAAGTGAACTCAGAGCAGCGCTCACCTGGAACCTGTGTAATGTTGTTCTTGCTGCTGTTTTAAATATTTATTTATTTGTGCACACAGAACTGGAGTACAGGCCAGAGGTGCAGGGGGTGAGAGGATTCACCAGAGACAGAGTGGGGAGCAGAACAGGCGGATCCACTGAAATACACTGCTGGGGGAGAGTGGGCGGGTCGGGAGGGGTCTGCCGCGCCATGTGGTCTCTCCCTGGCTGTGGCCAATCCTGGCTTCATAGTGCTGTGCCCACTGAGCCACCAGGGAGGGCCCACTTGTGGAGACTGTGTTAATGCAACCACTTCAATAAAAACGTTAATAAACGCGTAATTAGTTTCTCACGACATTGGACAGTCATGTCCACATGCCCTATAATACGGTCATCAGAATAGTAAGCCCGGAGGACTCAGACCCCAGTGGAAGGTGTAAATTGTTCATCCCCTTTCCACTGCTCTGATCCATCACTGCACTCCCACACCTCAGTCTCACCTTCGAGTCACAGCAACGTCAGAGGTAAGCAGAATTTCCAAACTTTTGGATTTGGGGAACTAGTAAAAATAAAATAGAAACTAAACAAAATAGTACTGAAGTATATTACCAGCCCTGGATAAAACAGTTGGGGGGAATATGTACGATGTTTACTGAGCAATTGCTGTTGGCAAATCCAAGATGTCACAAGCAATAGGAGTTAATAAAAAAAGCCAAATGTCATCCAATAAATATACCTAAATATGTTGATACCTACAAAAATTTCTGGAAGACTTAAGCTCCCAGAAAGATGTGGTAGATATAAAATAGCTGTTAAATAGTTGGCGATAAAGCTTGCTACAGCAGGCTCGCTGACTTTTCTCCTTTTACACTGTGTCTTATTTTGAGGGTTTTTTTGGGGGATGGGAGATAAGCTGTCATGTCATATCTGTTAAAACACTTTACCCATATGTCGTTGTTGTGTTACTAAATTTTATTTACTTTCGAAGCTGTTCTCAGTGAATATTAACTTAAATGTTATTAAAGTATTACATTTTCAAATGTAATGCTGCTGAAATATTTTGGTTAAATTTTTAACGAAAACATAATTACAATTTTTGTACAAATTTAAAAAAATTTTTACAAATATTACAAATTTTTAACAAAAACATAAATGAGAAATTATTGTGGTCTTCGGTCTCCCATCTTAAGAGGGGGAGTAATGGGCCCTTCCTCTCTCTCCTCAACTTGTAGACCTTCTCTTAGGAAACTTAGAGAGGGAGAAAGTGATCTGTTGTACCCTTTTGTTTAAGGAAGTTCAGCAAAATCATTCAAACATAAGCAGACAAACTTGTAAAACTTTCTCTATAAAATACTGACCGTAAGGCCTCCCTGATAGTGCAGGGATTCCTCTCAGTGCTTTCACCGCTGCCACCTGAGTTCGATCCCCGGCCAGGGAGTGACCCACATGGCACAGCAGGCCTCTCCTGTCCTGCACTGCTCCCCTCAGCGGTGGATTTCAGTGAATCCTGTTCTGCTCCCCCACTCTGTCTCCGGTGAATCCTCTAACCCCCTGCACCTCTGGCCTGCACCCTAGTTCTTGTATGCATAAATACATAAGAAAATCTTTAAGAACATATATTGACCTTAATAACTGTATTTGGTGAAGGATTTCTTAGTAGCCAGGCCAAATGGAGGATGCCCCCTAGAGCTGACTCCCCAAGACCTGGCTGGTTCTTAGTGGCCACATGGTTGTCATGAGAACATTCTTCCTTGGATGGGGGGAGGGGGGACTCAGATATCTTATTCAAATTTTACATTTTAAAAAATTGTGGTAATGATGATGTATGTCATTCTTTGTGTTTTGAGAGCAGAACCCCTCATGTGTTATCACCCCCCCACCAGAGCACCCATAGCTTCGCCCATAGTCTAATGTGCTCCCTTCCCCTTCGCCCTCCCCCTTCATCCCCCTTTGCGGCCTCAGCACTACAGTCTGGAACTGTCCCCAGGAACAAGATGTGTGGTGTTCAGCCCTGACTCCAGAAGACAAACTTTTAACCGCTTATAACTCATCAGAGACCTCTGCAGTGGTTAGAAACACCGGTTCTGAAGGCCAGCTCGAATACAGGTTCCTCCCCTGTGGGGTTGGGAGCAAGTTTTCTAATGCCTCTTAATCTCTTTCTTCAAGAAATCGCACAAACTAAGTACAAGGCACTAACCGTGGCTCCATGTTGCACGTGTGCACTCACCAGGGCGACAGTCGTGCTGGATATGTCATGAAGAACATACAATGCTGTTGTTTTCACTGTAAAAGAAAATATGCTCAACTGGAAGTTGGGTTGAAATTTTACAACATTATTATAGTCCATGTCCAGCTGCTGTCTCCTATCGACAACACTGCCAACTTCTTAACCACGAGGCTGTGGACAAAGGCAATTCCAGGGGTGTGGGGTGTGAGCTTTCCTGTTTCCCAGTGGGGTATAATAGCTCTTTTCCCTTCATCACCAACATCATCATCATTATTTTTTCTCCAGTCCGGATCACACAATTGTGGGTTTAGGAAAGACCGTATTGGCAGAAGCCAAGTTGGGAACTTAGAGAAAGAAACAGAGAACAGAGCATAAATCTACAAGAGCTGAAATAAGCCTTGATTTTTCATCCAGTCCATCAGTGATGTGGGACGTTTTGAAAATCCCAGGAAATAATTTCATTCCAGATAGACAAGAGTTATAAAGGGAGCAGGCTCAGTATTTAGGTGATTTAAAGAGCTGATTACAGCATCTCTGAGCACCGAAACACACACTTGGTTCCGATACACAAAGGCAAATTTTTTTTTTGTTAAGTAAGCAGAATTCCTTATTTATTTTAAGTTTTGTAGCCCAAAAGATTGTCTGTAAGTCCATCATTTGGCATTTCTAAACACATTCTCTAAAGGAGGCATAGCTTATGTTGTTATGATACCTAAATCAGCTCACAAAAGCCTTCTTATGTTACAGTTGGACTATAATAATGTTGTAAAATTTCAACCCAACTTCCAGTTGAGCATATTTTCTTTTACAGTGAAAACAACAGCATTGTATGTTCTTCATAACATATCCAGATAATGATTTCCTGCTCAATACTTTGTGAAATAGAATATATGGGCACGATTATTGGATTTGTAAAGCCTCTGGCAATTAATAAAATGCTTTCCTCACTAAGAGAACAATACAATTAAAAAGAAGTATCAATTTGAGAACCAACGGAAGCTGGTGAACAATGTGAGTTAAGATGGATGCAGAATCAAGGTCTCCATCTTTTGGGTACCTACATTTAGGTCATGTTCACACACAAAAGATCTTGTAGAGCAGCTTTCAACATCGTATTTCAACAAATAACATATTGTGATTTACATCCATTTAACACACACTATGCAAGCAAGCCAAATACTTCTGTTAAAGATCAGTCTGGATTTTTTAGAATAACTCCTCCTCACCTCCAATCTCACCCTGGGAGGACACAGAGAAGATTGTTCTCAACCAATCAGAAAGAAACACACCATATTATAACCCTTGAACTGTGGCTCACTAGACATGTAAGTACTGCTATCAGTTTAAAAAATGCTGATGAGCAAGCAGAAGGCACAGAGAAAGCTGCTCATAGCAGCGTCCTCTGTACTGAGTCTGTCTGCCATTGTAGCCCACACCTAGATCTTAACTTCCACTGCTTTCCGTACCTAAGGTAAACTTTAAAATATAGAGGACAGAGTGTGTCAGGCTAAATGTGAGAAATTGTGCTATTACCCAAGGAGAATGGACCCAGCTACTCAGGAACTCATTGCACCAACTTGCTTACATAGATCTGATTTGATGTATGGAGTGGAGGGATTCACGAGTTTGCCTCCATTTGGGTACAGTACACTTCCCTGATTTCTTTGAACTTGGTGTTTCACTTTGCAAAGGAAAAAGTTCAAACTATTCTCATTGGCAAGTGTCTTAGCCAAACAGTTGTGGGAAGAACTTGAAGCGCTTCGTCATGTGTGTGACCTCATTGGTATTCCCGGGGAGCCTCAGCCCCCTGCAGTCACGTCATGCCAACTCCGGCCAGGAGAACAGTGTCTACTCTGTTTGACAGTGTCTTCGTGCTACCACTTCACATAAATGGCAAAGGATGTCACAGAAAGACATGGCTGGTGATGCCAAAATTGAAATAAGTGCTGCTTTCAGCACTGGCTGAGAGACACACATGACTGATTCTGTGTGTCCAGATATTTGAGCTACTTAGAGAGATGGAAAAGGCGAGTTATGATACACACTACATAGCAAGTTTTCTGTCAGGAAGAAACTCTCCTTTGTGTTTAAAATATTGTAGTCGGGCCCTCCCTGGTGGCACAGTGGGTTAAAGCACAGCACTAAGAAGCTTAAGCCACTTCAGCACGAGTTCGATCCCCGCCTGCCCCAGAGGTGACCACAGGGCGTGGCAGACCTCTCCTGGCCCGCCCGCTGCTCCCCTCAGCAGTGTACTTCGTCCATCTGCCTGTTCTGGTCCCCACTCTGTCTCTGGTGAAGCCTCTCACCGCCCCTGAGCCTCTGGCCTGTACCCCAGTTCTGTGTGCATGGATAGATAAATCTTAAAAAAAAAAAAAAAATGTAGTCTGTGTGTGTGTGTATGAGAGAGAGAGAGAAGACAGCTTTTTAAAATAATAATCCTGCATTAAAAATGAGCAGTGTGCTTCTGTTACTAATATTATTTGGAAAGAACCTGTATTTGTCCTGCAAGTGGAACATTCTGGCATTTCGATGTGTCTGCAGGGCACATGTGCTTCCACCTCTAGTGAACCAAGGCAACACGGTGTTGGGAATTCACTCTTGGCAGACATGGTGATAGGGAATTCAGACCTGGAGACGCCCGTCTTCAAGCTTTGTTTGTGCCCCAAATATCAGTTGACAGGAATTTCATGGCTTAGATCATTGACATCACCAGAAATGCCAAGGGGGTTGCTAAGCCATCAGCAGTATGGTCAACTACACATCCTATTTGAGAAATCAAGGGAGTTTTGAATGCAGTGAAATGAATTTCATGCCTGGATCCAGCACTTCCCAGCAAGCCATTTGATCTTCTTACCCTGTCACTGCGTCAGCTTTAGTTGAAGGTACAGAGTGAAGGAGGGCGTGTGGCCTGCCCAGTGGTAGAAAAGGACAGGTTTGTGCCGCGGTCGTCCGAATAATGACCAAACACAGGTCACTGATGAGCTGATGCGCTGCCTGCCCTCCTGCTTCAGGGCTCAGGTCTACACGGACTCGGGAGCCCCAGCCACTGTGGGGGGCCCCTAAGAAGCCAGTGTCCTGTTTCTGAGGGGCCGACTCCAGGTCGTGGGAGCTGAGCCACCGCAGGCGGTGTGAGGTTTTGGTTTGCTCCCAGCGGCTGTCAGCGCCGGTCCAGGCAGAAGTCCAGCAGTGCTGTTCCACTTCCTGCCTCTTCCTTTTCTCCTCTTCTTTCTCCTCCACGTCAGCCCCGCCATCCATTCTGGTCATGGCAGCAGCGATAACTGCAGACTACAAATGCAGAGCTGAGCTGGCCCTGAACATATGACTCCTTGCAACTATTTAATTGCAAAAGGATCTTTGTGCTGGAGCTTCCTCACGACCATGGAAGGCAGCTTCAGTAATTTGACTGCCAATCACTTGTAGTTTCATACCTGAGAGTCTGGGGTGATAATAAATAGAGTTACGGAGTTTTATGCTGGAATGCTGATTCTCAGAAAATGAAAAACCAGAATTTTAGGAAAGAACGAAGTCTATACGCAGTCGCTTCTATTAGAAAGGGAACCTTTCGTATTAAAGTGATTTGGCAATCACGATAAACATTTCACTCACTTGCCCGTTGGCGGCTTTTCTGCATCGGTGCCACTGAGTCTTCTCCCTCACTGTCAGTGTGAGCAGATAAAAATGGCTGTGACATTAAAATGCAGTTTTCTTTGACTTCTGTTCCAAAAGTAGAAATATGTGTCCAAAACAGCCACAAGATAGGGACATTTTTAAAAAGATTTATTTATTTGTGCATACAGAACTGGGGCACAGGCCAGAGGTATGGAGGGGTGAGCGGATGCACCAGAGACAGAGTGGGGAGCAGAATAGGCAGATTGACAAAGTGGGGAGCAGCGGGGAGACAGGAGAATCTGCTGTGCCATGTGGGTCACTCCCTGGCTGGAATCGAGCTTGCGCTTTAACCCATTGTGCCACCCGGGAACTACTTTCAAATTGAGAGCACAACACGTAGTGGTTTCATCTTTTATTTCTGCTTTTATTTTATAAGACTTAGACACCTTTTATTTCTCCTTAAAAGTAAGATTGCCAGCCCTCCCTGGTGGTCAACGAGTTAAGATGCAGCACTGCAAGCTGGCCACAGCCGCTTCAGGGCGAGTTTGTTCCCCGGCCCAGAGGTGACCCACATGGCACTGCAGACCTCTCCTGACCTGCCCGCTGCTCCCCTCAGCAGTGTACTTCATCAGTCGGCCAGTTCTGCTCCCCGCTCTGTCTCTGGTGCATCCTCTCAATGCCCCTGCACCTCTGGCCTGTACCCCAGTTCTGTATGAATAAATGAATAATTCTTTAAAAAACAAAAAATGTAAGATTGCCAAGAATATTGCCGGAAACCTCTGAGGTTAACTTTTTTTTTTTTTTTTTTTAATGAAGACCATTTGGTAGTAGCGAATGTTTTGTAATGCATTCCTTTTGCAACTTCCAGAATCCTAGGATTGCAAATAACCTAAGACTTGTTTTCAAGTATAATGTACACACAGAAAAGTACATTCACTGCGGAGTACAACTTGCTCAAGGTTCTGTGAGACCCAGTCACTGTATTGTTGTTGGTTACCCATGAACCGTTTCCTCTGCTGAAGGAGGTCTTGTTGCCGCATAGGGCGGTGTCCACGCTCGGTAGTGGACCGCTGGTAGCATCAGACAGCTGGCTGTGCACCCTGCATTGGGCACACCTGCAGCGTGTGTGCGAAGTAGCATGTCCCGAAAGAGCGCTAGAACCCGTCGGCGGACGTCAAGCTTCTCTCGCTGCTCTGCTTCCCAACTCACAGCTCTGAAGTTCTGGTAGGACACTGCGCTCACAGTATTTGGCATTTCCTCGCCTCTCCTCTAACCATTCTGATGAGTGATGAGCGTATCGGCACCCCAGGGCGGGTGTATCTTCAGAGGGTTGACTTGATCATCTTTGCATTTGTTTATTGGTCTGTGCTTGCACCCTCTTGTGAAGTGTTTGTTGAAGTATTTTGACCTTTTCTACTGAGTTGGGCATCATTTTATTTAAGGCTGTGTTTCAGACTTCTGTTGGTAGATAGGATGTATACGTATCCATGGAGATACACACATTTACATGGAATGAGACTACTTTCTTCCACTAGTGCTACTTCATTAATCAATAGTATCCCAGTAGACAGAATTTAATGTGCCCTAACTTATACAATTTTAAATTCTTTTTATGATGAATACATTTGGTGTCCTGCCTCAGCAGTCTGTGGCTACTCTGAAGTCGTGTGTGTTCCCGTAGTTTACACTCAGCATTATTGTCTAATCTTTCACATGCAGACCTGCATCCCATGTGACTTGGGAGAGCCGACGGAATCGCGTGTGTTTCACCAGACACAGCGCGCCAAGGGAGCCCTGGCAGTCACACTGCACAGTGAGGGTCTGAGCTTGGCAAGCTGAGCGGGGTGTGCCTTGTGTCTGGACACTCCCCACCCCTCCCTGCTCCCTTTGTCTCTCCCCACATGAGTGTCCCGTGGTTGGTTACTGACGCTTTGTAATGTGCTCTCCTGTCTGGCAGGTTGAGTCTCGCTACATTCATTTCTTTGCTTCATGATACTTGTTCTTGAACCTCTGTGTTTTTCATGGAAAATGTAGAATCCACCATCTATTACCAAACCTTACAACTTCCCTAGATAACGAATACGCTGAGATTCGAGTTGGGGTTGTGTTAAATCTATCAATTAATTCCAAGAGATGAAACTTTTACAGTATGAACTGTCACTCCTGCAGGCTGGAGTCTCCCTCTACTCACTTAGGCTGGCTTTAACTTCAGTAGTGTGGGGGGGTCTTGCACAGCCTCGCAGAGCTGTTCCTCAGTATGGGCAGACACTGCCCTTTAGATGTCGTACAGTGAGCACATTTCATTAGACAAAAGACCTCAGGAGAAAGGAGCAAGTAGGGATGGTAGGAGGATGAAAGGGAGAGCAGTGGGGGCGGGGCAGGAAGGAAGCAGGACCCTGACTCTGTCCTCTGCAGGGACCCTGAGCTGCATGACCCAGGGGACTCTGGAAAGGCTGGACGGTCTGGGAAGGACAGCAGAGGCAGTACTGTGGGAGCTGGGGCCCCAAGAACCCTGTTTTAGCCTTCTTTATTCTTAATGTTCAACACTCTTCTCTAGACTGGCCGTGGAAGAGAGGAACTAAAAGCACTCTGTACCTTACCAAATATATACTGTGTGAGTTGTGAATAAGAAGGGGTATTTAAAAAAAATCAAAGTGGCCTCTCTGGTGGTGCAGGGTTTAAGTGTCAGCGCTATGAATCTGTCACCAGCCACTGCTGCACAAGTTCGATCCCAGGCCAGGGAGTGACCCACAGGCTACAGCAGCCTTCTCCTGTCTCCCCGCTGCTCCCTCAGAGGTGGACTTCAGTGGATCTTCCTGTTCTTCTCCCCACTCTATCTCTGGGGAGTGCTGTCACCCCCTGCATCTCTGGCCTGCACCCCACCTCTTGCATGTATGAATATGTAAACCTTTATAAAAAATCAAAATCTAATTTTTATAAGTCACCATGTTTCATGCTCACTTGAGCTAATACTAAATGGAATGGGTCTATTTCCTTTCAGCAGCCTCAAAGATGACCCAGCAGTGAGTGGGATGTTACAGAATTAAGGTTTTTTTTTTTTTTTCAGTAAGACAGAACACTCAACATAACCTAATAACTTTGGAATGTTGCTTCTGTTTCAAGAACTTGCCTCAGGTCAGAGGACTGTAAAATTGGGCCTAGGGTCCATCTGGTAGACAGTGTAATGAAAAGTGTTTAAAATTCTCTGCTAAGCTGATGATTCTGGCAATCGTGGTAACATACAGACAATCTGGTGAGAGACCCAAAGGTGGTGTTTGAGGCACTACCTCCTTGGGGGCGGATAGGGAGGGAGATCAGTGCAGAAAATTTAGTCTCAAAGTCAGTAAGTATCTCGGCAAGTTCTCTTTTTTTAATAAACCTTTGGGGAGGTTAGATTTTGCCCCGTGTTATACATCTTTTGAATTACCATCTGTTTTCCCAAAAAAAAGGAGATTATTTGAATAAACTTGTGTTTGTCAAACTGTTTGCACTGGAAATAAAAACTAGATTGGCTTTGAACATGAACTCTCCGCAATCTTGCATCATTTGCTTGCCTTGGAATTCACCAAGGAAACAGTCCAGATTCAGTTTGAAGATAATGTTATGGTTCTTTGGGATTTTTTTTTTTTTTTAAATGTTGAGATACCTTAGTTCAGGATCCAGATACAAATGTAGGGCAAAGCCATGGAAGACAGAAAACTAGAATTTGCTAGGCAGGCTAGTGGGAGGGTCCTTTTGTGATGAAATGTTGCATAAATAATGCAGATGGGGGTCTAAATTCGCTGTTGCCATGGAGACCTTTGTGCCTGGCTGAACTCTATTCTTTCCTCTTGGAAAAGGCATCCACTAGGCTTGTTGGTATCTTAGAGGCGTCCTGCTTTGCTTTCTCTTAAACTGTGTGCCAGTGAAAGCAGACATTAAACTATGATCATTCGGCATCCTGACTTTGTGGAGGCTGTTCTTTCACTCCTTTCGTGATTTCCGCGCCTTCGGGGGTTCCTTCTGGCCCTGGTGCGGGAGGGAGGAGCAGGTGGAGAGAAGCCTGGAGCCGCCTGCCCGCCTGCAGCGCTGCCGGGAAGGAGGGAAAGGGACCCCCAGCGTTGTGTTAGTGGACGAGTGTGCTGGCCCTGCAGTTCTGAAGTCTGCAAGGAGCGTCTGTTGTCAAAGGTAAAGGAGCCACGTGGAATTTAACGTCTTTGCTTGTCCAGTGTTTGCATCATTGTTGTTACTTTTGTCATGGATTTTGCTAAAGTTTTAAAACTACAGGTTGACGGTTGTGTGGAGAACAGCGTGGTTAGAGTGTGTTTCTGAGCGCGGTGGTCCGCCAGAGTGTTCATATTGGAATTGTTAACAGCCAGATATCCAAGGAAACAGAAAGCCGCTGGAAGAAGCAGGGGCTGTTTCCCCAGCCACTGACCATCACAATGACTTAGTTGTCTTTGTAGAACTTGCTGTTGTGTCTCAGATACATTCTCCAGATTTTATGAAAGTTCAGATTTCCTCTGCAAATAGCCATCTCTAATGAAGTGAATGTTAAGTCATTCAAACTTAATTTGGAAATTGTGGCCTTTTTCTCTTCAGTATACAATTTAATGAATAACCCCACGCAGAGAGAAATTATTCGTAGAAAGTAAAGGCAGAAAAATCACTCAGCCAGTGTCACTAAGTAAAGTAGCTCAGAATTCAGTATATTACAGAGCTAACTTGTTGCATTTCCTTTCTTACAGAAAGGATGTGGTTCTCAAGGATGAGCGCTTATGAGAACAAAAATGCCATAATTACATGTTTTGATCATTCTGAATGGTGCTGGCCCCCTTGGGAGGCACGCCCTTAATTGCAGGAAGGCTTAACCTGGCAAATGTTAAGTTTGTTTTTATTTTTGTAACTCACTGAGAGAATCAGTGATCAAAACTTAGGATGATTTCAGTGTAACATCTCCATACGAAAATATTTCTAAGGCTCAAAAGATTTAAGAAACAAATTGGTTTCAAAAGAATGGTGATTTAACAAGAGGTCAGGAGGATTGCATAGGGTGCTAATGTCTTTGTAAGAAATGCATCCTAGAATTGTGGATGGAAATAGAAAAATCCTCAGAAAGTCTAATTTTTTTTTATCTTCAGTGTGTTCAAATAGATAATAATAGTGTCAGAGAATGATTTGCAACTTAATTATGACAATCAAAGCCTATAATGTCTACTTGATTAATGTTAATGTGAAATTGGAATCAGTGCGTAACGTGGATGCTAAGTATGAATTGTGACCTTGTTGACATAAAGAGATGATTTATTTTATCAGAAACAGGTTGTCATGCATTTTAGTAGTGTCTTCACCTAGTGTGGAAATGTTTCATTTGAAAGAAGCTAGCCAAGATGGGCTCCAGAATACTCTGGGGTTTCTCCTCAGAAATATTTCATGTCAGTTAATTAGTGGGAAAAGTTTGTGTTCATCAGATTAGAGGTAAGACATATTTTCATTTTTAAGGAGTGAAAGTAAACCTCACTGGCATAGATTCAGGAGAGTGATCTAGGAAAACTTTGTCTTTTGAAAGTGTTTCCCACACACTGTTATTCACTAATACCGCCTACATGTAATGATAAGTGACTGTCGCTGCTCTGTAGAAGTATAACGTCTGGTCAGTCCCAGTTGGTGCAACAGCAAACCACTGATAGATTCGAGTGTATAGTTAACTCTCCAGACACTGCCTGTGTGTGTCCCTCAGATGTTTTCTTTTTAAATAAAGTTGCTAATTTGATCACATTACCAAGTATATGCCCTGTACAGGGGAAGGAGATTAAAACTATTTATTTATTTTTTAATCTAGTGTTTAGCTCATGCAGATACATCCAAAGACATGCTACATTGGTTCTTTGGATGGCTTTCTAAATGCAAGCAGACAATCATACAAAATGTGATTTAAACGACACATACTCTGAGGCTTACCCAAGGCCAAAAGGCGAAATCCTTGCTCAGCGGTCTTTCTCATAACTTTTCTATGCACAATTAAGAAAAATAATCTCCATTGTTCACAAAATAGATACATAACTGGACAACTCACATTATCCAACTCCAGATTTGGTCTAACTCAGCCAATTTGTCAACTTGTAGAATTACAGCCAATAAGTCAGACCAAAACTTCCGGTTTAGGAACAAAGGTTATGTTTGTGTTTCTGCAAGCCGCTTATTACCCTGTGAACTCTGACATAGCTTTCTTCATAAATCTTGTATTTGGTAGTAGCTTTTATTCAGGAAATCTTAGTTGAATTCCTTCGATGTGCTAAATATTTTATGACGTGCCAGAGACGAAAGTGGAAAGAGGAATCCTCTAGAGTCCAAGGACTAAAAAGTGTCTGGTGGGGGTGCAGCTGGGAAGGACGATGACTGTCAGACAGGCCAATAATTGCCACAGGAGGGCGGCCTAGGGGAGCAGGGGCCGCACCAGAGTTGTCGTGGTGCATTGAAGTAGCTGTTTGATCCTCTCCATCGGACAGGGATGAAGACAGGTCAAATGACTTGCACATAGTAACTGCTAGTGAATGACTCTAGTGATTACTTCTAGATAGAAGCCAGAGAAATCTTATAAAAATGTAAATCCTGTCCTCGTGACTCCCTGCAAAGAAAAAGGTCACAAGCCCAAAAGCCGAAGATCGAGCAGTGGGGACAAGCCCCTCCATGTCTCTGTTGCATCCCCTGGAAGTCTTCAGTCCTGCTCTCTTTGCTCCAGGTTATAAAACTTCTTGCTCCTTCTAGACTACGCTGCCAGGTCATGACCTCTGCATTTGCTTCTTGTCTCTGCTTAAAAATCCCCATTACCTTTCCAGGACCAAATACACACCCACAGTCTGCTCTCCTTCTGCCTCTCAGCAGCCACTCAGAAGTCACCTGGCTGTGAGTATCTTCCTGACAGCCTTCCACTTCCACTGCTCCCTTCTCCTTTCCCTGTTTCCTTGTCAGAGATGGCGCTCTGCATGATCTCCGCTGTCCATTGTCTTCCCCACTGGAAAGTAAACTCCACAGGGGCAGGGATTTCTGTCTGATTATTTCCATGGATGAATTCCCAGTACCTAGAGTCATGTCTGACTTGTTAAATGAACAAATGAAGATCTAAATGTATTTCCTAACAGCATATATGTTGTACTACTTTGCTGGGCATTATTTTTCAGGTTTTTAAAAATACAGTGGTGAATATTCAGTGAATGCCTTCAGCTCATGTTTCTAGCTTAAGTGTGTGAGAAACTGGTCAAATACAGGAGGTAAACTCCTAACTATGTCTGTACCAACACTCTCCGTTTAGTGTCCTATGTCTTAGAGGAAGTGAGCATTTCCTTACATGGTATAGTATATGGCATCAGATGAACTTTTAGTGAAGAATCAGGGGTCTTCCACCCTTAAACTGGCCTGTGACTGAGGGATACCCAAGGACCCCAAACTATTAAGGGGCACTGCTGTAGAGCTCTATGGTCGTCTGTGTGCATGCAGGCAAAGGAAGCAGACTCTTGGTGTGAAAGAGATTTACCACTAGAAAAGAGGAAAAGAAAGGATATTTCTAATAAATCTCTAAAACTACCCACCCCCTCATGGGTAAATGGTCAGGCAAACAAGGCCAGCTTGGGGCAAGGCCCTTGAGACCCAGGGACTTGCCACAAGTCTCAGGCACCTTCTAGCGGGGAACAGCAGAAAGGGGTAAAGCAAGTCTTGGACGGGAGAGATGCAGAAACACACAGTGACCAAGACAAAGGAGCCATTGCTGACGCAGTGGCTGCGGTCGCCTCTGCCAAGGGCAGTCTCCCCACGCGTCTCTCCCCAGCTGTCTCCTCCAAGCCTCCTTCCCAGTAGTAGCAAGGTGCGATTTGGGCGGCAGAAGAAAGAGCGCACATACTTCCTGTGGTGTCTAGTGTCGCCTTGCTGCACAGCTCCCCTGCTGCTTCCCAGGAGCACTGTGCTCGCAAGTCCAGCTGATGCAGCGCAGGGTGACACGGCTGCGTGACCGTGGGGCGTCCCTGCCACCCTCCCACCCTCCGCTTCCCTCTGGCCGTGGAAACTTGACCTCTGCCTGCAGTTGCTGTGGCCCCCAACTACCTCCACTATAAAGAGTCTGGCCGCTCTAGTGACGTTCCACTCCTCCCTAAGAGTCTGTGGTTTATCTGCCTACTCTCCAAAATAATTTTTATCTTAATAAAAAGATAGTATTTCATAGGAAATTACGCATTTCTTCATGTTTCTAATGTCTGCTAATAGAAGGAAAAAGATGCAATGACCAGGAAAATTTGTGGTCATGTATGTCAGTAGCTGTTACAGTTCTGCTCCCAAAATGCATGCTTAGGACACTGAGACACCCCATCAGTGTCGATCTGTTCATAGTGGTGCTTTACTGCCTAGTGCTGACTCACCAGGAAAGCCTAATAACAGTAGGTGCTTGTCACTCGTGGATCAAACCACCTGCCTCTAGCCAATCAAGTTCATCCTGTGTTTAACAAGTGTAATTACTTTCAGCACATGTGGTTGGAAATAAAGGGCCACCTTAGAAATGTAATAAAAACTACGCGTGGCTAATTACGTAACGACCTCCTGCCCTGCATA
Source organism: Condylura cristata (assembly GCF_000260355.1). Lineage (NCBI taxonomy): Eukaryota > Metazoa > Chordata > Mammalia > Eulipotyphla > Talpidae > Condylura > Condylura cristata. The sequence goes on along the minus strand of NW_004567108.1, from coordinate 3,246,555 downwards.
CATAGTTTTCAAAAATCTCAGGGTTCTTCCCTCCTTGGATAAAAGTACTGAGCTAGGCTCTGATTTCTAATGGTACTAGTTTATTTCTAAAGAAGAAAAGTTCATTTTCAATGTTGGTCGACTGATGGCTTCTCACCACATAACTGGATCCTAAGAGTCTGTCTGAGTCGCCCGCCTCAGCTGCTGGTGCGTCAGGAGGGAAGGTCTGAACACACGGTCTTGCACGTGCGCCCCTGACTGTGATTATTTAGTGCACAGCCGCCGCCTCGTTGCCATGTCCCTTCTGCAGGAATTCCAGCTGCTCCCATCCTTGTCAAGCCCTCATGCTCTTCTAAACCCATTTCTGGTCTTTTTCTTCAGCCTTAATAGAGTGTGTGAGAGAGATACTATATTCAGCATTGAAATGTGAAGTGTAATTAATTTAGGAACCGCAGTTGGGCATTACCTGCACCCACATTATCTTGGAGCACCTGTGCCCCACGATACGGAGACGGAGATAGGAAGACTCACGAGAGAAACTTTGCCTTGCTGTGGGCCTGAGTGTGCATCAGCAGAGTTGCTCAGTGCCACCACAGACTGGGGTGTATTTAAACCTTGGTTCTCTCTGGCATGTCCAGTTTCCATTTAGAGGTTTACATGATCGCTTTGCATACAGAGTTAAATAGAACCTTGGCATTCCTTCATTTAAGAGTTCGTGAACCTGACTCTGGCCTGACTGCTCCGAAGTCGACACGGGCGTGGAGCACATGAGGTGAGCTCCTGACTACTACTGGAGCTGCTGTTCCGATTGCCAAGCCTCCTTGACCTGTTAATCCCTTGCACATTTGGAGGTTTCGAGCCAGGGACATGTGCTGTGGATCACACAGCAGGGAGGGCACCCTGAGCCACTCTCTGGGGCTGGGTGGTGGGGGTCCTGTCTTTATGGGGCTGATGACCAGGGCAGGTGGGGGGTAGCCTGAGAGCTTGCTTGGGGCCAGCCCACACTGGGCTTGTGCAGAAGAGCCACATGCTTCTTCATGTCTCCTATGTCCCGTTAACTCTTAGGTCTCCACCTAGGGGTGTACTTATCTGTGGGCAGATGAGACCTGGGTCACTTCTAGGCTGGCGTCTCTGCCTCCTGCATCTGTATGGCCAGCAGGTCCCAGCTGACCCCGGGGTTACTGAAAGCAAATGTGTCTGCAGTGGAGGTCTGTGCCTCTCAGTGACTGGCGGGAGACCTGGCCACCCGGGCTCAGTCACAGGACCTCAGCCAGGTCTAGGTTCTAGTCCTGCAACTTTATCATGTGCAATCTCAGGACGTGTTAGATATTATGCTTGTACTACCTGCACTGAGTAGTTGTTTCCTAGAATGATGCAGCTAAGGCCACAAATGTGCACAAGGTGGTGAACTCACATTTGTTTAGCCCAGCTTGGATTTTCTGTGCTCCGGAGCGGGTGTGCCAGGGAAACAAAGATGGCGGTGGCTCCCCTGGCTCAGCCTGGGAGGGGCCCTGTCCTCTGCCCTTGGGGTGGGGCATTCCCCAAAGACAAGGATGACCCAGGGCCAGGCAGGGAGGCTCCTTTCAGCCTTCTGCCCAGTGCTCAGTCAGCCAAGGCTCACGGTTCTTGGAAAACCTCCTTATGTTTCATAGGTCCTTTCCTATCTCCCCTCCCCTCCCTCTGCTTTTCTTTGTTCTCCCCCTCCAGTCAGGCATTCTCCAGGTCACAGTTCCAGGGACTTGTGTGAGGTCCTCATCAGCATGTTGCTTTGGAATCCTGCAGCGCCTGGAGCGTGGGATTGGTCATGAGGTGCCATGGGATTCCACATCGACCCAGCCTGATGTCTGTTAGAAATGCAGGCTCCAGACTGTACATCTCTTTTAGCTCCCTCGAGGACAGGCAGACCCATATACACTTGAAAACCACCTATGTGCCTTTACAGGTGCAGAGTCTGGCTGTGAGGGACGGCAGGGAGAAGGTCAAGGATGAACTGCAGTCCACTGCCAAGGACTGGAGGCAGGGTGGAGATTGGAGCATCCTGTCTGCCATATTGGAGACTCTTGCAGGCTCAAGATCCTAACACACTGAGGTGTAGGCAGCAGGTGACTGACCACTTGTATCATACCAGCACTCCTCTGCCAAGCTGCAAGTACCCTCACGCCAGATAAGAGGGAGGAAAGTCGGGGGGCAGAGTGCCCTCAGCTGCATACAGATGACCCCACAATGATGCTGATCAAACCCTGGCTCTGTGCCTCCATCCTGAGTGTATTTCTTCCTTGTTCCTGCTTCCCTCCCAGCCACTGGGATGCTTCTTTTATAGTACAACCTTGTGTATTGTTTTCACTCTATTCAATAAGCCTGTGGATGTTAATAGTTCCAGAGCATCTCATAAGGATGTTTTAAATTAAATGGCATAATAACAATGTTACTACCACAACACTGTTACACAGCTTCTGCTGCTTGCCCATCTCTGCTCTTAAAGTTAAAAGTAAAGAGATGCCGAAGCTCCCTTCCTCATGGAGCTTCCACCCTAGTGGGGGCCAGAAGCTACACCCAGGATGACCTGTTCGTGCTCTGCCTCCCGTCAAAGGAGCCATGTCCAGGAGCAGAGTGCATTGTGGGGACGCCCAGCCTCGCAACCCCAGCAGGCTTCTCTATTACCAATTTTCTGGAAGAGTTTATGTTGTTTAAGATTTATTTGCATTTATTTATGCACACAAGAGTCGGGGTGTAGGTCAGACAGTGGAGCAGATCAGGCAGCTCTACTGGAATGCCCGGCTGAGGGGAGCAGCGGGGAGGCCGGAGAGGTCTGCTGCACCCTGTGGGCCACTCCCTGTCCAGGGATTGAGCTGAAGCTGTAGTGGGGATAACACTGAGACCTCACCCCCAGGCTCCCCAGCAGGCCCCCAGAATCTCATTTTTACTTGTATTTCTATATTGAGGCAACACTGACTTACAATGCTGTGACTCAGGTGTGTGTGGGTTCTTGCCCCTTCAGATGGATGTCACCAGCCCACGCCCGTCACCACGGCACCCACATCCTCCACGGGGCCACGGGGCCCTGGGCCGCTCTCCTCTCCACTCCCCTCCCCACTACTCCCCTTCTGGTGGGGTCATTCGGATGTCTGGGGCTTGTTTAGATTTAGTTTCATCTGTTCCTTTGCTGACTTTGTTTATATCCCACATAGGAGTGAAATCATCCCATATTTGTCGTTCTCCTTCTGATTTATTTCACTTAGCATAATCCCCTGCTGTTCCATCTATGTTGCTGCGAACGCCAAGGGTCCATCATTTTTCTTAAACTGCGTGTATTCCATTGCATACCTAGACTGCATCATGTCAGTCTGCTGTGCTGGACACACAGGTTGTTTCCATAACTTGGTTATTGTAGGCAGTGCTGCCGTAAACATGGGGGGTGGGGGCGCATTTCAAATGATGAGAACAATAAAAGTTCAGACCTTCCTTCTATCCATGAATCATCTCCTGCACCCCACCTGTCTTTGTAAGGTGCTCTGTCTTGATTAGAGCTACACTGGGGTCACTGATGATGCCAGTCATATAATCATGAAGGGTTGTTCATCATTTACTAATGAGGGTGTATTGGCCACCAGTCATTCTGCAGGTAGGGGACCCATGAGACACGCTGGCACCCCAGTGCGTTCCATCTGGTACTAGAAATCTATCCAAGGCTTATGCTGATCTTTATATGCCAACTGATAAGTAGCTGTTTATATTTTCCCTTTGGATATGCTGTTTGATCAATATCAACAAAGGAACAGACAAAACTATGATTAAAGATTTGGGTTACTGTCTCAAAAGCAGTCTTAAACAGAATTTGCAGATTATACAGATAAGAAAATTTGCCTTTGTTTGATACAGAATTAGGTTTCTGTAAGAACCTGGAATGCTGAAAAAATATAAGATTAAAGCAAAAAGATAAAACCTTGGGATCAGTTACAGAGGTATATTCTGTTTGAAAGTCTGGCTTGACAGCAACTTAGAGAAAAAAGTACTAGAGATTTACTTGGATTCCAGTTTCATATAAGGCAGCTATTTGACAAGGTTAAGAAAGCTAATGCAATCTTAGCTTACATTAGTGCAAGTTCAATGCTACAAGACAAATGATGTTCATAAGTACTTGATACTTTCAGAGTATCTCTGGAATATGTGACAGTGTTGGATGTTACGAGTTAAGGGGTGGACGAAAGCAACTACGAGATCACATGGAGGAGTGGTGATGAGACCTCTAAAGACAAGGAGCGGAGTTCGGGTTTTCAAGTATTCGCTAGTTTAGAATATCCATGAAAAGCCAGCTTAACTCTTTGGTAAATCAGAAGCCAGAATGAGAACATGCGTCAGAATCAGAATTGACCATTCAGTTTTTGCCAAGAAGGCATTTTATGGCTTGGCCACCTATGCTGTCCTTCTGTGAGCGGTATCAACTCAGTTTAACCCGTGTGCCAGGTAGTTTTCTGGTGGAAACAGTCAGGGAGGATGACTCTTAAGAAGGATGGATGATAAAGAATCTTCTAGTTCTAGATCCCTCACTTAAGAAATTCTATGAGACTTTGAAGGTACTGTATCTACATTGACTTGAATGAAATGCAGCTTATATGCCTATATTTTTTGTGGAAAAGAACAATGATAATGGAAGGACACAATTGTCTGCATGCTAAGGCTTGAAGAAGAGGGATGTGAATTTTAAGAACAGTGCCCAGGTGATTCATATGTACCAGCTATTTTAGATGGAACAAGAATAGTGAAGTAGATTATTCATATGAGTACTTACGTATCGTATACATAAGACTCCATGTAAACACCTTCAACTGTATATTAAGTGTCTGTTTCCCTTGGCAACCAGTTAAAAATAGGTAATCTATGACTCTTTTCTGTAAAACAGGAATCATAATTATTATAATAGTAGTATTATTAATTTTTAATATTACAATTTCCTGAATCCCTGAAGGGTGTTCACAACACTCTGGGAACAAAAGATGAGCATTACTTTTATAGTGGGAAAAAATGGTCTAAATTTATTAAAACAGGAAGGTCCTCCTTGCCAAGTTTATTAGTAGGATATGACTAGTTATTTGACTTCGCTAAATCCGAGCTCTATAATATTTATTAAAAATGATTATCCTGTTGGCTAATTGCTGACTTGAAAAACATAGAACAGTTGGGCGGAAACTAGCCTTTTAGGCACGGGACAGCTGCTGGATTTCCGAGCAGCCTCCTGCCCAGCTCCACGACAGGTCTGCACTCTCTATCAGGTGGTGGAAATTACTGTCCCTACTTTCAGGGGACGTGAGGATAATTTGGCTGTTCCTAAAAAGGCATAAACAAAATATTGGCTAAGCACAGACAGATGTTAAGGTTATACTCTGCACATGCATTCATGTACTTGAATTCACTTTAATGGAGTTGAGCTTATGGTGTAAGATCTTGCAGCTGATTATAACTAAGTTGTTATGGGCTGCTAATTTGCTAGAAGCTTCTGTATCATGCGCTAGCCCAACTGCTTTGATGGGTCTCCCGGTAGTTAATATGAATTAAATGTGGATCTTTTATTTTTTCCCCTGTGGTCTCACATAATGATATTAGCTTGTCTACAGTGTGACAAATTCAGTGTACCAGGAGCATCTGGTATGCGATTCTTTATGATTGAAAATAAGCCTGCAAACTTGATAATACACATCCATTAAGACTCTCCCCTGTACTGGGGAGATGTGGGAAGATGGCAAGCAGGGAAGGAATGTATTGGTCACAGTTCATTTGCCCTGATGTAAACTGTCTATTACGATGGGGGCACATTCATCATTAACACTATATTCCTACAAGTTCTTTTTTTGATTATCAAGATGCAAATATGGATCTATTCCTTTTAGCCAGCCCTTTATTCATTCCCTGCAGAGGAATTTTAAAAAGAGAGAAACTAAAACCTTCACAGCTGGAAGAGAGGACTAAATTCATTCTTTTGAAGTTGATTTGAGATCTTACGCTAAAATGTTCAAGTCATAAAGCTACTTTAATAGAGTATTTTAAATCAAATGTATAGAATGATAGAGATAAAAAGTCCAATCAGATCCTGTTGTTGTCCCACTTGGATTCAAACAAGTTAATATGGGAGTGTTCATGTTTGGAAGATGTCATGCCTTAAAGTAGGGAAATATGTGTTTCATAGATGAAATGTAGAAGTTGAACTGTGCATGTCTCTTACACACGTTGTCAAGAATGAAAACTACGATTGCCTAACCTGTGCTACTGACTAGATTCAACCACTAGCTAGCTGAATAATTTTAAATTACTCAGTTAGGCTTCCTGTCAGTTCCCTCCTCTTTATTCAAATAGAGAATTCATATCCTAAATATTTTAACTGGTTATTTGAAGATTAAACAGGGTATTAACACTACAGACTCTGCTGCACGTGGAGTAAAATCTCTAAACTTATATTAGGGCACAGTTGCTCTGCTGTTTTCGCTATGGTGACGTTAGTCCCCTCAATCAACACTGGAAGTGACAGTAACAATTAAAAGCCGCTCTGGAGGCAGCAAGGAATAAGTTCTGATAGACCAAAAAATAAAGGTTCGCTGTGTAGTTCAAGAGAGAACAGTGTCTAGAACGATACGCCAGTCTTGGAGGGTCACTGGGTCACAAGTCAGAGGCTGTGACTTCAGTTTCAGATCAGATCCCCTGGGTTGGATAGAATGGCCAGACAAGTGGTTGTACACTGAGAGCTGGTTATTGAGGTTGTGACATTGGGTCAGATTATTCAGAGAAAGCATAAGAAAATAGAATTTGAAGAGAGTCCTCTGGGTAATGGTGGTTTAAAAGAGCAGAGCCATCCCCAAAGGCGTTTGACCAGGGCAGCCAGAGAGGAGAAGCAAGGCAGCGAAGAAGCCCCTTGCAAAGCATAGGAGTTTGCTTCCATGAGCGAGGGAGAGGCCAGCAAAGGCGAATGTCAGTGGCAGGTCAAGGAAAATGCTGATGGTGTTCAGCGAAGACAGAATGTATCATTATTCCGCTGATATGAATATTCAGATATTTAAATTTCAACAAAGAACACTGAGTAAGGAAGGATAAACATTGACCTTTTGTCAATCAAATATTTCTGTTCTGAATCAAATTAGGCCAGTAATTTTTATCCTATAATTCAAGTTAGTTGAGAGAGAGTTTCTTGGGAAAAGATAACAGAGAGCATTAGAAGTGCCAAGAAAGAAACTTAGCCTCGTTTTTTTTCAGTTCGTCAGAAACATGAGTGCATCTGCTCTGTAAAGCCCTGCTGCACACTGCCTCAGACTGACCCCGGCACTGATGATAGAGGAGTGCTCCCTCCTGGCACTCACTCTTGAGTTATCGAGGGCAGCCAGTGCTAGAAATGGTGATACTGCAAAGGCAGCCCCCGCCCCAGGCACCCACGCGCTAGAGAAAAGACAGGCATGCGGTAGGAAATTCAGCAGAGTGCCGTTAGCCATAGGGTGGTGGTCATAGGGTGGTGGTCTTTTCCTTCTCGTGTGGACGCCCAGAGCATCTGGAATTCGTTGCGATATGGATCCCTGTGCAGTTACAAGACGAGGGCCTTTCCCTGCCTTGAGGAGCAGAAAGATGGGGGCGGGAGGAGCGGTCCAGAAGTGGCTCTCTGGAGCAGTGGGTGCAGTTAGCACGTGCCTTGGCCCTTTGAGTGAAGGTGGGTCGTGGATCTTGGCTGAGCAGAAGTTCCTGTCCTTCCTCTTCCCCCCTGAATACTGGAAGACTGCTTTCTGCACTGTGGAGGAAATCCAGGGAGGGTCTTAGAGCACGAGCTTGGCATGCTCTTCGCCCTCACCAGGGGAGGCGGAGATGCACAGCTACCCTCTTCTTAGAGCATGAGCTTGGCCATGCTCTTCGCCCTCGTCGGGTGAGGCGGAGCCGCACCGCTCCCCTCTTCAGCATATTTCAGTTGAACAGTACGATGCGTGTAACACTGCCTATGGTTGGGCAACATGAGTCTGAATTTTTATTTCTGGGAAGGTAAGGAAAATCAGGAGGGCATGGAAAGGTGAGCTGGAGTTACCCCCGTTCAAGAAATTTATTATTGCTCTGTACTCTCATCTGTACAATCGCCCTTAAACTAGTGAACGTACTAGTCCTGGGGCTTGGAGTCTGGTTTCTGAACAGTCTGAATTGCATTTCCAGTGGCAGACCCAGCTCATAGCGGGAAAGATGTACACCATCAAGTGTGAAGGGTTTCAGGCAACAAAATGCTTACCTTTTGGTCAATGTAAGGAATACGTAATTTAATGCATGTAAAATATTTAGCAGCAGAAATACATACAGTACTTAAAGTTAGCTATTTCAATAAAATACGTAAAATATTTGTTGGTATTATTATGTGCTATTGTCACCAACAGAACAGTCATGACAACAAAGGTCTGAGCATAAACACTACTAGTAAAAATTTTTAAAATGTCCATGTTGGCACTCCATCATATACACTTTTATTCTATCACTCTGGGTTATGTACCATGCATTCAGAAATAGTTCTAGAGATGATCATGATGTAGTTAAGATTCAGCAAATCTTATATATTTGTCGATTGTTGTACAAATAACCAAGTAGCCCCCAACTTTTAACCACCTCTAGAAAAATGTTACATCATCTGAAATTACCAAGAAATGTATTCACCTTTCTTTCATGGAGCACTTTCATTTAGAATTCATGAAACGAGGGGAAACATGCTTTATTTGACTAATGAGATCTTTGTCAAGAGATAAAGTGGCAAAGTGAAGTAGCTGGAATCCTGTAGAAGGAAGGCTCGGGTCAGTAAACCGTGCTTTAAAATATTTTCATACTGTTTTATCGAGACTGTTCTGGAAAGTGCTTCTGATTCTGCTTCGTGGTGCTGATCCTGTCAGCTGCTGTCTTGCTCAGTGACCTGGGCTAACACTGTGTTGTTTAAAACATTAATCTGTCAGTTTTGTAAACTTCCACAGACAGCTTTTGGCCATTGTTTCTGACTCGTCAGTGAGGTCTCCGTAGCACTACGGCTGACATTGATGTGTTCCATTCTGCCTGGACTTCGAGCCGCGTCCTTCCCCGATTTGTTGGACACTCTGCTGTGGGCTTCGTGTTTACCATGTCCTTCGCACCCCGTCTCTCTGGCTTAGCTTCGCCTTGTGTTCCGCTGGCATGAAAATTAATATTGCTAAGAGTTTCTGACTATGAAATCAACTCATTCAAGTGAAATGGGAGTTAGAAGTGGTCTGAGAATAGAAAAAGGTCACTCAGGATTACTTGAAAGTGCAAATCCTTGATTAGTCAGAGACAAGGGGTGCCAGGGAGCAGATCTCATCTGCTGAGAAATGGGTATTTCATTTCTCCTGCAGAGGCTCAAGCCAGAGGACCCCATTTCTGAACCCTGATCATCTCCCAGGGAGAAAAACATCTAAGGATGTTTAGACAGTGATGGACAATGACCATAACTCACGAGTTAGTAAAATTTATCAAAATACTTGGTCATTTTGCTCCATTCTTGTCAGCACAGTCATGAAGTCAGTCCCCAAATCACTGAATCTTCCATTCTCTCATTTTGCATAGAATTCCCAGGATGTGTTGACATAGTCGCTCTAAGAGGCAAGTTTCAGATGTAACTGGATGGACAAGATGAAAGGTGGAGGCTCTGGGATTCTCCGCATGACTTGGCAGTTTGCTGAGATTCCAGGAGGAGGCTGTGGAGACATTAGGCAGTTGTTAATCTTAGGCAGGGAAGAAGGAGGAGGCCAGGGTCGACCGGCGAATATCAAGTGTATGGCTCATCAGAGAAGCCGAGCAGTCATCAAATGAAGCAAACAGCAAATCCACAAGTGATAGAGATTACGTGCCCCTGCCCTGAAGAAGGCTGAGTCATGTACAAAGCACTTCTCTGAGGGTCCCAGGTCAAGAGAGTGATTGTTGTTTGTATCAGAGATCTGCTCGGAATGAAACGTGCTATGAACCCAGTTGCAGAAAGGTAGGATACTGCATGAGAGGTGATGAAACCTCGGCCATTTTAAAAATCTGTGTACAGATTTGCTGATGCTTGGGGAGAAAGCAGATCAGGGGCTTGAGCAGATTCTGCAAACCCTAGGGCCAGTGGGTTTTCTCTTCCTCTGCTGTGTCCTCCTTTGCTCTGCGATTTTGAAGGTCTTTGTGAAGATGACGTGCCCTGCAGATAAAGAAAGTGAAATGCGTTAATCCCACCGACTGTTGAGAGTCACAATGAGAATATTTAGAAAGGAGAACTCCACAAACCTAGAGAACAGGTGAACAAAGAACTAAGCTTCATCAATCTGTGAAGCCAGTTGTTTGAACTGTGTCGTGGACTATGAGACAGCAGCAGTCTTTCTAATTCATGCCCTCAAATATGTCCCCCTGATTCTATAGACAGAAACACCAAGGTGTGAAAATACGAGTCTTAGAATTGACAAAATGTGAAGTAATTGATACATTTCTCCAGTAGATAAAATGGTAAATGAGTCATCTCATAAAAAAACTGGAGCCCAAAGATATCAAAGTAAAAGCATGAACCAATTTTATAGAATATCTTTCAAAAGTCTGTGGGGACATGGGGCATGAAGTATAGTGACAAGTTGACAGTTGATAACATGTCTCAATTGTAAATTCCGCCACCAAATCTTTCTTCCCACCCTCCACCCTTAGCCCCCTCTGCCCAAGAGAGTGGCCCCCTCTCTGCCCTGACAAAAACTCAAAGTTTCTTCTTTGAGAGAATGAAATTAGTCTCGTCACTCAAGGGCTACAAGAAACACAAAAGAGTGTTAAAAGTTGAAAGTAGAAATAAGTCATATTTTATTTGTTAAATTTTGATCTGTTTTTCCCTCCCATAGCATCTGCCCCTCAACAGTTTTTGGAGTAGGGATAGTCAAATGTTTACACTTCAGGCTAGAACTGACAGGGTCTTTTCTATGAATTCTACAGGAATTCACCCAGCAATTCTCCTGGAAGAACACAGCCAACAAACCCCACTTACACCAAGAGTCTGATCCACTTTCTACCTACTTCACACACCCATAGAGAGCACTATTGCTGCTACCACCTCCACCAT
>NW_004567108.1:3226650-3233184 GCF_000260355.1 Condylura cristata | reverse complement strand
CCATTTCCTTATGCACTTGGAAATGTGGATGACTTAGTAGTTATGCAGATGCATAATCCATACAGAATTGCTTACTTTTATGTTTTCTATTTCATGGTACTATTATATAGGGTATGCTACTTTTTTCCTTTTTTAATGTTTTTTCCCTCACGTTTGCTTTCTTTTCTCAAGTGCAGTCCCCACTACCGTTCCCCCCGTACCATCACCATGGTCCCTGTGCTCTTCCCACCCTCGTTTGGATCGTTCTCCCTTTTCCCCTGCAGAATGACTCTGATTTATAGTTGTTAGTTTATTTTTGCTTTGTTTTGTTGTGGTTTTTGTTTTTTTTTATGTTGTTGCTGTTATTTTTCCTTGATCCCCTACATTACTCCTGTAAAATGAAACCATTGCTGTTTTGCTTTTACTTTCCGACTAATTTCACGGAGCGCGATCCCTTCAAGCTCCATCCATGTTGCTGCGAACGGCGTTACTTTATCTTTTTGATTGCTGAATAGTATTCCAAAGGTGAAGAAGAGATTTAAAGTGCCCTTATCATGATGCTTTAAATTTCCCCTTCTGCACTTTTGCTCTCCTAATTGCAGTCCTCCAAATAGGCTCATTAGATAACAGCCCTTTCAAAGTAAGGGCTTAATTCTGAGAATAACGTGATGGTGGAGCCATTCTGTGGAGCTGCAGACTTTCTTGCCATCCCCACATCTTCCTTGAAAAAATATTGCACAATATTCCCTGTATATTCCCTTTCAGGAAGCTGTGATTCCAGGATTTTGGCTCAGTCATTCCTAGACATGTACCTAGTTCCAACACATACCAGGCATTTGCCTCACAGTAAAATGAGAACCCAGTCCCCTTGTTAAAGAATCACACTGTCAGAGGAAGGATACAAGCACTTGAAATGACCATTAAAATAAAATATGAGAATGACATTAGAGTAGATTATCATTGGATCATGGGTAGGAGTATATATAAGAATGGAATAATTTAGCTATTCAGTCTAAGTGTTTCTACTTTTCAAATCTGGCTTGTGTGATCCCAACTAATGCTGTATGCCAATGTTAAATAAATTATTTATTGATGGAATTAATAAAACTCTAAGTATATATTTCCTGATTTCGGTTTTCATATTGAGTTAGCTAAGCCCCCTCAAGAGACTGTACATGCTTTCATCCATTTACAAACACTTAGTCAACTCCATTTAATTAAGTGAAATTAATTATTCATTTAGGCTCTTTAGGAAGAAGGTATAAAAGTATTTAATAATTTTTCTTATAATAATCCTAATGTATTTTGTGACTCCGTGATGTGAAAACCATGTAAATCTGAAACTTAGTAAACTTCAATGAACTTTGTATCATGCATCTGCTACTTCCATACATTTTTATGACTTCTTAAAAAAAGTGGTTTCTGGCCCTCCCTGGTGGCGCAGTGGGTTAAAGCGCAGCACTAAGAAGCTGAAACCACTTTTACATGAGTTCAATCCCCGCCTGCCCCAGAGGTGACCACGTGGCGTGGCAGACCTCTCCTGACCCGCCCGCTGCTCCCCTCAGCAGTGTACTTCGTCGATCTGCCTGTTCTGCTCCCCACTCTGTCTCTGGTGAAGCCTCTCACCGCCCCTGAGCCTCTGGCCTGTACCCCAGTTCTGTAAGCACAAATAAATAAATCTTAAAAAAAAAAAAAGGTGGTTTCTACATTGCAAGCTTCTTCCAACTGCTTTCCTTTTTCTTAAACTTTGCTACCACGACTAATACCACTTTGCTTTTTCTTAAAACTCCCCTTACCACAAGATGTCATCACTAATCTACTGACTATTTTTAATTCCAGTGAAATCCCATTTTTTCTGGACATTTTTGTATCATATTTTATCATTTTTGTTTCATTTGGTTAAAAAGCATATACCCCTAAAGCTTGAATTTACTGATACAGTTCGATGAGTTTGGCTCTGTGTTCTCCAAGGGCACCATAGAACCAAGACAGTGGACGTAGCCATTACCCCAAAAGTTTTCTTATGTCCCACTGCTTTCCTTAAACTTTTTGTTGATATGTATAACACTTGACATGAAATATATGCTCTTGAGTGTTTGGGACATGACACACTTTTCCAACTACAGGTTCTGCATTCTACAGCAAAACACAGAACTTGTTCCTCTTGATACAGAACTTCACTCCCAGGGAAGGCAGCTCCCCTCCCTTCCCCAACCCTTACTGTGTAGCAGCTATTATTCTGTTTTCTACACCAAGAAGTCTCCTGAGCTCATGGAAGTAGAAACTATTTAACTAGTGAATCACGGTGTGAATTTAAATAAGTTCATCATTTACATGGGCATTATAAGCCCTGTGCAGTGTGGGCCTGTGATGATCTCTTAAGCAAAACAACTACAAGTATTGGGAATGTCTAGTCCATTCTCAGATGGAGTCAGCTCCTTCAACACCCATCTTCTCGTCTCACGCTTTCTCCTGCTTTTAAAGGAAGAGTTTCTTTTCTGGCCAAAGCTAACCTTTTTGCCTTCGTTACTGTATTATTTTTGTAAAGTAAGGAAAAATAGAGCCTGGGGAATACTTTTGTTGTTGACACAATATAATACACACAGAATATCTGCTCTTCAACAAACAGATGTTTGTTGAGCACCTAGTACGTGCTAGAACTGTTCTAGACAGTAAACGCTAAGGGAATCAGCTGCTAACTGTCCATCATATGTACTGCTCGCTCAGCACTCTGTAGTAAGTGCTCAACAAACATGCAGTCTCCAATTTTAGTATTATTTTCTGTGTTACTACAGAAATAAAACATTGGCTTTTTGATGAATTTCAGGTGTGTTTTTGTTCCTTGAAGGCCTTGAAATTTACTGTGTGTCCCTTAGCAAAGCACAGAGGGGAAATTTAGTTGATAACCAGCTTTTTTCATTTACAAAATCACAAAGTAAACACTATTGGATGGGCAATTTAAATAGCAGCAAAATGCTTCATTCAGTTTATTCAATAGAGAAAAAGTCAGCTCAATTAAAAACTTATAAAAAAAATTCAAGCAACCTATTAGTTGCTTCTATTTTTAATGCTGTAATCATGACCATTATGAAAATGTAAAAAGTTAAGTACTTAGCTAGTTAGTAGTTTGTTTAGTATGAATACAGTGGAAAATCTGCATTTATAAATTAGACGTAGGGGGAAATGTTAACTTACAAAACCTCCACCTTTGGCCAAAAATAGAATAATAAGGCCTAGGAAAATGCTAGCCCCTGAAACAACAACATACACAAACATGCACATAAACAAAAAGATATGAAATAGCAGTTGTCAAGTCACTGAACTTTAGGAGATGCAAAGCCCGAAGTGATTGCTAAGCAACACAAAGCAGTCAAGGTGAGCTGAACCTTCAGATGTCCCAGCAACTGCCCTGGGAGAGTGGCTACACTAAAGAAAGTGGGGCGCAAAAAGACCTGTGGACTCCCTGAGTTATGGAGGCAGCACTGGACTTCAGGGAGGTAAACATTGCTGCAATTCACAGACGATTCAGAAAGACAGCCTTGCAATCTGCAGAGGGCCCATCCATTCCACAGAGAACCTGGCAGCCCACATGTGTGGGGAAACTAGCAGGACCGGGGGGAACCACCTGAGAGAATGGGGGCAAATTGTGTCTGGTGCTTCCCTAGATCAGGAGTTCGTGTCTTTGCCCACCAGCCACACTGGGAACCCCCGTAATTCAGGGATGTCGAGTGATCAGAAAGGTCTGCCTAGGTAGCATAGAGTAATTATCTATGTACTGACTCCTGCTTGTTACCCCAACAAATGTAGGGGAAAAAAATAGCTCATATGTATCAAATTGCTTCCAGTAACTTAACTGTGCCCCAGAGTAGAGCTTAATCTGTGTGCATGTGTATCTATATCTGTGTAGATCTACTCACGCACACAGGAATACTACTCAGCTCTAAAAATGGTGAATTCTTGCCATTTCAAGCAATGTGCATAGAACTGAAGAGGATTTTGTTCAGTGAAGTCAAAAGAGAAGAGACAAATACCTGATGGCTTTGTGGAATATTAAAAAATTAAATTAAACTTCAAAATCCGACTGGAAAGTTGAGCCTGCCACGGGGGAAGGATAGCATTGGAAAGCAGAGGAGAGAGGGGGCCTGCTGGGAGGATTTTAGAGATACGGTGGAGCTGGCTTGACAAACCTCTGAACAGATGTGAACCCATAGCTTGCAGTCACATGCCGGGTGGTAAACTAATGTTCTCAGGAAGAATAAATGATACAATAAAAAAATAGAAATAAGAAACTCAGAATGCAGCAAGGTAAAATACAAACTGTTTTACATTTAAAGATTACCAGTATGCGAGGCACAAAGAATTGGACCCATACTGATTTTAAAAATCAGCCCGTTGAAACCCATGGGGATTACAATTGAGATGAAAAAAAAATGTACAAAATGATGTAAAAATAAACTATTATATAAAAAATAGCATTACTAAAATATAATTTACTCAATTAAAGTGTGTAATTCAAAAAAAATCAGTTGAAACTGAACAGGTACTAGAATTGGTTGAACAGGACATTAAAAACAGTTTTTATATGTTCATTCTCTGTGTTAGAAAATGTAGAGAATATGGAAGCTATAAAAAATGAAGTTTAAAGAGGTGTTGAGTCATCAGAGTCTGGCAAGAATGATGATAGATTAAACATGGCAGAAGAAAAGATGCGTTAATTTGAAGATGCCAATAGAATTATCCAAAATGAAACACAAAGAGTAAAAAAGGAATTTTAACAGTAGAAATAATATCCATAAGTGGTAGGATTTTTCTAAGTGACCATTTACATGTGTAATTGAAATCACTGAAGGAGACATTGGGGAAGAGAAAAAAAAATAAGGACACATGAAATGAAAAATTTCCAAATTGGGTAGAAACTAAAAATCCACAGTTTTAAGAATCCCAATGAGTCCCAAGCACAAGAAGCATAGAGAAAGCCACAGCAATGAACATTACGATCAAGTTGTTCAGCACCAGCGATAAAGAGAGAATCTTAACAGCCAATGGAAAAAAGAGCTACCGTATATATATATATACACACACACACACACAATGATAGGAGGTCATGAATTTATTTATCTAATGTGATAAAAATGAGAAAGACAGTGGCACAGTATCTTTCAAAAATGAAGGCAAAATCAGGACTTTTCAACATGTGAAGCTGAAAGAATTCATCCCCAAAAGAAATGCATTAGCAGAAATATTGACAGAAATCTTTCAGGCAGAAGGAAAGGAGGCCAGATGGAAAAGTAGATCTATGCAAATTGATGAAGAGCACTGGAAATTGTGACAGTGTTTGCAAAGCAGCTTGCAAATTAAAATATGTTTCCTGTCAGCGTCTTTCTACTAAACTGATATGAGGCTAAAATATAGCAGAGACCACTGGCTGCAGTAAGAACACCAAGCACTACACCATCCCTGAAGCCCAGGAAAAGGCTTCTGACTCACTGCAGTGTCTCATATCAGACTAACTGGGAGGAAGTCAATCATGCAATGAATTAAAGTACTTTATGTATGACAAGGAGTGAATCTCCATCTAGGAGGAGCTCTGTATGATTTTTTTCATGTTAAGCACTTAACATGTCATCAACTCCAACATATGAGTGGATGTCTTGTTACACAGATTTAAAATAAATAAAACACAAAGCCTGGAAATGAAACATCCTCTCAAATTTCGGTATTTTGGGTTAAAGATGTACCTCCCTCAAAAGAAAATCCCAAAACCAGTAGAATGTGCCTGGAGCTGGAGAAGAGGTGAGATACACAACTGTATGATAGAGGTTTTGGTATTCACACTTTACAAGTAAGCTTTGCTGACCTTCAGGATATAGAAGAATAAAAATCTGAGCTCAAACAATACACGTGCTCTGTTTTAACCTCCTAAAGGGAAAAGTTGAGCCCTCATTTGTAGTGTCTCTTAAGTAGATCCTTGTGAAAATGTCAACATAAAAATACCTGGTTTAGTGGAAAAGTATAAATGTATTTTTAATATATACAGAGAACACATCAGCACCTACTTTCTAAAGGTCTCATCCAAGGGTACCCCAGGGTCAAAAAAAAATTGGCTCATCTTTTAGGAGAAAACAAATCCCTGCTACTGGGGGAGTTACAGGTTTCCAAGCAGACCCTCTAGTGTTTTCTGACATTCTTGTTTTCCCAGCATACTGTGCAGGGAATTTTAACATCACTGTGCAGATAACTTATAATTTAAAAAAAGATATCACAGCTACTTTATTTGTAACAGCTTCAAATCAAAACAACTCAAATGTCCATTCATAAATTAGTGGACAAGTCCTGTTACATTCATACTTTTCATCAACAAGGAGCCAACTTTTGTTACAAACATGGTCGATTCTCCAATGGCACCCAGAAGGAATTTATTATTGTTAAAATACTTCTGAAATGTTTTAAAAAACATGCTTTCC
Source organism: Condylura cristata (assembly GCF_000260355.1). Classification (NCBI taxonomy): domain Eukaryota; kingdom Metazoa; phylum Chordata; class Mammalia; order Eulipotyphla; family Talpidae; genus Condylura; species Condylura cristata. The sequence continues at coordinate 3,226,741 of NW_004567108.1, read as the reverse complement.
TATAATGTATCAAAAAATGTATCAAAAACTAAAATGTTTCTTAAGTTAGAAACAGCTAAGATCCTTAAAGTGTTGACTGAGTCATTTGCAG
>NW_004567108.1:3224718-3226016 GCF_000260355.1 Condylura cristata | reverse complement strand
ACTTGTCAGAGACCTCACAGGGCTTCCACTTTGTAATTAGACTGTACAGAGTCAGTATCATAGCCATTGTGCTGGAATTTAAAGCACGAAGGTGTAGGCTTAAAGCATTATTTGCCTAAGGTACAATGTGCACTTAAGTACGAAAGGCAAATCCGTGTCAGAGTGGGGCTAGAAGAACAGAAAGGGCGGAACAGCATATTTCCTGGTGGTGCAACTGGTTAAATTAGTGCAGCACTGTGCAACTGTCCCGGCCCCTGCAGCACCAGTTCGATCCCCGGCCAGGGAGTGACCCCAGGGCGTAGCAGACCTCTCCTGACCTGCCCGCTGCTCCCCTCAGTAGTGTGTTTCAGTTAATCCTCCTGTTCGGTGGCCTGTACCCCAACTCTTATATGCATAAATAGATTTTTTTTCAGATTTATTTATTCATACAGAACTGGGGTACAGGTCAGAGATGCGGAGGGTGAGAGGATTCAACAGGGACAGAGCGGGGAGCAGAACAGGCCGACTGATGAAGGCCACTGCTGAGGGGAGCAGCGGGCGGGCCAGGAGAGGTCTGCCGCGCCCTGTGGTCACCTCCGGGGCAGGCGGGGATCGAGCTCATCGGAAGCGGCTTTAGCTTCTCAGTGCAGTGCTTTAACCCGCTGCGCCGCCAGGGAGGGCCATAAATAGATTTTTTTTAATCTTAAAAAAAAAAAAGCATATTCCAAATGATTGAAGGAGGTGAACTGTTTTTGTTCGGCGCGGTGAGAGGAGAGCTATGTTAATACCCGTTGGGCGCCGGCGGCTGCCACACAACACAGGCTAATTTTTCATGGATGTCCCAGGACATCCTCGTTCAAGCTTAGGAAATGCGCGGTGCGAGCCCGTTTTTCAGCAGGGGAGGCTGTGGGTCTGGCTCTCAGAGACCGGCGCCTGTTCAAAGCCAGGGCTGTGTGGCCAGCGAGGCCTGCAGGGCGCAGGCCTGTGGGTGCCCCGCCCCGGCTCTGCTCGCTGGGCAAATCGCGGATTCCCCACTGCCCTGGCTGGGACCTGATTCTGCTCCCCCAGAGGACAGGAGTAATCTTCCTGCTGTTCTTATTCCAGGAGTTACAGTTCGAAAGGCTGACCCGAGAGCTGGAGGCGGAACGCCAGATCGTGGCCAGCCAGCTGGAGCGATGCAAGCTGGGGTCCGAGACCGGAAGCGTGAGCAGCATCAGGTAGGCGCGCGCCCCTCGGCTCCTGTCCCCGGCTGCTGGCGGCCGAGCGGCCGGGCCTTGGCGCCGGGCGGTGGACCGGGAACAGGGGAGGTGTCCGGCAGG
>NW_004567108.1:3197474-3223978 GCF_000260355.1 Condylura cristata | reverse complement strand
TTTTTTTGCGGAGTAATATTCCATTGTGTATATGTACCGCATCCTTTTGAGATTAGGAAATATATATTTTTTTTCATTAGTCATTTGAGTAACTGAAGTCACTTGACAAAATGAATTCTGCTCCTTAGGATCATACTTTTTAAAATTTAAAACTGCACGTGTCTGTGTGAAAGAGAGGCACGCGCACCCGGAGACACAGCTGAGTTTCTCAAGAGCACTTCGTGTTCTGCAACCACACTGAACTCCTGGCAGTTTCTCTCTCAATTCATGCACAAGGTTGGGCAAGTGCTGCCGCTGGGAAGGGAGGTGCAGCTTCCCAGTGTCCCCTCGCATCAGGCGTAGGGACCCAGCTCCTATCATGAGATTCCTCTAGAGCACCCTGGTGGCCTCGTCATCAGTGGCCCCGTCCACTTGTGAGAACCAGGCAGGTGGCCGTGGGTAGAGCCACAGCAGATATCATTCCCAGTCCTGACTGTTCTGGAAGCAGGACTGTGCGTCTGGTGGGTGCTTACGCTGCTGCTGCCACAAAAAATAAAACACCACTGTTTCCATTGCTCCAAAATGTGTCATTGTTGGAAGAGCACGAAGGTGGCGGAACGTGCCTATAGGAGTCGCCCGCCATTCGTCTTTTCCACTGACCTTTTCTCTGGGAGCAGTGGTAAGTCTTGCAATGGAAAACGTTGCCACTCTTTGTCAGGCTGGTCGTGTGGGTGGAAGATTATTTTCAATTGCAAGTCCTTATTTAGGATATGTGCGTGAATGTCCGGGGATGCCTCCAAGAACCTAGGCTGTCGGTGATTGCAAGTGGGGACGTTGTCATCTCGAGCTTAGCAGACTTGCCTAAACACCCCGTGAAACAAAGCAGGGTGGACGCGAAAAAGAAAACTGAGCGGTGGGATTCCACTGGGAGTTGCGTTCAGGCGGTTGATTGGTTGAAGGCGGTTAGCGTATTAAGGGGGACGTGCTCTTTCCGAGTGTGTGTATATGGTTCCATCTGGTTGTGCATAATGCTTGGAAGGGCTTTTGTTAATGGTGTACAACTCCTGGGGTTTTAGGTCACACATACCACTGAATTGACCTCTATTTTGCTCTGAAATCTGTTGGGATAATAATCTGATTACCTTTTAAATTCGCTTCCCTGACCTGATATTTTTGCATTCTGAGCACCTTTTGTGCTGTTTTAGTCATTTTAACCCTGACAAGAGCAGAGCGAAGAGCTCTTGCTGAATCATGAATTTCAATTCCCACATGCTCATTAGACCAGAATCTATCTCCTGGGACATGCATTCAGAGACCAGCCGGGAGAAATTGGGCTCCTAGTCTTGAGAGTATGAAATAAGTGACCCTAAATCTATGGCATGCAGTGCTGGGTACTGGGGTGATGGGCCCCTGCCTGGGGTGTAGAGGTGGAGGAAGGGTCTGCTCGGGAGCAACCCAGCAGGGAGAGAACAGCTGGTCCCCGACAGGGACCCCTTTAATTACCATAGGACTGATGGCCTTTCGGGTGTTACGTCTTTGATGTTGTATCTTTGAACTGACCTATATTACTCTTCAAGAGTTTCCGCCTTCCTCATTCGATTTGGTTGAGCCGATTTCTTTCCTTAGGTCCAATGTGTCTTGAACAGAATACATCAGCGAAATACCAAAGAGGACAGAAAAATTGCCCCATGTTGCCTCTTGACTCTTTATATCTTATATCCCTAGCTCATAGCCATGATGCATTATAAATGATTTCTTGTTAAATATGTATTAAGTAATAATGTTGAGTGCAGATGACATTGCCTGGTGATTTCCCATTACTGTATTGCTATATAATATCAGTCTTCATCAAGCTTAATTATTTTGTATTCTGGATCTCTTATGTATGAATCTTCATTTGTATAATACAAGCAATTTACTGATACTTCACTAGAGAACAACCAAAACTAGCTTCCATGGTTCTTTTTTGTCCTAACCTAATTGTTCAGCTTCAGAAATGCACCACTGAAAATCCAAGTCTTCATTAAGACTAACCTAGTTGGCACATCAAAGGGCTATTTAAAAATTTAAAAACATATATATAATTTTTTAAAGGAGAAGTCTAATAATTTTCAGGTTGTCTCATACTTGTTAAGGGTACTAAGGAGATGTCACAAAACCAACTAATTTTCAAATAATCTTATGGGAATGGTAGAAATGACTAATGCATATAGTTTGGTTTTACTCTTCCCTTTGGGGGATAGGGAAATCGGTGTATTTGATTCCTAATACCTCATTCCTGGTAGTGGCATCAGCAGTTGATATTAATGGAAAAAAATTATTAGTGTACTTGGATCACAATCAATTTGTAGAGCAGTCTAGTCAAACTGCAAATGACAGCACTGACAATTTGGAGAAAGGATATCCTGGAATTTCTCCTTCCAAGGCTATCAGTGTCTCCTCTAAGCTTGTAGGATGTAGGTAGCTGCCAATGGAAGCATCTTCATCTCGTAAGCAATTTGTAGATTCTTCTGAATAGCCAACACATGTTTTAATTTCTCGAATTCAGCTGTGTGAATGTTGTCCATCTTCTAGAATGGAATTGCTATGGGTTCCACTATGGCTGCAGATCCCCCATGTGATTGTGGCCTCCTCTCTTGGCTTTCCTCATTCTATTTTTAGAAAAATCTTCTCCCAAAGTGGTACGTTTCCCTACCTACTAGGACAGTTGAATTCCAGACCGCATCCCTGATTCCTCGGAACCGTTTTGAACTAAGGCAGGAATGTTATTCACTCAGATGATGTCCTTAACTTAGGGTCATAGTCAAGTTCCTCTGCTAGTTAGTTGCCCACTCCCACACTTGAGAGGGTTCTTATCCCTTGACTCTTGCCTCCCCAAGCCCATCTCTCCAGCCCAGGCATGCCAATGAGATCTTGCAACCTGGCAACCTGGTGAGTCATCTGGTCCCTCCCAGGATGGAAAGTCAGTGTTGCTCTTTTGAGTCCTCTGGTCTGTGGACCTGCCTGAGCTCAGGTCTTTGTTTAACCTCCACCAACACCTGAAACTGTCGCTTTGCCTTTTTCATGCCTCAATCTAACCTCCATGTGGTATGATATTGACCTGCATAGGACTTAATAGAACCATGTCTGTGAAGAACCCATGGCCACTTCTGCATGTCCAGAATACAGCACTGTCTCACTTCAGTGCCTTTGATCCCTCTACTTTAAATGTATTCCTTCTGGATGCTAAGCCTGTGGACTTTTAAGTCCACACATACCTCTGAATTGACCTCTATTTTGCTTTGAAATCTGTTGGAATAATAATGTGATTACTTTTAAATTTACTTCCCTGATATTTTTTGCATTCTGAGCACCTTTTGTGCTGTTTTAGTCACTTTAACCCTGACAGGAGCAGAGCAAAGAGCTCATGCTGAATCATGAATTTCAATTCCCAAAGCTCATTAGACCAGAATCTAACTCCTGGGACATGCATTCAGTTACCACCTGATCATCTCCTCCTTTGGGTCCAGTTACTCAACTGAGAGCTCACATTCTTCTAACTGCCTCTTTGATCCAAGTTGGGCAAGTTGTCCCATCTCTGGGGATCATTAGAATTTAAAGTGTTGGTGATCTGACTCTGCTTGCCCTTCTATTAGTTACCTGCTACATAATGATTCAATCTTCAGTCAAAGGATATATGGGGACTTTTTTCCAATGCCACTGAAAATTTAAGGACACCAAAGTAGTTATCTACCATACCCCTTGGTTCCCAAGGACAAAGAAATAATTAGAAATGAGAGAGTGAGAAATCAAATTCAGAACAGAGTTGGTTGTCTTTTCTTGATGAGATCTGACTCTTGGAAGATATGGTGGTGGTGGTGGTGGTGATAATGATAAGGATGATGATGGTGACGGTCTATACTGCAGAGACAAAGAAATTCAGGTACCTGGTAAGTTCTCCTTGCTGGCTTTACAGATGGGGATGACTGGTTGGTTATCAAAGAACATGACTTGAAGATGCTGAGAACAATCTTTGACTGACAGCCAGCAAGAGAAAGACCTTAGTCCTAGAACCAAAAGGAATGGAAGTTAACCATCAGATAGAGTAAACATGGAAGCAAATTTTACTCCCCAGTAGAAAGTAGCAGACACATTGATTCTAAGACCCTAACCAAAGGAATCCAACCATGCCACACATGAACTTTACAAAATTTATGAAATGTAACTTTAAAAAAAAGATGTTAAGTTGCCCAGCTCGTGATTACTGGTTATGGAGTAGTAGATAACAAATGCAATGCTTTTCAATTTGGTTCATGTTATCTCACTATTAGCTATATATTACTACTTTTTCATATAGAGTAAATTTTATTCCGCAGCCATCTACACTTCAGAAGATGAATGTCATATCCTAGTTTATTTCACATGCATGTCCGTATGCATAGGGTTCACATATTAAAATATCCATGGCTTTGATTTTAAGAAGTGGAAGTATTTGAGTGTGAGGTGAGTTCTTATTTCCAGTAAAAAGGAAAAAAGAACAACTACATAAAACTGCATTTCGCCTTACCACTTTCATACATAGAACCCCAAGCTTCTGATTGGAGTTAATATCTCTGTGTATGTGTGAATATATAAATTGCTTTCTTCACATTGATAGCCCTCCCCACAAATGAACTGCTGAGGTTTTGCAGGCAAATTTCCACTGAAGTGAGCCATTTTTGGAGAGTAGGATGCCACAAAAAATAATGTTTTAAGTTTTAACAAAGGTCACTCTTTATCAACTAACTTCTTTGAGTCCACGACTCCAATAATTCTAAATATAGAGCCTAAAATCATCTTCACAACAAAGAAGTCAGTTGTTATAGAGAAAATGCTGATCTCTTGTTAAAGCAGCAGTGAAGAAACATGAGTCAAAAATTCACAGATGGTTTGTGAGCATAAAGTACACTTAGGTAAAATCAGGATCACTGAATTGTTTTATTTTTTTCTTTTTTCTTTTTTTTTTAAGATTTATTTATTTATTCTTACAGAACTGGGGTACAGGCCAGAGATGCGGAGGGTGAGAGGATTCACCAGAGACAGAGCGGGGAGCAGAACAGGCAGATCGACGAAGTCCACTGCTGAGGGGAGCAGCGGGCGGGTCAGGAGAGGTCTGCCTCGCCCTGTGGTCGCCTCCGGGGCAGGCGGGAATCGAACTCATGCGGAATTGGCTTAGTTTCTTAGTGCAGTGCTTTAACCCGCTGCGCCACCAGGGAGGGCCCACTGAATTGTTTTTTAAAGATTTATTTATTTATACATACAGAGCTGGAGTACAGGCCAGAGGTGCAAGGAGAGAGGATTCATCAGACAGAGTCGGCAGCAGAATAGGCAGATCAGCTGAAACACTGCTAAGGGGAGCAGCGTGGATTCAGGAGGGGCCTGCTGTGTCGTGTGGGTCCCTCCCTGGCTGAGGATTGAACTCGTGCTGCAGTGGCTGCGATAACCTCATAGTGCTGCACTTTAGCTTTTGTGCCACCGGGGAGGGCTGAGGATCACTGAATTTTATTAAGGAAATACACAGTTATTTCCCAAAGTCAAATATTAGCATAAGATGTTTAAATAGGTAGGTGGTTACAGGTATTCTTTTTAATGTCAAAATCTTTCACTTGGGAAAGAGATGCCTTTGATAATTATCATTACTTTTTAATTTTTTCCACATGAAGATTTTTAGATTACGTAGATATTTCTATACATACACACATTTCCAAACACAGTCATTTTAGCTGAAGGTAAAAATTACTCATCAACAGGATTCTAGGTCCATTCCCAGAGGAAGTACACATTTGCCAGAAGAAAAAAGAATAGGTATCTTTTAAATCACTTCTAGTTTTGCTTTAAAACTTTACTTTTTTTTTTTTTTTCATTAACGGTTTTTAATTGAAAGTCTGAGAGTAACAGTGTCCATGCTGGGGCAGTCTTTTCTCATGTGGATGAAATGTCACTGCTCCAACAAAAGCCTGCGGATTTCTTCACACACGACATTTAGTTTGTTGAATTGGAAATCAGAATTAACGTTGCAGTGGTCTTGTCCGAATCTAATGTTTGCTTCATTATAAGAACACAAAGAAAGGAGAAAATAATGGGGCTATAGACATATTTTGTAGTCTTTTCTGCACTGCCAAGTTTGTTTTCAAAAAACCCAATTCTCTCTTTGTTTCCTTCCAATCTAAATTCTAGGCAGAATCCTCCCCTTGCAAATATCCCTAATTGCCTTAATTCCTTTTGGGAAATCCTACCCTTCCTTGTCTTAACCCTGTCCCATCATCTTTCCCAAATGTCTGTTTGTTTCCAATTTCCTAACCTATTATCGCTTACTTTTTTAATGCAGAGATTAAACCTCTAGAGTTTCCTGTTACATTTTTCCTTATTTAAGTTATGAGGAATATTCTTCAATGCTTTCTGGGCCCTCCAGATTCACCTCCATACTTCCACTACCACTAAATTGATGGTTCTCTGCAGGTCTCTTCTCCAAAAGTAGCAGGGACATTTACTGCTGTATATTCTGAGACACACACACACATACACACATGCAGATGAGACATGTGTCAAAATACACTACTGACCTAACAGAACAGAATATTCTATTTCAGTATTCACTGTAGTTAGTTTCCACATTAAAGTAGCACCAGATTCACGGAGCTAGTGGGTTTCACATGCTCTGTGTGTAGAACTGTGGTTGAGATGGTCTCATACTTATTTTAAGATGATAATGATAGTAGTGAAAATGGATGTCCTGAACATCCTAAAGGTACAGGTTTTGTGGACTCCACCCCCACCCTAGACACCAAAACTACAAATCCCAGCATCAAAAGGGATAATACTGGAACCTGATTGTGGAATTATGTAGCCAGGTTTGCTGTAAAGTCAAACATGTGGGCTTTGAGGGTTTCTTGGCCTCTTGGCTCCTGGATTGATCTTGGCTTTTCACCAGCTCTCAGATGCTTTTGTGGTTCCAGGTCAGTGGAGCTGGTAGGACACATTCACCAACTTATCTCTCCCTCTTTCTCTGAGTTATTCATTTCCCTTTCTCTTGCAAATAAACCCATTATTAACCTTTTTTGTGTGTGTCTGCAGATCAGTCTTATTATAAGTCCCTTTAAGTGCTCGGGTGAGGACCCACCATCAAGCTATCCAGCCCACACTGGGGTTGCCTTGTAGCAATATTAGTAGTAATGATAGTGATGCTGTTAATTATAGTAATGTAGTACTTACTGTGCAGGCTCTTTAAGCCTGGCATAACATCAGCTGGTGTAGACATGCCCTTTACTCCTAGTTAAGTCTTCTTTCATTTGTAATTGAGAACACTGAAGTTCTCAACACTCAACAGCTAGTGAGCAGACATTGATTTTTGAACCCAAGTACCTTGCCTTCCCACGTGTTAAAATGCCACAACATTTTATTCAGTCTTGGATTGTTGAATGACTTGTATATAATGTCTGAATATCTCCAGTTCATTTTCAATGTAGGGACATACACATTTTGGGGCTAGCTTGCTACCTCTGTCTCTGGTGAACCCTCTCACTCCCCACACCTCTGGCCTGTACCCCAGTTCTGTATGCATAAATAAATAAATCTTTTTAAAAAAGAAAGAACTGGAGTACAGGCCAGAGGTGTGGGGAGTAAGAGGCTTCACCAGAGACAGAGTGGGGAGCAGAACAGACAGATCGACGAAGGACACTGCTGAGGGGAGTAATGAGGGGACAGGAGAGGTCTGCCACGCCATGTGGGTCACCTCCGGGGAAGGGAATTGCACTTGTGTTGCAAACAGCTTCACAGTACTGCACTCCAATCAGTTATGCCACCAGGGAGGCCCCAATCCTTGTGTTTTTAATATATTACCTAGTTTTGCTAACATCTCTGAATTTCACTTTACTAATCTTAAGAATTGTGCTCTTTAATTAAAGCAAAAGTTAAATAAAAATAGTAATTCACTGGTATTAGTGCTTCATATATGTTTCCTTAATGAGGATACAGATAATCTTTGCAGCGAAATCTCTTTCTTGACTTTTCTACAAGAGATTATAAAGTGGGTTCCTCTCTCTGTGAACTAAAATCAGGTTTACACCAAACGTATCTAGTTTATAGACTACATGTGGCAGCCGTACGAGCTGTGATGAAATGCAGGGAAGCTCAAATCAGTCTCCCTCCCCTGTGCCGCTACTGAATGTGTCTTTGGGCCCACTGCTGGCCCTGTAGACAGGGGTTCAGGCGTCGCAGATGTGAGAAGAGCCGCAGCACAGTGGCAACACAGGTGTGATGGGAGACGCCAGGAAGTACAGATGCAAAAGCCAGTGACTCCGGATGGGCGTTCCTCAGCCAGGGAGCAGCAGGTCAGGAGCTCAGGCCCGGAGTGCATGCTCCTCCTTCCTGCTGGTTGTTGCAACATCTCAACTTGACAGAAGTAGCAGGCTCTGCAGGTGCGAGTGTCTTTGTGTCCGTCCATTCTGCCTTCATTCAAATGCTGAGGCTGCAAAAACATTCACCAAGTTTCTAATAGTTGTATTTGTCTATGCGCTCTTGGGAAGACTGGAAATCAATGATATTTCAACTGGCAAAATAAAAATGAGTGCCGGACCCACTTAGGCAAGACTTGGGGTGCCCACATGGACCAGGGATGGCTTCTGAACACGAAGGACAGAGTCTGTTCAGATGGTTCAAGCGGAGAAGGCATGGGGTGTTCAGAGGCGATGGTCCTGGCACCTGGCACTCGAGATTCCTCACCTACAAAAGGGAAATGGTGTGCGCCTTGGTTTCTTCTCTGCTCTGGTGTGTTTCATCTCAGCTCCTTATAGGCACTAAGTCCCATTGGATATTTTAACATGGGGCATTGCTTAACCTTGAAGCACAAATGAAAGTCATTGAATAATGAGGCTGGCAAGTTGTCCCCAGACAGATCTGGTTCCACTCTGCTCAGGTTTTGCTCAAAGAGACCAGCAAGACAGATATGAGGTAGACTTGAATCCATGTGGCTGGAACAGCAAATCCACAGGGAGTCCAGTCATGCTGGACCAGGGTGTGGACAGGCCTGGCCACGCTGGGGGCAGCCCTGGGGAGACTGAGAGGTGTCCTGATTGGGCAGCAGAAGATGTGAGACAATTTCATGTGAACATGATCAGCTGCAGTTCTGCAGTTCTGAGAATGGGTTGAGACTGTTCAGCCTGGTGACAAAGCTCAGGTTAGAGACGGCAGCCCTTTTCCAGGAGACAGAGCAGAAAACTTAACCCAAGGTCGTGATCACTTACAGTGGTTTCAAAATTTGAGTGGAACGGTTTGGAGACTTGTGTCTGTGGTGACAGAGGGGGATTGCAAAATGATTACTTATTTCAAAAAACAATGAAGCACTCAGAAGGCTAATCTGACACTGTGAGTGAGCTCAGCTTCCACACAGACACTGCCATTTTCAACAAGGAAACTTCGATTCCTTTCTGCCATCGTATGTGAATGTATTCTGATTCCCTGCCATCCAGGAGAAACTATCACAGAATTTTAAATTTAAGAGATCGCTGTGTTAGCAGCAGGCAGCAAAGATGTTGCCTAATTTGTTGACAGTAAAGCTGTATTCATAAGCCCCGGTCTTCTCAAACATCTGTTTGTTTAGTACCTCAGGAGTGAGGAAGTTTAAAAAATTGTCACACATTGTTGCTTAGTCATGTGCACTTACTCGAGAATGTAACTCTCAGCAAGATTTTAACGAAAGGATCTGTCCAAGGAATTGACTGCCAGCTTTCCTTGAAATTCGGCAATTAACCTTCCCTCTCTAATGTGTGAATGATGGCATCCACCTGTCGAGGGCTCATGGACATTTTGACACTCCTCAGTTGATGGAGAAGTTCCATTCTGTCATTTGCCCATCTGAAAGGCTAGCCTGTTCAAAAGTCTAATCTAAGTAGGCAGGGGAGGCTGGTACTTAAGACAGTGGTGTTTGGGACCAGTGAGCTTTGAACGAAAGCTAACTGCAAGACTTCGGGGAGTAGACTGGCCCTCAAGGAACCCCACTTTTCTATCTGTCAATTGGGAAGAATACTGTTCATCTTAGCAGTTCATTGTAAGGACTCAACTGGAAATTAGATTTATGGTGATTCGCAACATGATTGTCACTAAGCAAATACTCTATATAGGTGGACTGATCCTCTTCTTAGTTAATTTCTATCAATATCAGAATTGTGACTCAGTTATCACATGTACAAGCAGCGAGGAAATGCCCTTAAAAGAGACATTTTTTTTTAAGATTTATTTATTTATTCATACAGAACTGGGGTACAGGCCAGAGATGCGGAGGGTGAGAGGATTCACCAGAGACAGAGTGGGGAGCAGAACAGGCAGATCGACGAAGCACACTGCTGAGGGGAGCAGCGGGCGGGCCAGGAGAGGTCTGCCGTGCCATGTGGATCTCCTCCGGGGCAGGCGGGGATCGAACTCATGCGGAAGTGGCTTTAGCTTCTCAGTGCTGTGCTTTAACCTGCTGCGCCACCAGGGAGGGCCCAGAGAGACATTTTTCAAATCTGTGCTGTTGCTTCTTTTTCCTTTACGTAGCAGGTGATTATGATGATACCAGCAAATCTGAATCAACCATTCGGTCACATTCCATGCCAGAGAACCCTGTGGTGAAGGGGTGATCATAAATGAACATGTGAAATAGTGTAGGTGACTAAGTAGCCATGACAGACCGAAACATGACCCTGTTCGGAATACAGTCTCCTCCCAGGAGTGGAGGACTTTACCAGTGAGATGAAGGTGGAAATAGGGAAAATCCTGGATGTCACCTAAATATTGGAATTGTGAGAAGCCATTTAAAGCCTTGAGGGGTCTTAGAGGGAATGTGGAAGCTAGTGGCATCCTTCCAGGATTCGTGTCCAAAAGCTGACCTTTCACTGTCTGGTTCCTAAGTCTGAGAAAGTCTGATCACTGCCATCTGTTTTTGGGTTGCGCATCCACTAAGCAAGGATAAATCAGAGAGAGCTGGATTTTGAAATTCTCTGTTATGACAGGAAGAAATGTGATAGTTCATACATTTGCTCATTCATTCATTCTTTCAGCAGAGATTCACAAAGAATCATAACAAAAGCTGTGCTCTGTAAAATTATTGATAAATTCCTTCAGTTCAAGTGTCATGGAGTGACCTTTTCATTTCCTGTCAACAGCATAATTAGAGTAACATGACTGGGTTCTATGCCCTCAGGATTATTGCTCAATACATAATCATTTCATGATCTTCTGCTGATTAACTTGTTTAATTATCAAACTAAACTAGGGAGTAAGTATAAACTGTTATTATTTCCATTTTCAGGGAAGGGTAAACCATGAGAAAAAAAAAGTTGTGCTGGATTCAGAGGGGCCTTGTCACCGTAAGCTAAGGTCATAACCACTTTCTCTACTCCTCTTGGAATTCTCATTGGCTCTTGCAAGTTATTATTGAGCACTTACTTGCAAGAAGCCAGGGAACCTCCAGGAGACGAAGGGTAAGAGGAGGCAGGCGCAGCCCTCAAGAAGCCCCACTTTCCTACAGGTGGAGTTGCAAAGTGCTATGCTGACAATTTAAAAGGTATTTTCGGGAGGGGGCAGATTTCTTGCAGCTAAAGTGAGCAAAACAATCATGGACTTAATGTAGCTCATGGGCACATGGAATCGCTAATAACCAACCATCTGGCCGATAGTCATGGCAGTCTCATGTGGTTCAGTCCACTAGTGAGGGCAAACCTGGTAGAGAGGTGAGCAAAGGACAGTGTCTATGGTTCCCTGGGATGCTGATGCCATCGCCCAGCTGGACATGCATGGTCCTGTGGCTTCTCCAGGTCACTGGGGTCATACTTGGCTTGCTGGGTTCATCTGTGTTTCTTTGAGGAATTTCTTGCAACTGAACAAATGCCTTGTTCACCCAGGCCCTGAAGTACCAGCAGCATGAGTGACTGAACTGGGCTACTGGTAGGTGACAAGTTAGAACAGGTGATAGGAGCCCAGTGCTGCCCTGGGACTTAGAGCTCAGAGCTTCCAAGAGGGTGGGAAAGACTCACCAGTGTGAACCGATAAGGCAGGACCACTGGTTGAACCTTGGCCTGAGAAAGCAAACTTTCTCAAGAACCAGCTACTGGAAATGAATAAGGACACATTTCTGTGGTCAGCCAGAGTAACTTGCAGTCTTCAAACAGATGAAATGTTTGAGGCATCTCACAGCAACTCAGACATTTTGATATTCAAAACCACTCCCTACTGTGAACATAGAACATGCACTCGGGCATTTCTCTCCTGCAGGATGAATGGGCTAGGTACATGAAACAACAGTCATGTCGAGTAGTACTTTTAATTAGCAGTAACTTAAAGACTTTTAAAAAAATAAGTGTTCATGCTACATATCATTTCTGGAAGGATTATCTAGGGCCTTTGTTGATTGAAGTTAATGAGTATTGTAGACAGCCAGGTGAAAACTCATATATGAGACTTTGTCCTGAAGAGCAACCAGCTATGAATTGTTAGAGAACTCTACAAAACAGAATGCAATGGTCTAAGTGTTTCCAGCCAGCCTAGTTAGGGAGAGCTTCTCATAAAAAAATAACTATCAAGACTACAAGAAATAAATTACCTACATTTCTCTTCATTAAGCATGTGTGTCTCGAGTAGAGTATCATTGAGTAATGGTGGAGGGTATAGAAAAAACTTGCTCAACTGCCAGATTCCTGGATTTCCTAGCATCCAGAAAGTGTTAGCAAAATAGCAGAAGCAGCAGCATTAACAGCAGTGATTAATCTTTGAAATTAAGGTCAGGGAAAAATTATTATAATAAATCCCTTTATCCTGACTATACAGCATCCCTTACTCTGATATGCTAAGAATAGTATTGAGAATAGTAGCCTTTGGTTGAATGAGCAAACTATTAGATTGATAAAAGTGTTGAAATGAGTGTGAGTTAAGTCTCAAATTTGAATAAGCTTTGTTTGTTGACAAAAAAATTATAACGCCAGAGGTAGACAGCATGTTTAGGGGAGTGTTCTGTAAAAACAAACAAACAAACAAACAAACAAAAAACTATGCTTATGTTTTTTTCCTTTCCCCCATTTCTGTAGATGAAAATCCTGACTTTTCACTTATTCTCATAAAATTGGAAATGGAGTCTAATTCTTTTGGAATTTGAGACTATGGCCAATTTGCCAGTCTCAGGAATTCCTATTTCTGTGTTTCCAGATGTTTCCAGGAACCCCACTTTGAAGACCATTGTTGTAACCTACTAAATGCATTTTGAAATAAGAAATAGTCACACTTATTGAGTCCTTACTACAGATCAATGATTCTTCTAAACAATTTGACTTTTGAATGATTAAGTTTAAGGACACAAACTTCTTACATCCTTGTTCGTGTTTTGGAAGTCCAGACTCTTCCCTTTCAGGTGTATTTTCATAACAAACCCACCACTGAAGCACCATAGCCACCCCCCTCGCCCCCATATTCCATGGTGCTCTCTCCCCTACCTAATATCACCTCTGGATGCCTCTGATCTATGGTTAGTTTTCAAGTTCTGGTTGTAACATTGGTCTTTGACTAATCCTTTGTTTGGTTTTCTATATTCCACTTATTAATGGAATCCAGTAATTTATCTTTTTTTTTCCTGCTGCCTTATTTCACTCAGCATAATTATCCCTTCCAGCTCCATCCATGTTGCCATATGAGTTCATCTTTTTGATTGCCGAGTAGGATTCCATTGTATATATAGATTAAATCTTCATCTGTTTTGGGTGACTTAGATTATTCCTGTATCTTCACTATTGTAAATAGTTGAGCACTTTGGTTTAAAATTGCAGTTAGTTCTTACTACAAATTAGGATAGAGGTTCTAGGTTTAACTCTGTGTTACTGATGAGGGAAGGGTTAGAGTTCAGGATGCTTGTCTAAGACATCTGAACAGTAAGTGGCAGCTCTGAGATTTCAACCCAATAATGGATGTCCAGACATAACTCTTGGGATACCAGGAAAACCAGGAAAAACTAACCTTTGTAAGTAAACCCTTTCATTTATTTGCTAATTATATAATTTTCCCATTGTTCATTTTTCATATTTCACCAATTCCATATTTTGGAGCTGTGTCAAGCATAGAAATGCCATAATTTTATAATGTTCTTGAGATTTACAGATGCAATAATGCTTTTTAGTTTTACTTCAACCTATAAATAATTGTGGAAAAAAAGCAAGGAAAAACTGCCTCTTATAAGATTATGCTTGTAAAAAATGCTCGTGATATAGTAGAGAAAACAGGACAAGAAGTTTCACACTTAGCAGGATACCATCTAAGGGGGAAGTCTATGTATAGGAATAAAATTTGAAAAGAAAATATAGCACAGCACTACCTAGATCATTTTGGGGTGTTTTGAAGCCCACTTCATCCCACACACCAGGCTCTTTCTTTGACAGGGTAGTGGAGTTGACGAGAGCAAGAAAGTGAGTCTTTTTATTAGAATTCCTCTTACATTTTAAATTAGCTCAGCTTAATTAATGTTCCATAAAAAGTAGAAGAACTCCTTTTTCATTATTTCAGCATTATAGGAGCCAGAGGTGAACAGAGAGAATGGGATGACAGAAAGCCTTCGACTTGGTTTATATTTTTTCAAATACTGAGCTCACAAAGCAGGCTCTAACTGGGTTCATTTTATTCTGAACAATCCTTTAAAGAAAGACGCGTCACTCTCACTATCAAATGAGGAGCCCACGGTCATAGACACTAGTGGACGGCAGCAGAGTCTGAAAGCACAACCGCCTGCCTTCTGCCTGCCGGCCACATGTCCCCTCCCAGGAAAACTGGGCTCTTGCCTCCAGCGAGCCAGAACGCCAGGGTAATGCAATAAACGTGCAGTTTTCAATTTTTCTACAGGATGTTCCTAGTCATAAAATTAAGGAAGGCAAAGTGGTTTACAAAATAGAAAGTCCCGGCCATTGTGCAGTCATGAATGAAGGTGGCACCTCGGTGGGGTGTGCTCAAGGGACCTTACCCAGGGGTCACCCTGTTAAAATGCAGCTCTGTGCAGAAGTCTGTGGGCTTCTTCAAGCAGGTTCTTCAAGCTGGGGATGCAGAAACCTCAGCAGTGATGGCAAGCTCTGCCCCACCTGCCCCACCCAGCCTCCATCACCAGGCCCCGGCCTCACAGAGCAGTGCCAGCCCGGAGCATCAGCTGCCCGGGCACTGTTAGAGCTACAGGACCCAGGACCCTGCAGCAGGTGGAATCCGCAGCAGGGTGAGGAAGCGCCCGATGATGCGAACTGGCAGAGCTGCCTCAGGTGAACCCCCGGGAGTGTGCCCTCGAGGTCTGGGTCCAGGAAAGGAGGCTTTCTGGGCAATGGGAGGCAGAGGGTGCCAGACATAAGAACTTAGCTGAGGCCAGCCCACCCCGCCTCTGCCACCACCAGGGCTCATGTTTCAGCCAGCCCAAGGCCCAGGAGTCCTGGGCTCATGATTCCCAGGGGCTCTGCTGAGCACACCTTTCCTGGGACGGACTTGGTCATGAGCTCAGTCCCCAAAGACTTGAGCTTCCCCTGAGGATGCAGATTTTCTAGCTTTGGGGGACCTTATCTGATGAATCAGACACTTAAACCCTGCCAGCGTGGGGCTTCCTGTGAGATATGTCTGTCTATTGGCCACAGATGGTCTTGTCTCCAGTGGAGGAATGAACACAGGCGTGTATTTTAGGGCCTCGGGACCTGCGTGAGCACCTCTGGGCTCCTCTTAGCTGCCAGTGTCTTTGTGAATCTGCCTTTCAGCCTTTCCCCTCCTTGGTCCCCTGGGGCTGCCACTTCTGAAAATGCTAGTGGCTGGTGTTAAAGTTTCCACTAATTGCCTTATCATTTCATAAAGAGGCATTAATTGCTAACATCATTTCCCCCTTTCCTCTGAATTGCACACTCCTTTTATGCAAAGTGACTACTTAACATGCTTTTCCAGCCTCATCCCTCCCTTTATTTCCTGTCAGTAGAGAAGGAACTAGCAAACCTCCTTCTGTGAGGACGGGAAGTCTTTTTGCTCCAGACTTTGACACTTCCTTGGTAGTATGAAAGTGGATTCTGTGAAAGATTGCCTGAAGATTGTTTTCTGAGTGAGCAGATATACATTTGTTCCAAGCCCCTTCATGATTTTCTTTTGCCAGCTTGAGCCTATGGAAATAATCTGAAATGCTATAACAAAATATTTTTAAACCCAGTGATTTTCTTCCTGCCTTTTTAATTCAGAGAGCTCCCTGTATTTCAAATTGTTCTGTTGTCTGCTTACCCCAGTGACACGTGTTCACACAACCTCAGGACACAGAGAAAAAATCTCCCCATCCCTCTGGATTCTCCTGGAGCTACAAGTAATCAAATTAACATCAGAGAGATCAGTAGGAGTAAAGGTCAGATTTTATTACCTACAGGGGCCTAGGTGGGTTTAAATTCGGAAGTAAGTGGAGCAAACTGTGTCCCGAGCTGATGTGTGGTGAAGGGGCAATGGGCTTTCAGAAGAGAGGAGGGAATCACAGGCAAAGTGGTCGGATGCTCTATAGTTTCACATTTACCCTGCTGGAGGGCAGGCTTCTCTGAGAGAGAGGTCATTGTTAGGGTCCGAGAACTCGATTACCGCGAGAGACAGAGCGTCACGCAAGAATGCAATTCGCAAAGTAGAGTTTATTGAGCTGGTTAGCCAGGGTCAAGCCGTTCCCTGCCGGACATGCAGGGTTCAGGCAAGACCCCGACCAAAGGAAAGTCAGGGAATATATTGGCCTTGTTGGCCGTTACATACGTCAGAGCCCGCGCAGATTCAACTTAGCAAATGGATTCAAGGATTAACAGACATCACAGCCTGGGTCACAGTTCAACCACCCAATGACAGGTTTCCAGGAATAGATGTCTCATTTCCTGGTGCCTCAGATCCAATCAGCCTGGGCCACACCATTCCCATTATCCAATCAATTCTAAATGTACATTGTCCCTGCATTCCGGGGGGTAGGGTGGGGGGTGGGTGCTTGCCTGGGCTAGTCTAGTTTTGCTCAGGCCTGCGTTACTTCCTCCATTCCTTCAGTCATCTCTGGGCTAACCCCAAAGCTGAGTCATCCCTGGTTTTCATTCTTCCAGGTCTTCAAAAATACCTCGTGAGCCCACAGGGCCTCACTTGAGCTTACATCGGAATCATCTAATGCCAGTGTGACCTGTCTTAGCACAACTTGTTCTCAACAGCCTGGGAAGGCCAGTCCCGCAGAACACATACTGCACACCACACCATACACTCACCTCACGCGCACACACACGTCCCACCTGCACACCCCCATGACTTACACCTCTCCTGTGCGTTCAGCCCCTAGCCGGCAAATGTCCTACTGTAAGTTCTTGATAGCTCAGTAGGAACTTGACTTCACAGTTCCAAGACCTTTAATATCCTTTAATATCCTTTTGACTGAGAGAGTATTTTAAAATTTGGAAAATGAAATTGCATAATGCTGTGTCCCAAACAGCTGGAGATGCAATAACTCGTGTTTCTAATAAATGCCCGTCATCCAGGTTGGCTTCCTGGGCAGGAGGGAAATGGGGGTTGAGCAGGACGGGGCGTGTGGGGTCTACTTGGAGCAAGGCCCACATCGCCCCTCAGTCAACCAGATTCATGCTCTTCCCAGGGAGGGCAAGACTGTTCAGCCGAGCCACTCCCCAAGGCCTGACATCGAGCGTCACCAGGGAGCCTCACCCCCAGCACGTGAGGAAGGGTCTGGGGGAGGCATAGATGCTTCCTTCCTGAGGGAGATCTGAACAGGACACCACAGCACCCCAGTAGCACACCAGGGAGCAGCACAACTAGACTGGATTACAGACAAGCCAAACCAGTGCTAAAAAATCACTCCTGAATGACCCTAACGATAACATTTGTGAAAACAGTGGAATATAAGTCTTCACCGGCTGCCCCTCAGCTGTGTCAATCGTGCAAAGCAAAGAAGGCTGTAGGAGGAGATATCAAAATGGCGAGTCTAGTCTTTGGGTGATTCTTACTTTGTGCTCAGTCTTTCCTCGGTCGGTCTACTTTACTAGTTGATATTTACTACCTTCAGGTGAAATTGGCCCACAACAGGGGCCGTTACTGTAGGAGTTTGGGTCTGACTAGCTTATTCTCCTTCTGTGTCTCTGCACATCACATACCATGTGATAGATTTGACCAGCCTTGCTTTCTGGGAGACGGGCGGAGTCTCGGGCCCTTAGCCTGACTACACTGGCTTCGGCCATCTTTATTAATCAGGAAGGTCCGGTCTGACAGGAAATTGTCACCAAGCTCCACCACTTCCTCTCCCACCAGTGGCGTGAGCCTGGAGCAGGTGTCTGCAGGAGATACCTACAGGCCATGTGTTACGGTGTCTGGACAGTCTTTTTCTTTGAAGAGACTTCGGTATACATGATGTAGTTTTTGGAGTGTTTGGGTTTAGAGCGCAGGGTTCTGGGGGTCCCTCTGGAAAAGGTTTCACCAGAGCTCCCCTTTCAGCAGCACGCGGCGAGTTTCCAGGTGAGTTTCTCCACGAGACAGAGACGTCAGTTATATTTAAAGCGCAGATTTTTCAGGGAAAGGGACAGAGCAGTAAAGGGCATTTGTGTGGGCAGCAGCGGACAGGAAGCGCTGTGAGGAGAAGCCCCAGCAGGTGCAGGTGGGGGCGGGCTTGCGACCACTGCCCTGTGGAGGGACAGATTCTGTGCATAAGCACCTGCAGACAGGTGGGCAGGTGGCTGCTTGCCTGAGCCCGGGCAGACACTGCCCTGATACAGTCTTCTTTGGGGAGTGGGGGGCTCTCTCCTTGGAGTAGTCTGGTTGCTGCTGATTTTGGACAACTCTGCAGACTCAGAAGGGACAAGGGATTCCGCAGTGGGCCTAGCCCCAAAATCTTCACACTCAGGGCTGTGTTGCTGATGCCTCGTGGGCCTTCTGCCTTGAGCCAGGCTCTGGCAACACGGACTTTGATTTCCATGGCTGGGTTACGGTCATGTTAACCCCCTGTACCCCACCTCCTGTATGAGTCAGGTTTTAGGCTTCTGGTGCTCCCTACAGCTTTTCTAGCCGCCCCCATCAGAAGCAGGGCACCATTTAATCGATTCTTCAAGCTCCCGCTACTTTTCACCTTAGGGACAGATACGCAGCAGTTGAGGGTCCCAGTTAGGAGTCCATGCTGTGCCAGCATGGAAGGGACAGTGGGTAGCTGCATCACAGATGAGACGAGCAGTGTCAAGGTAGATGTGAGCTCATACAGAGAAACGGAGGAAGCCCCTCCTGCCCCACTTTTGTGTGACATGGTCAGGTTCGGGAAAATTCAGCACTCCAGGTCCTTGGGTACAGTGTCTCCCCAGCGCTGCAGTCCCGTGAGACTCTCCTGGCTGCTCATGTGCAGATTGACCGTTCCTGGCACAGAAATGCTGCTGTGTCTGCCTTGGGGTGAACCTCTCCTCTTCAGGAGAGAGCAAACCCCAGATTCTTGCTGCAGAGAAGTGGGTCTCCCCCAGTCCACACACACGGGCTGTGAGCTTTTGTGTCTACTGGGCAACAGATACTTGGACATGAGCCCAAAGTGGGGATAAAACCGGATCCTTTTAAGGCACGTGCTGTGATTTGGGGTAGGAAGACTTGTCTCCCACCCATCTCTAATCATCTGAAGAAGTTGCTATTTACCCAAAGAATCTTTCACTAGTCATTCTGGGCTTAGATCTCAGAACCATTCTGAAATCTGCATCTCACAGCTACTTCCCAGTTGGAATTTTACAGGTAAAATTCTGTAGTGAAGACTTTGCGGGGAGCACTCAGGGAGTCACGAGAAGTCAAGGAGAATCTAAGGTGCCCTTGATAGAAATAGGTGGGCATTAAAAACAGAGCAGACTACCTGGGGAGTGTATAACCTAAAGCTCAAGTGAAAAACACAGCTTAAGAAAGCAATCTTATGGCATAAAGTATGTGGTTTTCAAGATAAATTACTATTTCTAAAGGATGCCAGGACAATGGCATTATCACTACAAAAGGATTCTGATAATTCTAGATACATAAGCATATGCTGTTCCGAATGAGATAGAAGACAGTAGACCAAAGCAAGTCTTCCCAATCTGTGGTTTTAGATTTTTGAAAAGACCATTAATCTCTTTACAGCCCTTTTTCTATGAAAACTATTTCTAATTCTATTTGAAAGTGAGACTGAGTAAAGCCTAAGCCACCTGCATAATCCTGGGCTGACTCTGAAGGCTCCGCTCATATTCATGCTTTTGCTACAGATCGAGTCAGTTCATTGCTTGGTTAGCATTTGGGCTAACCAAGCTGGTTTCCACACCCAGACTCACTTTCGCAGGCTCCCAAGAGGAGACCGCTTTTTACTGAATTATATTTTCCCTGTAAATTTGTCCTCAGCACCTAAAGTGACTTTAAAATAGATCAGAAATGACTCAACTTAGAGAGAGCCAGCGTGTGTGCTACTCATTTATGAACCTTCGCGGCATCACCTTCTTTTTTGACGTCTTTTCTGAGCATCTGCAAGTAAAATGTACTTCATGGAAAGAGGCCTTGCAGAGCATTGGGGTTGTTCATGGAAATGAAATCATCCACTGATGTCATGTCCAAAAACAACATTGTCTTTGTTTTTAAAGATTTCTGATTCCACGCCTCTGATAAGACATCAAGCTAAGCACTGTCCCTCCAGGAACGTGGTCACCCCCACTGCCTCTGGGGAAGACCACTTAGTAGGATGGGAAGTCACTGCCTTTGATCCCGCCTTGATCTGCACCTGCTCTAGCCAGGGCTCAGCGACCCGCACCCCCCAGATCTCCAGGCCAGTGCCACCCAGTGGCTCAGCACCGTGGTTTTCTGCCTGGCCGTTTGCTCCAGGCACTCCCTGCCCAGGTGAGCACAGTGAACCTCGAGTCCTCTTCTCAGATATCCCACCCCTGCACTGGGTCCCCACAGAGCTGCTGCCTACTCTCAGAGGGCCAGAAGTCGCTTGTCCCCAGAAGCCCATGCCCTAAAGTCACCCCGACAGCTCTGTGTGTTCTCAGCCATCACCGGGGCTGAATCTGAGACATAGCCTGATTCCCCCCACCCGGGTCAGGGCAGGGTAGGATTACTCCCCGCATGCCAGCTGCACCTTGGTGCCACCTCTGTAAGGCAGGTATGTCCACGTCACTCCTGTGTGCCCCCAGTCTCGACCCCTGTGCTCAGCGGGCTCTGGCCAGCATGCTCCCCGCTGCATGGTCAGGCCGGTTATGTGAGTTCTGGCACCACTGTGGGGTGGACGTTGGGGACAGAGTGGGGCAGGTTGCTGCGAGCATCCCCACCCTGCCCAGAGGCCCTCCAAGTGCCAGTCCCTGGGGTGCTGGAGTGGGCCCTGGCCCTTAGCTCCTCTCAAATACATGGGCTCAACTCCCCAGTAAAACTCACGACCCACTCCTGAATGCATGTAATGAGAACTTTCATTTTGAAAGCACTGGGAAGAAAACTCTTGATTTCAGAGATTGCAGTGTTTTACTTGATGAACCCGAAATAAATACAGATGGTCTTTGAGTTAAGGATTTTTGGAGTTGGTGGTGCAAAAGCAGGCTTGTTCAGCAGGAATCGTGCTTGAACTCTCAGTTGCAACTTTTCACTGGGCTCGCTCTCGGGCTGACCCGCTGCTGCAGGCTGGACCCTGGGCAGAGCGCAGCTCCCAGCTGTCCCGTGGTGGAGGGTGAGCACCTGTCCTGGCATATGTCTCCCTTCCGCGGCTTCAGCCAGCCACACGAGGCAGTGCACTCTCACTATCGTGCAGGTGCTATGAAGGTGACTACTGGCTGAGCGTGCGAAGCTGCTGAGCTGGGCAGGTGGGTGCATCACTTAGGGTATCTTCAGCTTACCGTGGGGGAGGAGCTGACCCTCAGGGAAATGGAGGAGGATCTGTCTACACATGGGAAGCCAACCTACCATTCCTCAAGCGCATGGCTTAGAGCCAGAGGAAAATCTTGAAGATACCAAGAAGCCTCTGCATCCGCAGCCCACGGCGGGCTTGTCTTGCATTTGCCAGGACAGCAGGTACAGTTGCAGGAGTAACAGTATGCTCATTCTTCCTAGACCCTGTGTTAGATGCCTGGGCTTAGAGACCCGCTGTGGAAGTGACACTGATTATCAGCTGCAAGGAGCACCTCAGCCCGTGCTCCCTCTGCGTGGTTGTGTTTTTTATTTATGAACTGAATCTGCTGATACTGTTCTGTGATATTCCAGTTTATCTATTCTTCTAGAGAAATCTATTTAGAAGTCCACTGTAGACCGGTAGTACATTTCAGTGTCCAGGTCACAAACCATCACCGATTATCTAAGTGACGCCCGAGGGGCCATTCACGAGACCTTTCTGGTGAGAATGTTTATCACGTGTATCTGTCCACCGTGCTCTGTCACGTGCCGAGGGGACGATAACGCGCCAGACCCCTCTCTCTTCTGTAAGAGTAAAATGCAGAGGACAGTTTTCTATGGAATGTTAAAGGGAGTGACCGAGCAGCTTAGACAGATGGCAGCTGGTGACAGAGTTCTTGGTGAGAAGCTGTAACGAGGTGCAAGTGCCAGCATAGCCGAGAGGCGTCCTGGGTGTCACGGGAGGAGAGGCGGGACAGCCGCCGAGTTCCTCCTGCACCGCCTTCCAGAAGGGCGCGTGGGGAGCAGGGAGGGTGATGGTTAGAATCTGGGGCGAAAGGAGGACTGAGGTGTGGCACAGACAGGAGCACACTGCGGGGTGCCTGCAGGGAGGGAGGGGCTGGCAGGTTTGCAGCAGCCTGTGAGGGGCCTGGAGGAGGCCAGTGCCTGGGACTTGCTCTCAGCCATGACCTGTGATGCCAGTTTCAGGTCCTGCCCACAGCCGGCGCCGGGGCCGAGGGTGCCTGGACCCTTGGCCGTGGCGCTGAGAGTACGGACTCCGGCTCCAGACTGCTGGGCTGTGCCGTGCACAGGCCTGGTGCTGGGGAGCTGGGCCTTCCACTTCTGTGCACCTGACTTGTTCGTGTGTCTGCACACGCGTGTGCATGTGTCTGGTAAAACATACGGAACAGAATTTACTGCCTTATCCACTGTTACGGCACACAATTTAGTGTCATTAAGTCCATCCGCAGTTTTGCTCAGTCATCAGCACTCTCCATTTCTAGAACTTTTTCCTCTTCTAACCTCTGTGTCCATGAATAACCGTTCTGCTTCCCTGCCCCCCACCAAGTCCCCATAACTTCTGTTCTACATTCTGTCTCTTGCAAGTGGATACTTGCAGATAGTCTTGTGAGTGTAGCCATGCAGTAGCTGATGCCTAAATGAAGGCTCCCTTCACTTAATGCAGCGTCTCCAAGGTCCTTCCACGTGTAGCCTGTAAAGGAGGTTTCTTCCTTTTTCCAGGCTGAATAATACTCCACACCGGCATGCCCCACATCCCTTGTGACCACTCATCCTCAGTAAGTGCTTGGGCTGTCCCTGTCTCCCAGGACTTGAACATGCAAAGCACAGGCCCCCTTGGGCATGGAGGCGCCAGTGTGAGTCCCTGCTGTCAGTTCCTGTGAGAATATACCTGGGCATGAACATTGCTGGCTCACTTGCAAATTCTGCAGTTCCCTTTGCAACTTTGGTCTCTTACATGCCAAAGGTGGGACTTACCAGTTCTCCCTGGGCAGGTCTCTGGTGAGCACTCAGTGTTCGTGTTTATGAGCTTAGCATTTATGAAGTCAGCTTATGAGGCTAGGGCTAAGGAAGCTAGCATTTGGCAAGTGTTAAGTGAGGGCGATTGCCTGCATCCAGGCCACCCGGCAAGCGCCTGGCGTCCTCACTTTACCATTAAGGCGATGTGCAAAAAGCAGGTGAGAAGAGCTGTGCTTTCTGGACGTGGGCAGTGCTCACAGCACCATCCTTATCCAGTGGTAGGTGCTCCTGGCACCTGCTGTCAGCTGCCTTTCCCCACAGACCCCGAGATCTTAAACCCAGTGGTTACTGTGACTGCTCCCCACATTCCCTGGGGGAGTCAAGTAGAGTGTTTCTCACTCAAGCATGGCACACCACGTAAAGGCCGCTCTGGACTTCACACCCTGATGCCCCTCCGAATGCCCACGAGTGGCCTGAGCCTCCTGGGGGTAAGGTCGCCCACGTGCCCATTGAGAATTCAGTCACCGATTCCTGCCCATAATTGCATTCTCACCCGCTCTAAATTTCCACCCTCAGGAAGCCACAGAGCCTTCAACAGCGCTTTCTCACAAGGTGGTAAAGGCCGTGCGGTTCACCTGCGCTGGGGCGAGCCCATCGTTCGGCTTCTTTAGACCACCTGATTTTCTGAATGGGTTAAAACTGGTTCACTGTTCTGTTTAAATCTGGGTTTCAGTTCATACCTACAAAGAATCCCGAGATGCGTGACACAGCCCAGGCCGGGCCAGGGCAAAGCGCAGACTCTTTAGTTAACGCGCACCTCCTTCCGAGGGTGAGGAGCAAAGGGGAGGCTGTGGGGTGAGTTGTTCACACTCCCCTGGTGCATGAGCCGCCCTCGGGCGCAACAGCACTGACATGTCAAGCTGTATTTACTGAGTCATGGGCGATGTAATTCGGCTGAAGTCTGTGGGTATTTTGTTGGAAAAAAAAAAAGGGGGGGTGCCATTTAGGGAGAGAGGAGGTACCGTTTGCTGTGGAGCAGGCAGAAGCTGTAATTCCCCCTCCACACACCGGTAGTGCTAATCCAGTCCCCTACAGTCTGTTTTCCTTCATTGTTAGGTCAAATTCCCTACTTTGCTAATGAGAAAATTGCAAATATAGAAGACAGAGCCAGTATTGTATGAAGATCCTGAGTTAGCTCTTAGAGAAAAGGCATGCTGTGCTACGTGTCCAGATTAGGAGTTTCTCTTTGTCCAGATTAGGAGTTTCTCTTTGTCTAAGTTTCCTACAACAGAAAACGGGTGCGGAGGGAGGGCCTTTGCTAGCCGTCTCCAGTCTCGCGGGTCTTCTACGCTTCACAAGAGCTACGAGGAACCGGCTGTCCATTATTCATTCAAGGAACATTGAGAGCACTGCCCAATCTTTTGGGGAGTCTCTTGAGCAAAGCCATTTGGGCACAGAGCTCCCCAAACCCGTGTCTGCAGGACCCCTCCTCCTCCCCCACAAGAAGCAGTAAGGGCCTGAGCGTCCCTTTGCTGGTCCACACACCCCAAGCGGCAAGTCCCCTCCTGCTGGTGCCAGGAATTCTGTCCACCGAAGAACAAAAGCGGCGTGTTTCTTCACCACATCACAGGAGCCCCCTCGGTAATGCTGTCTGTGAGCGCGGAAGCCCGGTTGTGAGCATTCAAGAGCTCCTTTGAAGCTGCTTCATGGGGAGGTGAAAGGGCCCAGAGGCTCAGGATGTGGGCCAGAGTCAGCAGGGGGGCAAGGTGGAGGTGGAGGGTGGGGGTGCAGAGCAGGGAGGGATCGGGCACTGCAGCTGAGGCTTTCCAGTTAGGTCCTGCCAGCCTCCGGCCAGTCACCTGTATCTGAGGCGGGTCCAAAAGGAGCTGGCCACACCGGACTTTTTCTGAACAAGCATTTCTGCCCATCCAGGGAGAAGGGCCACTTTGTAGACACGGTTGAGCTTGTGTTGCATAGGGATCAATAAGCTGAGGAATTGCTGAGGCCCAGGGCCTGTGCTCAGAAGGCGCTTGGTGAAAAGGGACATGCAGGGAGCAGGGGCTCTGTGGAGCTGTGTCCCCACTCCCAGCAGGGGGCACCGGGTCAGCCGCTGTGTCCGGGGAGCATCATCCACAGCAGGTTGCAGCTTTTCAGCCCCCAGAAAGTAGAGCAGGCCATCATGCAAGGCAAGGTTGTGTGCGGAGCCCCAAGCTTCTGTCTCAGATGTGGCTCCGGCCTGTAATCGCCTGCACCTGCACCACTAAACCATGGCTGCCTGGGAAATGCCCCTTGGTCGGGGCATCCTAAGGGCCCTTTGTAAGTTTGGGGTCATCTCGGTCTAGACACATAAACTACAAATGCAGGGTGGGAAACTTGGGGCCATTTACTGTTGAGGGACTTGAGTTACACAACTCAAGTGTGCATTCTGTCTACGGGGATGCTAGTTTGTAAGGCAAAGACCACCGACTCAGAAGCCATAAGACCGTCGTGTAAGATCATCGTGTCGTAAGTGACTGGAACACCACCGTCACTGGGCACTGCCACGTGCCCAGGCTCCTGCAGCTGCTGTGCAGGGCTCTGCCTCCGAACGAGCCTTCCGGAGACCCTGATTGTGATCCTTCTTAATTCCATGTATATTAAGCATTAAACATAACCAGTGTTTGTGGATTAAGCATGAAATTAGTATCAGTTTTGGAATGTTCGTCAAATCTCCATGTTTAATTGTAAATGGCATGTGAAAGTCAGTCCTTCGTCCATACTCAGGCCAAATAGCTGTGGCAACAGGCACCGGGCAGGGTCACCACAGACTCGGGCAGCTGGATAAGGAGCGTCCCGAGCCCTCAGTGGATTTTCAGGCTTGCATGCTGCCTCAGAGAACCAGGTGCTCAGCACAGCAGGCAAAGAGGCTGGCAGGGGCTGGG
>NW_004567108.1:3169155-3196734 GCF_000260355.1 Condylura cristata | reverse complement strand
GGCTCTCTCTGGCATTCTGTCATGGCCTGGCTTCTAGAGCCGTCATCCTCTCCTGGCCGGCCTCTGAGGGACGCTGCCCTCACACCCTCCCTCCCAGGCGCAGGAGTGCACGTCCGCACACATACTGTGCAACCGGTGTCCACAGCCAGGCACGCCTGCCCCGACTCCCGTTCCCAGGCGCCTCTTACAGCAACACCATCCAGGCCGCGGGTGGAAGCCACAGAGGCCAGCGGCGATCCTGCATGGCTCCCCTCTGTGCTGTTATGAGAGATAGTGGACAATACATGTTGGAAGTGCCCTGGTTTTCCACCAGGACCAGATGACGAATGTAAGTAAAAGGTGCGCTTTTCTACAAAATGTGTGCTCGTGTCATCTAGAGAGGTGGTATTTTCCATATTCCCTTGTTCTTATATTCAGAGCTTTCCCCCTGCGCGCTCATCACCCAAGGTCGGCGCGGGTCCAGGGGCAGTCCCTGGGCCTGGCCGGTCCTGAGTGACGCCGGTGGCAGCACAGCCTGCTGCCTGCAGTGAGTGCCATGAGCCGGAGGGGCAGCCCTGGTGTGAGAGTCTGGAGCACAGGAGAGTCTCATTCACGCCGAGGAGCAACCAGCTGCGGTGTGGCCTCCTGGGAGTGTATCATTGACGTTGTCTCCTGCAGCGAGAGCCTGGAGAACATGTTGAATTCATAAGGGAAGGCTGAGGTGACGATAGTCTGTGGCAGTGTGTCCAGGGGATGATGCTAACAAAACACCTCATCCTGGTGACGTGGCTATTATTAGAAATGTAGAGTTTGACAATTGGAAGGTTCCAGATAAAAAATATGTCCCAGATGGGAGGAGACGTATCCAAAATCAGAGTCAAGACTCGAGAGCTGGTCCCTGGGGCTTCCAGGTCAGGACCGTTTCCTTGAAACCACACAGTGAAGAAGGGTGTAGACTACACACCATCTTGTCTACCGTGCAGAGGTGTCATCTTTATTCCAAGACATGGAGATTCAAAAACTCCATCGGAGTAGCACTGTTGAATGGGTTCTTCTCTATTCAACACTTGTATATCTATTGTACACTTAATAGTGTCATTCTCACACTTTGAAAGAATTAAGAGCCAGGAGCCCTGCAGGGTGTCTTCTGGGTCTGGTGGGACCCCTCTTCCGGTGCCGGAGCGCTCCCGGTGGGCCTCCTGCAGCTGGGCAGACACGCCTGAAGGTCATGGCGATGTGCTTACCTGTGACCACTTAGCGGCCAAGGGAAGCAGACAATGTATGTTGTCTCCCTGGGCGTGAATTGGCGTCACCTGCTGCAGTCAGGGGCTGAACGGCTTGGCCTCATTTCATAGTGGACCTCAACACTGACCACCCGCCCTGAGAGGCCACTGTGTTTGCAGCCCCGCTGCCCCACCTCAGCAGGACATGACTTCATAATACGTGACAGACACTCACAGTGTAGGGGAGGTTCCAAGTTCCCTGTCCCTCCCACGGGAGGTGGAGCTGAGCAGGGAGGAGGAGAAGCTGGAGAGGAGACTGGGGAGGAAGGAAGCAGGAGACCTGGAGGAGGCTGGTGGAGCAGAGACCTGTGAAGAAGCAGCACTGGCTTCTTGGCCCTAACAGGGTGAAACAGACATGGGTGAGAGACCCGCGGGGAGGTTCACTAAGGCAGCTTTGATCTCAATTTTGATGTTGCTCTCTTCCTCCCAGACTTGCCTGGCTGTTTCTGACCCTTTTCTGTGGGTCCCCGCCAGCAGGTGCTTTAGACTTGCAGCGAGCATTTGGGCCTCAGTGCCTGTTCTTCCCACTCTGGTGAATCCCCTCACCCCCCACACCTCTGGCCTGTACCCCAATCCTTGTATGCATAAATAAATAATTTTTTTAAATGTCAGTAAAATTTCTGTTACAGATTCTATAAAGTCTCTTACAAAACATTGAACCCTTGGGTATTTAGACTTCCCTTCTCTTTAACACATGCACTTCTGCTGAAGTCAAACAAGTGTTATTTTAAAGCTGAATACGATGCTACATTCACAGAAAGACATGCTTTGTAGTATTGTAAAAACTTTGTGACTGATATGGGACTTGCTTTTATGTCCAAGTTTACTAAATACAAACAAATCAAACTTAGCGTGGCATTTAATATGGTGTATGTAACCCAGCCTGGTCTGCGGATGCATGATAACGTCTTGAATCTTCTTCACTGTGCTGGTCTGTGCTCTGGTGCCTTCCACTTAATTAGGCAGAGTCTCAGCTGGCTACTATATGTCATCAGGGGGCTTCCATCGGAGCCCGGTGTCCTCACTTCCCACACTGTATTGCTGAGGCTTTGGCACTGGAAGCACAGTAGTTTCCTTTAGTCTGCGGAGTTTCACATCATTAACCTTCCCGTGTCGCGTTAGCATGTGAGGAAAATAAATGGACTCATCTTTGAGCTCTGCTGCAGTATTCTCACGCTAAGAAGCAGGACGTCAGGTGTGACAACCATGAAGCTTTGGCTGAGAAGAACATCCCCCGTCACTAGGAATTGATTTTGTGGGTGCAAGTAAGGAATGTGCATTCTGCTGTTTTGCCCCCTTTCTGGAAAATGTTTGATTCGTTTTCACGGTCTTCTGATTTGATGCAAACAGGTCTCGAGGCATCTCCCTGCCGCAGATTTTGGGGGCCAGGGGTGCCTGTGTACATGCATTTGCACCTCTTGTGGAAGGGGGGCCAAGGGCTAAGCAAAGGGGCGCTATCTAGGTTGGTTTCAATATTTCCTGTGCGTCTCCTAAAATGCCAGTTCCCGTGCGTAACTATCACTGCGCATCCACGCAGCGTGGCTTTTTGAGGTCACACCGTGACATTTACAGACGAGAACATTTTTGTGTTGTAGCCAAAGGACACCGTAAAATAAGCTTGACAGCTGATCATCCTTGAAATGTATTTAGCAATTATATTAAGAGAATGATTCTTAAATATTTGTATTATATTCCTATTCCAACATATTAGTAACTGAAAATCTATCGTGTGACTAAAGCCAGCTCTCAGGAAAAGAGTATTTTCCAGAAGACATATCCATTCATCATTTTTTAAAGTTGGATTATCTCACATGGATAGTCAGGTAGATTTTATGTCAAATTGCTTAATATATACCAGCCAAAACTATTAGCACGAAATGTTTGTTATAAACACTGGGAAAGGGAGTTCCTTGGTTGGATGCTTCTAGTGCATTTGACAGATGGATATACTTTCTACTTGTCTATTGTAAATTGTGAATACACCCTGTGTTTTATGTCACTTTATGTAATTTAGCCATGTGTTTCTGGATCAAACATAATAGCATAGACTTAATACCTGTTGGTCAATTAAATCGCTTAATTTATAGTTTGGCACACTTAGAATTTACAACCCACTCGAAGAGGTAACAAGTTTGTAACTGACATGCAAGAACATCAAGTTCAAAAAGATATTTAAATCACTGGTAAATATTTGGTGATTTTCAATTATACTTTCACCTGTCTTCTATCTTTTCTCTAATAGAGTGCTTTATTTAGTAGTGAAATCGTTTTTGTGAAAGTGAAATGGTGACGTGCAGAAAAGTTCAAAGACAAGAAAGTGCATATCGGAGTGTGAGGCTCTCAAGTAAACACCCTTTCTCCATTGACCACTCATTTTGCAAGCAGTCTCTTGAAAGGAGCCAGAGCAAGGCTGGCCCCTGCTGGCCAGGATTTCCTCTGGGCTAGGTGGGGCCCATTTGTTGAGCAAGCACGGAGTTAGGTCTTCAGTTCAGGGGTAAGTAAGTCTTCAGCTCCCTGTTTTACAGAGAGGGAAGGTAGAGGAGAAAAACAAGGCCACCTTGGCTCAAGGAAACACCCCAGGGGCCCTGGAGGGAAGGAGGGCATCGGGCAGGCAGCTGGAGCGTGAGTAACCTGGTGGGGCCAGCCTCCCCTTGAGCTGGGCCTCAGGTGCCCATCCACGCAACCCACTCCTGGATGCAGGTCGACATGGGGGTGAGGCCCTGGGGAGCCTTGTACCCCATACCTTTGTAAGGAAAAGGAAGCATGCCAGATTTAGAAGACAGTGAGCTAGTACCCCCTTCAGAAAGTTCTGGAAAGAACAGGAGTTTTGTGGTGCAGAAATGAGAAAGGAAAGACCAACACCCTTGGGATTTCACTCATGTGCTGCAGAAACAAAGCATGCCAAAGGACGTAAGAAAAAAAAAAGAACAGACTTTTGGATGTAAGACCAGTGGAGAGGCCACTGGAGGGAAGAAAGGATACTTTGGGCGAGAGAGGGTCATTGTGTGATGGGTAGCACTAGACTTGGAGTGTGCTTGGTGCAGTTGACTCATCATGGTGCACATCTGAAATGGAATATAATGTTACAGTGCAACATGCAATCAAATGAGTTTAAAATAATTTAAAGCAAATGAAAGAACCGCATGGGACCCGTATGGAACTAGCGTATGCACGCTGGAACCTATGAGCGGAGAGGCTGTCTTCTCCGTTGACTTGGGCCTAAGCAGGCTAATTACTCATATCCCCACGTTGTCTTGCTTGTCCTCATCGGCCAGGCCAGGCAAGGTGTAGCTCGTCTCCTGGAGCCCCTTGTGAGTCAGCTCCATAGCCTGGGGGGTGGGGCTGAGAGACAGGAACTCTTCATTAAATCAGCCCAATGGCTTCTGGAAGGACAGGCAGCCTCCCAACTAGAGAAAGGAGGAGGGGCCTTCAAGCCCACGTATACTGACACAAACATGGAAGACGGACAGGGCGGCCGATGGATAGCGGTGGGACGGGAGGGAGTGTCTCCGGCGCAGCCATCAAGGTGGGTCCCTGGAGACTCTGGGTCTCGCTTTACTCTCTGGGAAATGGACCGCAGAACATTAGCCTATGGGAAGGTTTGATAGAGGTGTTGACTACGTAGATTTGACTTAACAACAGCCCCAGCTGCAGTGTTCAGGCCGATGGTAGAGAAGCAGGAAGAAGGCAGAGCCGATAGGGTCTGTGGACAGGGACAGTCGCCTCATTCCCTGGGTTCAGTGCAGAATGGATGCTGCTTACGGTTCACCCTGTTAAGACTTTAAAGATGGCTATACTCAGAAGCAGTGAGGGGGAAAAGGTGGCAGTCATGCAAAGTAGCTGTGAGTAGAACATCTGATACCTCCAGAGCAACAAGGAAAGCCCAGAAGACAACAAAGGGAGCTTCAGCTGGATAGGAAAAAACACACATCAATTTGCAATTCCTTGCCAAGCAACGTGGTCCCTAAATAATGAAGGTGAAATAAAGTCATGTTAAATAAATTTTAAAAGATGGTTACACCAGAGCAGAGGGCCCTAGGTGAATACACAGCCGTGTGCCCTTGAAGCCAGCGATGGTGCAGAAGTCAGGGAGTGGTGAAATAAATCCAGGGTACTGATTTAAGTTTATTTGATTTTTTAAAGATTTATTTATTTATACATACAGAACAGGGGTGCAGGGAGTGAGAGGATTCCTCAGAGACAGAGTGGGGAGCAGAACAGGCAGATCCACTGAAACATACTGCTGAGGGGAGCAGCGGGGAGACAGCGGGTCTGCTGCGCCCTGTGGGTCAGCTCCCTGTCCAGGAATTGAACTTGTGCTGCAGTGGCTGTGCTTCAACCCCTTGGGCCACCTGGGAGGCCTCGTGATTTAAGTTTAAATGAATGAAGGTGTTCTTCTCCCGTTAGGTGAGAAATGAATTCAGGAAGAACATCTACTTTATACGGCTGCAAAGTGAATGTCCTGAACATTCTAAACAGACTTGAAAATGTTAGGTTATGCAATCAAAAGTACAAGTCTGGGGCCCACAGGGAGGTGAAACCTTGGAAAGTGTGGCGATGGCAATATCAAGGTGGTATCGATTCCCTCGGGTTACCTGTATGAGCACAGGGGACCAGGAACAGGAGCTGTGGAACACTGGGTTAGCCTAGGAGAGGAGGAATCCCTAAGAAGCCTTGTGGGGACTCTGGGGTTCCTGCCTCAAGCCCAATGCCTGGCCTGTAAAGAGGAAGTTAATGGGCAGGAGAATAAAAGATGTGGGCTTCCTGCATTTCTAGAAGTTAGGTGGTCCACGCACCAGGGGTCTCCAGATTGACTTGTGCGTCCCCCCCAAGTTTGGGGGACATGAATACAATAGGAAGTTGAAGTCAGGACTTGTGCTTTGAATCTTGGCTCCCGACTGGAGTCGGCAAGACCGTGTCTCTGCTGCCCTTTTCCAGGCTCTTCCTCTCTGATGCAGTCTCGCCACTCTTGTACGATGCCTCCTCCTCTGATCTTCCCCAGGGCCCTGACTCAGGATCAATTATTTTAACTTTCTGACGCCTCCCAGGTTAAAACTTCAGTTTTGATCTTCGCCCACCACAGATGGAAACCAAATAGAATGATATGCCTGTGACTCGTTAAATGTTAGATATTTTTCTTCAGAAAGTGAAATGACCTTTAACACTTTCTGGGAAAACATGACAGAAATGTTGAGAGTAATGATTCCTTAAAGAATAACTCCAATCAGCTCTCAGCAAGATAACGTGAAATGCCACTGGCTTTTACTGTGTGAGCCTTATTACCATAAAGTTCAAATTCTTGGACATAACACATTATCAAAGTTTCCTGTCTGATCACGTGGAAATGCCACGCTCTGAGGAAAGCTAGAGACAGAATTCCTATGTAGATGCATGAGACTTAATGTGAGTTACTTACTTTCTCATGACTTTGAATTCTGTTTCTGACATAATTTTTAATGCTCATCATAAATATATACAAGTATAAAAAGTCCACGTAATTATTCATAGGAGAGAAGTGCAACTTGGGGTCACACATCACAAACAACAAGAAGATAATGTTGTCAAATGATACCCAAACTTGGGCCTCCCTGGTGGCACGGGGGTTAAAGCACGGCACTATGAAGCTGTCCACAGCCACTGCAGCATGAGTTCGATCCCCGGCCAGGGAGGTGACCCAGGGGGCGCAGCAGACCTGTCCTGACCCACCCACTGCTCCCCTCAGCAGTGTGTTTCAGTCCATCTGCCTGTTCTGCTTCCTGCTCTGTCTCTGGTGAATCCTCTCACACACCCCCATACCGCTGGCCTGTACCCCCATTTCTTGTATAAATGAATAAATCTTTTTTTAAACGGTACCCAAAGTAGCTCCATTTATCTCGTAGCCATGAAAGAGACACATGTCTCTCAAACTGAGGATGATGGGCACCGAGGACTTGCTTAATGCAGATTCAGACTGACTACTTTGGGGATGAAACCTGAGGCTCAGTATTTTTAATGAGCTCTCAGGTGAGTCCCGGATGGCTGGGATCAAAGCCTGCACTGAAGTGGCAAGAATTTCAGTCTTAAGGCAAACTGCTGTACTTTAAAAAAAAAAAAAAAAAACTCTTTTTCTACCTTGTGAAGCTTTGATTCTCTCCCTGAAAGTCACAGCACTGGCAGGAAGGGAGCCATCTCTAGAGAAAAAGAGAAATTTAAACACACTTCCAGTACCGCCCATGAGAAATAGGTATTTCTATGCTGAATTTAAGTGCATTCCTGCTTAAGGAAAGATGAACCATTTGATGTACTTTCAAGATTTTGCCTCCCACGGAGATTCTGTATGAATTGTGTGTTAACAAAAATAAAGAACTCATTGCTTAAGTTGGTCTATTTAAATTTTTTAAGAGTTCATGTGAATGAAAATAGATCTGAATTAAACTAATGCTGCTTCAGTAAAACTAACCTAAAAAGCATGAGTACCGAAAGAATTACTAAAGGTGTTGTTTCAATATGGCTCCAAAAAAAATAAATAACTGAGCAGCACCAGACCGCCGGGGCTGGAGGCATCCGCCAGTTGGAGCGGCAGAGAGCGTGGAAAGGAGATTCTCTGATGGGCTGAAGTGCAGCAGACTGATTGGCCGTTTGGGGTGGCTGTTGTGGAGTAGTGAATACTGAGCCCCAGGCCTTTGACTGAGACTTCAGTTTACTCAATAAGCTGCTCCTAGCTCCAGCCTCAGCCCTGTCGACCACCACCTTGTTGGATTCATTAAACGTGTAATTATGTCTTGTTTTATTTGAGTATTCTTGGTGGGCCTCTCTGTGACCCTCCTTTCAGAATCTCCTTACATAATCTGTTCTTCAGCCCTTAAGCTTCTGTGTTCCTCATTATGACTTTTCTCCCACTCTGTTCCCCCAGTCTATTATTGAAATAGAGGATCAGGAAATAAAACACTATCGTGAGCCAGATACATGTAATAAAGCATCCTATGGGATGGCTTTTTAAATGGTATTTATAATAGTTCCTCGATGTGTGTAATTTCTGGCATCCTCTGTCTGTTTTACAAGCACCTTTTATAAGTCTAAATGCTTGTATTTACAGAGAATTGTTCCCTTTAGCCAATAAAACTCAAATCTGTTCACTGATGCAATGCCTTAGGGAAATCAACAAAATGCTAGACTTCAGCGTTACTGGAAATATGTTCTTTTTTATTAACATTTAGTTATTTGTTCTTCATGGTGCTCTTTAGTATTTTAAAGCAGTTGACTGGTTTGTGTCTTCAAGGAGATAAAAATGTATCAGGAACTTTCCTATGTCAAAGGCAAATGGTATTAATGTCCTGCTAAATTCACCTGAAATTAATGATAATTTACTTGTGAGTCTCTTCAATTCTGACATTAATATCCACAGTTCTGTAGTTTTTGTTTGCTTGTTTTAGTGATGACTGGGACACTGCTACATCCTGGAGAAATTTTGTAGTTTAATTATTTTCTATTCTAGGCATTTATTTTAGCATGAGTAGTAAAACTTTTTCAGAATGCATAATAAAAGAGATCATGTCCCTTGATAATATGTTGATGTTTGGTGTTCCAGGCTACTCTAAAGAAAACCAATTTTCTCCTTTGCATGATTCTGTCAGAAGCAAGAGGGAAGCACCATTTCTGTAGCTCAGAATCTGTTATCTCTACCCCAGTCTCTGAAAGATAGTAATTGTGTTTTAGCAGACCATCAACACAAAGGAAAGGAGAAACTCAGGTCCTACCTCAGGCAAGTACTTCCTGTTTAAATCCTATATGGAAGATCATCTTTTGCTCCAAAACCGGCATAGTTCTGTACCTACCAAAAGGAATTGTTTTCTAAGTGGAAAAGAGACTGATAATTCTAATAGTTGAATTGTTTGCCTAGAAGATCTCCATAGAGTTCATGGAATATTTCATATACTTAATATTATATGTAGAATATTACATTAGAGTGCAATATTTTATACACTTAAAGTGAGTTAGGTATAATTCATCTACTTAAAGTAATTTCATTTACTTAAATTAGATTTTAAATATATGAAATATTTATGCACTTAAACATTCAGTCTTTTGCTAAGCCCATCACATGTATATGGTATTCTCCACTGGGTTTATTGTTTGAACCCTGTGGTTATAGGTACCATGCCAGTCTAATTTCTAGTCCTTCTCGCCCTAGCCTCCTGTCCCAGGTTTTCTGAGAATGGTTGGCATAGTGTGGACATTTATTGAAGGGGACTTTTTACCTCCACTTAGGCTCAAACCGTCCAAAAATAAACCAAAATTCCTATTACTAAACAATGTTGAAAATCCCCTGCCAGCTTCACGTTGGCCATCTGCATGGCCAAAAAAACTCCCCAAAGTGGTATCTCCCCGAAAGAAAGAAGCCAGCTTTTGAGTCCCACTTCCTTAGTCACTATCAAATACAGCTTGTAAGACAGCTTGTAGAGTTTCAAAAATCTAACCCCTTCCCAGACCAACCCCCCCGCCCCATGAGGAAGGCAGGCGCCATGATCAGCTCAGTGTGTCATAAGTCTTAGCTAGGAAGCGATTGCCTTTTTCAAAGCTATCTAACTTGTCCTCCAAAATATGAATCATCCACTTGAGAGTTCCAGAACAATTGTCAGGAAAAAGAGAGAGCAGTTTTGCTCCAACTTGAAGACTAGTCATTTAGATGGGATCAAACCCTTCTTTCTTTATGGCAGACTTTCCTGGAACACTTAAGTGCTAATACCCCTGTGTGGGGGCGGAGTTGGGGGTGGGGAGGTACTAATAGCAGAAGAAGATACTTGGATATGTACACACACATAATATCCTTTCCTCCAATAATTCAAATATCCTAGGTGTGGAGAAACCGAGACATCTATATGCACAACGAGGTGATAAATACTGAAGCGTAGCTGTGAATCAGAGCACAGTGGGAGGGACATTGAGGCAGGTGGGAGGTGATCTTTGGAAGACTCATCCATTGGGGGCCCCGAAAGGTGAAAATTTTCCAGGTAGTTCTCTGCTGACTTCATAGTGAGTCTGTTTCCATGAAGACAATGAGTAGAAATGAGGAAATTGTCCATTCTGTCTCCCACTGTCTCTAACCACCTATCTCTGTCTATCCAGATGTCTCTGTACCCTAGTTACATACTTGAACATGGATTGAAACACAGCCGAGGCTTTGGCAGGGATCTCCTTTTAATGAGACATCGGACACATCCTCCATGGCTTTTGAGAAGCAAATCATGTAAACCTTGCTTACACTCATCTTCTCAGGGACTTTCAAATCAGTTTTCTCAAATGGGAGGTCACTACCAAAGATCAGCTCTTGGTTCCCTCGCCAGGGACTTCTAGCAGGCCCACGGAGACCTGGCTCTGCTCACGAGGGCTGCCACATTCAGGGGTGACAAGCTTGCTCAGGTTATAATAAATTTATACTAGATGATGAGGAAGCCAGGATTGGCTCAAATATTGGGGGGTTTATTTTAGGGGGTTTGGAAGAAAACAGAAAATGTATTTCCTGCCACATCATATTTTACAACACATTGCAAAATACCATGACTTACAATTAGATTTTTAAGACTGTAGACTTCACTCACACATTTATTCGTGTTTTGTACAAATCCGCACTGCGATAATTTGAATGAAGATAAGTAAAATCTTATCTTGAACATAAAGTATATAGGTGGGTGGGTGGATGGATGGGTGGATGGAGTGAATGAATGAATGGATAAAAATGGTAATAGATGCATGTGTGAGAGAACGGATGAATAAATGGAGGGAAAAACAGACGAATGAATGAGTGATAGATGATAGAAAATAATTAGATACAATAGATAGATGCAAGGAAGGAAGGACTATAGTGAGGAAGAATAGATGAGATGTTGAAAGCTCTCTGGTCACTCACACACACATATATGAAATATCAATAGTTCTGTTCTCTTAAGACTGCCTATATATACATACATACATATATATATATACACACACACACATAAATATATGTGTGTGTATGTCCCCTAGTATATATTACATATCTTGCATTTTATATGCATTAAATGTATATATATATATATATTTGCTCATGTATCACTCTCTGTACATATAACTACATGGCCTCTGAAAGTTGAATCAAGTTATGTGGGACCTAACTCTGTCTAGTGTCCAGTACAGGTTTCCTTTTTATGAGCATTCAAGAGCAGATCAGACTACCCCATGTTTACAGAGTAAACATGGAAATTACATGTTTCGTGAAACAGGTATCCCTGTTTCATGAAGGAAGCTTTTAACTCCAAGGAGAGTGTAAGATCAGATGCCCTGGTTACATTCTCTTCAGTTCTCCTGTCCACATGGAAAAGTCACAGTGACCAAACACATAGTTTAACTTCTAGAGAATGTGGGGTATATGTAGGCGATTCTCTTGTTCTCTCATTAACATGTTGAGCTTTGATGCTTATCTCTGAGGGTGAAGTAAAGCCATTTAAACCAATACTGATTTTACCTAATTCACTAGGTTTTTCTCTAGAGGGAGAGATCAGAGATGGGAACAGGGGTTAAGAGTATATGCTTAGATTTAAATTTCTACCTCCTATTCATTAAAACATCCTAATTTGTTGCATTCTTCATCATCACAGTGTATTTATGAGGTGCTACAGAGGATTCAAGCAGAGAGATAAGCCAATTTACAGGGGAAAAAAATATGTTTAGTTTAATTGCAAAATATGTGGGGGTGTTCAAGTCTCTGATTTTCAAGAGTTTGGGTGAATGCTTTTTGTGACTCTCCCTCAGTCCTACAGCTGCGGCCCTGTGAGGTGCATAGCACTTCGCAAACCTGGTGTCTTGGATAAAGAAGCTTCGTGCAGTAACTTCATCTACTGTGAATCACTAGCAGACGCAGTATTTACCTGTGTACTTTGGAAAGCATATTACCACATGGTTTATAGCTTGTGAAATTCATCCAAAATAAAGCTGGAACTGGCAGTTTAAATTCATAGGAAAACCTCAAAGACATCATCTGTGACATGCGGGGACCAGTCATCTTTCAGCTCAGGCCAATACTCACAAGCTAAATGGAATAGCATGGGGAAAGTGAAGAGCTTGTCCTGCTCCTGTCAGAGCAGGAGCCATGGCCAGCTGCACTGTCCCTGTCTGGGCTGTTCATTGTCTCTGGTGGGTCAGCATGTGACAGCTGGCCATCTGAAGATGTTCGGGGTCACTGACACCCCAACCTTGGTGAAGTCATAACTCCACCCTCACTGCCATTTTTTTTCAGCTGATTTCGGTTGCTGTCTGCAATTTCCTTCAGAAAATCTCATGTGAGTTTTTTTTTTTTTTTAAGATTTATTTATTTATTCATACAGAACTGGGGTATAGGCCAGAGATGCAGAGGCGGTGAGAGGATTCACCAGAG
Source organism: Condylura cristata (assembly GCF_000260355.1). NCBI lineage: Eukaryota > Metazoa > Chordata > Mammalia > Eulipotyphla > Talpidae > Condylura > Condylura cristata. The sequence goes on along the minus strand of NW_004567108.1, from coordinate 3,184,083 downwards.
ACAAAGCGGGGAGCAGAACACGCTGACTGATGTAGTACACTGCTGAGGAGAGCAGTGGGTGGGTCAGAAGAGGTCTGCTGAGCCATGTGGGTCACTCCCTGGCCAGGAATGGAACTTGTGCTGAAGTGGCTTAATCTTCGCAGTGCTGTGCTTTAAACCACTGTGCCACTAGGGAGGGCCTTCATGTGAGTTTTATTTTCTAGACGACCATAAAAACTTTATACTTTTACTATGAGTGCAGTGAAGACCTTCCTGAGAGCTCACATTTGCTGGTAAAATAGATATGATACCTGTAGATCCATCTGTGCATTCCCAGGATCCTACTCAGCATCTTGTGTCGTTCAATGTCTTTATGTATATGTGAAGAACGCTGCCTTTATGGTTTTAGACCGTAGCTTTTTTTTTTGCCCTTATTTCAAGAACTTGCTTCTTTTCCTGAATGGGATTGAGCACTTCCTGTTCCACCTTCCAGAGATGACACAGTGAAAGCCATTCAGGACTTGGCAAGGGAAGGGGCTGCATTTACCCAAGAGGATGTAAAGCCCGTGCAGATGATACCGTTGCAGCTGATGGAGGCCCAGGGATCTTGGGCTTTTCTAATGACTGATGTGATGAAGAATAAAAGCACAGAGACATTCTCCAAAGGGTTCTCAAAATAGATGGTGGTGGTGAGGCACGGAGTGCTGGCAAGGGGGCAGGTTTGGGTTTCGTTTCAGTCTCATTATGGACACGGGTCGCTTATTTATATAGCAAGCATTTTAGCTCGTAAGTAATTTGCAGACAGGAGTGGTCTCTGCTTCTGGCCACAGTGGCTAAGTAACTCTCCTAGCCTTTGCCCGGATCCCCTGCCCAGCACGGCAGTTGCCCAGTCCCTGGGTAAGTCTTGTATCTCCCAGTTCAAAGCAGCCATCAGCTCGAGCCAATCACGCACTATTGTCTTTTTAGGAGTATATTTACCCCCATTGGTCTCCTTGAATCTTTGAGGAACAGTATCGGTTTATTCAGCAGCATCTGACTTGCACTTCAAAACATGCCTGCACATAGTGCTTGCATGATTTATATGTGCGGAATTGGATTGGACCTCTGAGTGTAACAGTGACTCAGATCACGTTAGGGCCCTTGCTGTAGTCAGACCGAGGCATCCAGGCTCCTGCACTTGGCTTGCTTGGCTTATCCTCGTTTGGGAGAGACCTGAGTGTCACCCTCCACTGCCATTCATGAGTGGAGACTCTTGTTCAGGTACAGGTTCTAGATTTTCTCATTTGGGGCAGTTGGGGTGTTACCTGAGGACAGTCTATCTAGGAACCTCCCACTGTGTCCCTGGAACAGGTGAAGCTCCCGGAAATGGGCTGAAAAGGAGTTTGGAGAAGCAATTATGTGTTTCATCATCCTTTTCAAGTTGACTAATGAAAGTTTGAATGATCCTGCAAACCCTCATCTTCCTTAAGCAACATTGCTAGTCTCTGTTCAAGGAGTTTTGAAATATACTTGAGAAGCACACACACAAAAATAAACAATGAAATGCAATGAAAGAGATTACAAGGCTGTTGATATATTACCAGTGAAGAAGTACTGACAACCATGTCATGTTCTGCCAGACACTGCCTCACATCAGGGCTCATTAGATCAGTCTTTAGAAGCAATAATAACAAGTCTTAATTTTCTCCATAAAGCAGATTTTGTCTGTACCTGACAGTGTACAAAAAAAAAATCAATTCTATTTACATCTTTATGGTGAAATGATCACCTGAGATGCATGTGAGATACTCCACCAGAACGCACCCCGCCACCCGCTGACCAGTCTACATTTTAGAGTGCTCAGCTATTGGAGTAATAAGCTGATCAATAGTAGAGTGGAAGAATGGAGATAATTATGTGCAGTGTTCACTTTTTGTGCAACCATAAGAGATGAGTTTCACTTCTCTTCCTTTGTTGTATTTTTCCAACATCTGACTGCATTTTTGTTATTATTGTTTATTTTGGAGTAAGTGGTTAGGAACCAGATAAGGACATATTTTCTACAAGCTGTGGCGATGAATGAGAGGGGGTGTTCTTACTCCATTGCTAAAACAGAGAATATATTGGTTTTTATCATGGCAAGTTATACATCGATTGTTTATTTTAATAGCATATACAGTTCTGTTGAGCGATAAGTAACATCATTTCAGTTGCACTTGACACAGCCTTGCAGACCTTGCCCACTGCTAGGGATGGGGCCAGATGCTTCCATGCGTGATGTTTCAGTACAAGATTGGGAATATACTGTATTACAACCTACCTGCTATTCAGTAAAAGGCGAGTCCATTTATTGGGAAAAGTCTGTTCTCTAGAAGAGAATTAAGTTACCAAAATAATAAAACAACGCATAATACAGTAGAGATGAGAGAAGGTCAGATTGAAAGATAAATGGTCTTTTAACTGATTCTTTTCTCTGTGAAGGGAGGAGTTTCTTGTAAACTTGCCCCCCATAGGGGCTAACCAGTAGGACACCAAAACTGAAAATACTGTAATTCCAAGATTTGAAGGCATCGTAGGATGGAGGAACAAATTCAGTGAGTGTTCAAGGAAGTCATTGTTCTAACTCAGAATGTGGAAATTTTGTCAAGGAAAACATTCTAAAATTCTTTTTTAAAACAAATCATTGAAAAGGGAGTCCCAGAAAGGACTTTTCATAGAGGAGATAGAAGAGCAAACAACTTTCTTATGCAGATACTTTGGGATCCTGATTTGCACAAACAGGTCAAAAAAAAAATTTTAAGAGAAAGTTGAAGATTTAGTACCAGGTGCTAACTGACCTGGCCTATTAATTGACCGGGCATCGCTGCCTGCTGGGAGAATGGGCCTGGCACAGTGCATGAGCCACGGCTGACATAGAAGAAGTCAGGGGAAGCGGAGATGAAACAAGGTGGCCAAGGTGTCAGTGGCTGTCGAAAGCTGAGTAACAGCCACACTGATGTTTGTCAGCTTTTTGCTAAATACTGGTGGATGCTTGAGATGAACCGGAATCAAGCTGATGAGCATTCTGCAGGAACCTGGCCTCCCACTGGGGAGTAAAAGTAGATGAGGCCAAGAGCTCTCGTCCTGGGCACCATGAACTCATGAATGGTTTCTACAATAGTCTGAATTCCCTTTAAGTACATAACACGTTTAGACTTGAAAATTTTTCTAAAAAGGTATGTCATAGATTTCACTAGATCCTCAAAGGCATTCTTGACCCACAAAACTTGAGATTCACTTGCTTGAAGGCATCTGAAACCTAAATGAGCTCTAAAATTCTGTAAACCCATATTTCTAAGAAGAAATTGTCCTTTGTAAGAAGTCTCTGCACCATGGAAATGACTGTTGATTTCCTGAATTCTGCATATTAATATATTTAAATTCTTAGTATGTGATAGCATTTAAAAGCCATAGATACATTTAAAATAAATCACATCTAGATCTGAAGCTCTTTTGAACACTAACACAATGTTCAAATACATCCACATGACTTTCCCTATTTTAAATACCTTTTGGAGTAATCCCAGAATCTCATGAAGTAAAACTTACTGTTAAAGAGATCTCCTTAAAAAATAGAAATCTTAAAAAGTGGGGAACATGGACCCTCCCTGGTGGCGCAGTGGGGTTAGGATGCAGTATTGCAAGCAGCCACTTCAGTGTGAGTTTGATCCCCAGCCCCGGAGATGACCCATATGGTGTGGCAGACTTTTCCTCACCACTTCCTGCTCCCCTCAGCAGTGTGCTTCATCAATCTGCCTGTTCTGCTCCCCATTCTGTCTCTGGTTGATTCTCTCACCATTCCTCACCTCTGGCCTGCACCCCAGTTCTGTATGCATAAATAAACCTTTTTTAAAAAAAAGTGGGGAACATTATGGCAACGTAAAATCCTTGGACTGAAAGGATAGCTCTAAGTACCAGCATTTAATTGGCTGCGCAGAAAGAAACATTTCCTTGCTGCTCAACACAGTTCTCTTTTAACATGAGGGAAGAGCATTTTGGGGGCCACTCTGGAGGAGCAACAGAGCAGGCATTTGTTGGGGCTAGGAGAGCAGAGAAAGAATTGAGAAATGGACTCCAGGTTTCCCCACCCTTTAGGCTCCAGAAGGGCTGCTGGAGCCAACAGCTGGTATGTTTCTGTTGCAAAAGCCACTTAAAGAATGACCTTCCTGCCTCGGCCTGCAAAGGATGCAGGAGAGCCACTGCTAGGAACCCAGAATTCCAAGGGAAAGCCAGCCAGGGATGTCAACCGGGGGGTGGCTGTTCAGGGAGAGCATTGTGCTGTCACCCACAGAAGTGCAGTGAGGGGGTCAGGAGACAAGGAGCTCTCTCAGCCTTGAACACCAAAGGGCACTTCAAGGGTAATGCTCTGTGTGGGGGGGTGGGGGAGTGGGGGTGCATGAGTGTATTCATGTATGTCTGTATGGACAGAACTGAATCTGTTTCCTTGACCTTGTAAGGCACCAAGGAATTCACCCCATTCCCTTAGGGGTTCTTCTAGGCCGGTAAATAATCAAAGAGGCATCAGGCAGATTGACAAGAAGAAAAGCCCAAAAGAGAGTTTAATAATAACATGCCTACCTCCTGTCTGCATGGAGAGACTCCGCGGGGTGGAGTTACTCCCCATGTGGCTTCAGATACCATCTTAACTAGTTTTCCTAAGAAAGAAGAACTTGGTGGCGGGGGCATGGGGGTGGTAAAAGGAAAGGCCAGTTAGCGAGTTTACAGGGAAGGCACCGTAGAAAAGATACGCAGGTGTGAGTCCTGCCATCTCCTCTGAAAAGAGGTAAGATTAGTCTTCCTGAGAGAAGAGCTTACCAAGAGAATCTTACATATAAATATCCTTTTCAAGAACAGTCCAGCCCCCACCCAGCCTGCTTCATGAAGTTAATCTTTTGTCAAAAAGACATATTTTGGAGTGCTGCATTTTTCTGCCCTGCAAGCCTTTGGAATAGCTGGACACTTGCTCTGTTCTGCAGGTGCATTTGGAATTTTGGCAGTTGGAGTCTTGGATTTGAATAAATAACTATTCAAATTATAATGATTTTTCCTAATAAATAGTTCTTCAAATTTCTAATTATTCAAATAATAATTATCTTAAAGGAAGGGAGAAGTATCAGCAATACCACTAAATAGTCTCTACACAAGTGTCCAGTTTGTACAGTTGAAATAACTGGCACTAAGTGTAGCAATTAATATTTCCATTCATTAAAATATTTTGGTAAATAATATCCTCATTTGAATTGAAAGGATTTTCAATTTCAAATCAGAGCCTATTAAAGGAAGTGATTAAAAATCATGGTGTCTACTCTTTTAATTATTGACCAGATAGTAAATGCAGTCACAAGTCACTCTACTATGAAAATTATTTTTAGGGCCATCTGTTCCTTCAGTGCTCAGGTAATAGTTTCCTTAAGGATGAACTAATTTTTTTTTCCGAGATTTTTTTTTTTAAGATTTTTTTATCATGCATACAGAGCTGGGGTACAGGCCAGAGGTGCAGGGGAGGTGAGAGGATTCACCAGAGACAGAGCGGAGGGCAGAACAGGCTGACTGATAAAGTCCACTGCTGAGGAGAACAGCGGGCGGGTCAGGAGAGGTCTGCCATGCCCTGTGGTCACCTCCGGGGCAGGCGGGGATCGAACACATGTGGAAGTGGCTTTAGTTTCTTAGTGTTGTGCTTTAACCTGCTGCGTCACCAGGGAGGGCCCAGGATGAAATAAATTTTAAAGAATACATAAGAGGGACCTCCCCAGTGGTGCAGGGGTTAAATCTCCGCACTATCGAGGTATAGACAGCCACTGCAGCATGGGTTCAATCCCTGGCCTGGAATGTGACCCACATGGCGCACAGACCTCTCCTGTCTCCTCACTGCATAAATAATTTTTTTTTAAAGAATTTATGAGAAACCAAGAAGGGAAACTTGATCCTTTTATAGAGAGTGGAATTTATAAAAATGTATTCACAAGTATGAGAAATAGCCATTGATGGGTGCACATGGGATCTACAGGGATGGTGAGAACTGAGTGTGGAAGTGACCTTCCTGGTCTTCTGTGGACCCAGCAAGGTCTCTCTGTGCTGCTGGCTTGGCCCCCTGGGCATGGCGTTAATAGGTCTGGCCTCGATAATGCAAAACCATTTCCCCATGTCAAGATGGATCTTTTCTCCCATTACATTAACATTTGGAAAAACTGCTTCATCTCAGTGAGTCTTCTGAAACCTATCAAGAATAGTGGAAGCCGCGGCTTCCTTCAGCCTTTCTCCCCCCCTGTAAGTGCTCAGGGGTGAGCCTTGCTTCATGGAGAGCAACCAAAGGGTGGCAGCACCCCTCTGAAAGTCATTGATGTTTGTTTCATGTGGGCATCGGTTTTGCAAGTATCACTCATCGGTCCTTGAACCTTGTTAGTATTACACTTTTTTTTTTTTTTTTAATCACAAAGCTCCCTTCTTTTGCACAGGAGATGAATATACAGTCATAGCTGCTGAGCAGATTGTGCTTCAGAAAGTGTGTTCAGTGGGGACTCATGCCTTTCCACAGCCAGCTGCTTTACCTGGCTGAGCGAAGCAGTGATACGGTGCACTTTCATCTTCAGAGACACGAGCCCCAAAGCCCTCTCTCCATCCCCAGTGACTGTAGCAATTGCCCACTGGGGAGTTCAGAATTGTACTTTTCAGGATTGTGTGAAAACTAGCCTATTTTTTTTCCTTTGGTTACACCTGTGGGCTTCCCGTCACCAAATCACCCGTGTGCCTTCACCATAGTCCCGTGCATTTCCCTTCCCCCACTGTTTATGATGCCACTCCCCACTCCACTCCCATAAAATGAGTCTTGTATATAGCTGTTCGTTATTATTGTTATTTTCTTGCCTGGTCCATTATGCTCCTGCTATGAGTGAAACCATCTGGTATTTTTCCTTTTCTTTCTGGCTTATCTCACTGAGCATGATCTTTTCCAGCTCCATCCAAGTTGCTCAAAAGACATGTGTTTCTCTTTTTTGGTTGCTGAGTAATATTCCATTGTGTATATGTACCACATCTTTCTAATCCAGTCATCCACTTTTGGGCATTTGGGCTGCTTCCATGTCTTTCCAATTGTAAATAAAGCAGCAATAAACATGGGGGTGCAGGTGTCTTTTTGAATCGGTATTTTTGTGTAGATCCCTAGGAATGAGATTGCTGGTCGTAGGGAAGCTCCATGTTTAGCAGTTTGAGGAACCTCCACACAGTTTTCCATAGTGGTTGTACTAGTTTGCATTCCCGCCAGCAGTGCAGGAGAGTTCCATTTTCTCCACATCTTCGCCAACATTTGTTGTTGCTAGTTGTTTGAAGATGTTCCATTCTCACTGGGGTGAGGTGGTATCTCATTGTGGTTTTCATTTGCATCTCCCTTATTACACGTGATGTTGAACATTTTTTCATGTGCTTGTTGGCCATCTGCATTTCCTCTTTGGAGAAGTGTCTTTTTAGCTCTTCTGCCCATTTTTTGATGGGGTTGTACTTTATTTTTGTTGAGTTTCACCAGTTCTATATATATCTTTGTGATCATTTCTTTGTCACTAGTTTTGTGTGAAAAATTTTGTGAGAAAATTTTTTCCCAATCAGTGGGATGCCTGTCTGTCTTTTGTAATGTCTCTTTTGCTGTACAGAAGCTCTTTAACTTGATGTGGTCCCATCTACTTATCCTTGCCTTCACTATTGTTGCCTAGGGTGCTGTATCTTCAAAGATTTGCTGAAGTATATGTCATATAGTAGAAAATTAACCAATTTTTAAGGACTACAAATAGGTCTTTTATTCCTGACTAATTTTTATATGTGAATATTTTTGTGTGCACAAATGATAACCTTTTCGGTACAAGTTTTCGATCACTGTGACATTTTATATGCTTTAATGTAATGTATATTTAAAAAACTTTTTAAAATCATTCAGACATGTATAATTCTAGATTATCCCACCTACAAATCTATGTTTAGCCTACATTAACCTGTTTTAGATCCTTACCAGTTTCATAAACTATTTAGCCTTTACTTAGCAAATTAACAAAGTCACATTCAAACCTGTCTTGAAATAATTCCTTGTTCTTCTCAAATAAGGCACTGTAAAACCTCCTAGGTTCAGGTAAAATAAAGTCTGAAGACTAGCATTCTGTTTAATGGTATTCTCTTACTGTTGAGAGCTAATAGTTAGCCTAAATTAAGCTAAGTAAGGTACCAGCTCCTGTCAACTTGCTTTGATGTATAAATTGCAGATAAGTATAAATGACTTGCATGTGACGAGGTTGTCAGCTCTATGAAAGCAACAGTGTTATGCCATTCTGTGTTTGACACAGATGTATGGAGACTGAGAATGCCATTCTTGGTAAGAGTACAATAAATTCTAACATCAGTGTATCTCTTTAAGGCATTAGCTGATAAAATCCACAGCTCTAAGTGGTCTTAGAGATCAGAGGTTTTTGCATCTGTTCAAAGATAGCAGAGCTTTCAGTTTGTTTTGATCTGTGGTTTCTTAGGAAGTCTTCCTCTGACCTCAGTTCTCTGGCTCCACCCAGAGAGGTGTAGTGTTACTTGATTGATGGGTGTGGAACCTTGAGTTTCAGCTCCTTCCTAGAGTCCCAATCACCCTGAGACATGAAACCTGGGACTGGGGACCTCGGTCGAAAGACAAAGCTATAGCCCAGGACCCCCGTCCTGCCCTTGGCTTCCAAGTGGCGAGTCAAGATACCGCCCTACAAGCAACCTACTCAGAGCCTGGATCCAAACTCAGCAATGATAGAATTGCACATTTTTATTAAATATTCTTTAGTTTGCTGTTTTTTCTACTTTTCCATTTCCTTTTCATCAGAAAAAACTGGTAGAAGAAAGTTGATACCAGTATCTGAAAATAAACTCACGGGAGGCATGATGCAGGCAGACACGCATACATGTGTATAGAGACATATATTCATGTGTGTGATACTTACGTAGACCTGTGAATATGCAAAGCATGCCCACATCATTGAAGATAGCTCTCCTGGCTCTGGGGCAGCAATAAATGAAAATGGGCTCATCTTCCCTAAAGGGAAAACAGTAGTGTAGGGGCTCAATCTTGTGGTGCTTGTTTAAACCCCTGTGAGCCTCAGAGACCCTTCAAGAAAAAGCCAGTGAAACGTTCTTTGTGGTGATGGTGGCAATCCAACGCAGGAACATGGCAGGCGCATGTGGCTGGTCTGTTAACCATATCTGGACGTGTGCAAGTTCACACACAGGACCTGCATGAATAACCATGTGCTGGGCCTTTCCAGTACATGAAAGACACACCCGACAGCTTATTTCATCCTTCCTCACATTGCAAAGGTTGTGATCATGTTTGACAGCTGTCCTTGTTCTCTTTGAAAATATTTTTGCTAAGCAAGTTCTCTTGCATGAAATCTCAGTGTTTTGGTGACAGCAGAGTGTCTGCACAGAACCAAATGTTCAGTGGTAATTAGAAAGAGCGTGCCGCCAGTAGCTGCTGAGTCGCTGAGTTCTGTCTGAGAGATGTTATTTAAAACCTTGACTGGTAGCTGCTTGGAAGTCAGACTTGTCCCTGTTGGCAACAGCAGCTGCTTCGAGAGTCCCCCGCTCTGAAGGCCTTGCACAGCCAGGAGGGGGTTGATGTGATGGCCTTGGAGGGCGCCTTCTGCCTTGCAGCATCCGAGTAGAAATGGCATCTGCTACTCTCGGGAGGGCTTCCGCGCGTCTGTCCACGTGGGATGCGGGTGGGGAGTTGTGGATTCTGGGGCCAGGCTGCCTGAGATGCTGCCCCAGCTCTGTCTCCTGGCTCTGGAACCTGCAAATTACTGGACCTCTCTGTGCCTCACTTTGCTCATCCCGCCCTTGGGGCTGGTATTAATAATCCTCCCAGTGGGGGTTGAGGAGACTGAAAGGGAGAACATAAGGGAAGCACTTTGGGAAGTGCCTGGTGAGCTGTAAGTGCCACTTAATTGTCTGCACTTTTCATAAAAAATGAGCCATTCCATTATGCATTCCATGGCCTGTCATTCATGGGAAGGTGAGATCTCCCCAGGAAAAGCTGTGGTGGCCTCCCACCCCGAGGGAGACAGCACAGTTTCAGGACAGGTAATCCTAAGCCAGGTAGTTTCGGTGATCACCGTCAGGAGTGCGTAGTGCTGTGAAATTTAAAAATTTGTAAACTCTTTAAAATTTACTTTCTCAAAACCTGGAGTTTAATCATCCCCTTCTTCTTATTTTTTCACTCCTTGGTGTGCTCAGTCAGTATCCACCACGGTCACCCACGATTGAATGGCCACGTGTGTTCTCCCCGCGTCCATGCCAAGGCGGGCATGTGTGAGAATGTGGTTCGCCTGTCGGCCACGGCGGCATACATTTTGTGACATACAAGATGGTGCCGTGAAAAACCGGATTTAGACGTGCATGTGTGTGCATGCACACATGTGTTGCTAAAGGTGTATGTTCTGTTTTGCTTGTTCCTTTAAGCAATATAACATTTGTTGTCTGGCTTATAGTATCAGAGACATAAAATTCAAAATGAAATGAGACATTGAAGTAGTCTCCTTCAGATTTGCCTGGCACTTAGTAAATCTTTTAACCCGTTTGGTGAATGCATAGCACAAATTTGCCCAAAAGTAAATGTGTGATAAATGCACATTTAATTTTGAAAGCCACGAAAGAAATGAAAGCGCCAGAAATGCACTTTGCACTTTGTTTTAGTGTTTATGTTTTACAAGTAGCACATATGAGAATAAAACACAACTGATTTCTCAAGATGCTTTATAATTTGTAAGGGGCAAAACAGAATAATGAACCATTTCCTCTTCCTTTGTTAATAGCTGGCTTCTAAAATGTGTACATCATTTTCTTTTCATATGGAAAATTTGAAAATCTCATGGGCTAGAGTCTTGTAGAATGCCTCTGCAAGAGCTAAATAGCCAAAAGTCAAGTGTTAAACCAAAAATAGAAAGGGAGGCTCTCTAAGTAGAGGTTTTGTTGGCTTCATCTTGAGGTTCTCCTGGCCCTACATCCGTGATGGCGGTGTCTTCGGTGTGTGTTGGGATGGACACTGCACGGAAGAAGTGCTTTCTAGAATATGAATCTGAGCCAGACTACAGCAGGTGAAGCCAGGAGAATTAGAATAAAAACAATCAACCTGAAAGAATATTTGCAGAGACAGCTTGCTGTACACTCGCTGCCTTGTCGTTTCACACACAGCTGTGTCTGCAGATGATAAAAATGCTTTCCTCATAGCATCTCGTTCTGAAAAAATATATATATAAATAAAATGAATAACAATTGAGAATGTGTGTTAGGACACCTCAGTGAGCAAATAAACGTATGCGAATGGGAATGGTATGTGGGCAGCAGTGTGCCAGTCACGGCATTATTACTCATTAACTTTGTTCTTTGCATATTTTGTGCTGGTATCCAGAACACATCTCCCCACTCATTCTGTTTTCATTTCACTCAAAGGGAGTGAGGCTGTGTGTTGAAGAGCTCCTCTCTTCACCTGTTTATTTCTATTGGGGGATTTGCATTCACTGAATTTACCAAAGGAAAATGAGTTGACAACATAAGAAATTCAAACAGATTGTCCAATTCAATCATATTTGCACATCCCATAAATTTTATCTAGAAAAATGACGAAGTACCTCAGTAGTTTAGCAGGGAAAGGTGCACAGAGGACTTGAACAGACACGTTCCCAAAGAGGCTATGGGGGCACCAAAGAGGCTATGGGGGAAAGATGGTCAGCAAAATTAACCACAGGGAGGAAGGTTGGGCAGTTCTTGTAAAATTAAGCATAGGCCTACTCTGTGACCCAGAATCAAACTTGTGCATATTTACCTTGGAGAAATGAAGACTTAACATTTCTACCAAAACTGTGTTCAACTATTCATACTTTTTGTGTTTGGATAGTAAAAAGCTGGAACCTAGTGTCTTCACTGGTCAATTCTTAAACTGTGGTGCACCATACCACAATTTAAAAATAAAAGCCCATAAACTCCTACACATGCAACAACTCCAGCAAATCCAAAGGCATTTGTTAAGAAAAGTCAATTGGAAAAAACTGGATATGTATGATGACATGATATTCTCCAGAGTCAAAGGTAAAAAGACTATCAGTGATTACCAGGGGCTATTAGTTGGGAGGGGGTTGGGGGGTGGGAATGCAGTGGGGGGGGGGGGTGGGGAGGAGAGTCTGAAGGGATTGCAGGTGCAGGGAGGTGTTTAAAATGGTGCAGTATTTCTGTATCTTAATTATGCTACTAGTCACATGAACCTATATATGTTAAAATTCCCAAAACCTTGTATCATAAAAATACCAATTTTTGTATGTAATTAAAAAAATTAATCACAGGGTTCGCATTTTCTATCTTAGCTACTTGCAAAGCTAAAGTCATATTTTAAAGTTCAAGTCAGTGGCATTTAAAAACAGATAATCAAAATTTACTTTTGGTTTACATGTTCTTTATGAATTTTGTGAAAGAAAAATATGTCTGGAGCAGCTCTTCCCAAGTGGGAAGGATGAGGGGATACTGCTTGTGATAGTGATAGCAGGTGGCTCGTGGCTGAATATTTTCATTTGAACAATTTTGCATTTACTTTAATGGGTGCTTAAAAATGTGAATAATATGCCAGACCTTAATTGCAAGAATTGTTTGAGCTAATTATTAGTGGGATGATTTAAAAACTATGTGAATAATGAATGGTTCAAAGATAGGCAAGGGATCTGATTGAAATTTAAGAAATAATGAGCAGATCAGTATCTTTTGAGATAACTAGTTTTTTTAGGATATACAGAGCGGGAAAGAAAAAGTGGTAAGGAAATGATCATTTGGTCAGATTTTTAAGTTACAGTAATTATTTTTTGCCTCTGAAAATAAAAACGAACATTCTACTGGAAATCTTATTGTTTAGAATTAACTTCGTATATGCATGTGTTTTGCAAGCAAATCCAAAGTGCAAAATGGGCAAGAGAAAGCCAAATTTCCATTTTACAAAATAAAACAAATAGTAAAAGTAAGAAGAAATTCAAATGGATGCCTTGTCTTGGTTTATGTATTTTAAATTATTTCTGACATGACCATTTATGCCATCTATTCTGTATTCAGTCATGGATGCTTCAATAAGGAAAATAAAATCATTATTAACATGCCCATGAATGGAGATATTTAACCTGTTTTTATTTTCACAGAACCAAAGGAAGCATTATTTTTATGTGAACATCAGTGCACACATTGAAGTAATTCAACCCTTTTACCTCTCATCCAAAGCTTCAGGTTATTGCTATATATGCTATATATTGCTATATATGTCAATGGTTCCCAGATAAACTATGGGCATTATAGTATTATTAACCATCGTGACATCTATTAACAAGGAATAGTGGTAAGACACCATAGCTAATCAGCAACTGGTTATTTCTTTACAGTTTAAAATCATTAGGTGACTAGCCTTGATGAGACTGTCTCAAATTAGCGAGAAGGTAGTTTCCCTTACTGTGGCCATAGGGCTGAGGGCAATTTAGGCTTGCCGAGGCTGGAGGAAAAGGGAAAGTGACTGCTGGCTTGCTTTTTTCTGTTTGTCCTTTGACTCTTCATCCGCCTTTTCCCCTCCTTCCTGCTTCCCTTCCCCCACCCCACCCTCATATCCCATCCCCCCCACCCCCACTCCCTAACTTTCCTTCCACCCCTTCCTGAGTGAGTCTGGATTCCGTGGTGGAGGACAGGTGGACATACAATACCTGGTGCACAGAGATGTGTGCCGCTGGCCCAGGTAAGCAGCAGCCAGGTGGGCTTAGATGGATCCCAGAGGCCTCTGCTTTCGTTAACCCCTCGCAGTCCATCGGGCTGTGGATGCCTTGCAGACAGAAGCCACACACTCAGAGCCTTGCAGACTTTTCATTGTGAGCTAGGCCAGGCTGCCCACGTGGGTGGCCCTTGGGGGGTTCTGCCCACCCTGGGCCAGCCCTGTAAAGCTTGGGCACAGCTCGAGCCCAAGCCTGGCTGGCACAGAGCGTCCTTAAAGTAAACAAGTGCCTCCTCTGGTGACTCCTGTTTCATCCTGTTTCATTGCTGCAAGCACATGTCAGAGCTGGAGCCATCGATGGCAGGGATTTGGGTTTCTCGGTGCATAGAAAGCAGTGGTCAGACAATGTGGACGTCTCTGTAGTGCCCAGCAGTGACATCTTTAAACACAGGGACACACCTTAATTCACATGACACAAAGGCACGAAGGAGCCCATGCCCATGGACTTGGCAGAGTTGGAGGATGGTGGGACACACCTCCACTTTGTAAAAACCAACCCCAAACCACAGGTCTGTGGTTTGTCATAAAGGGAAGCCACCCCAAAAGATGTTTCCTGCTTGTTCTCAATGCTCCCTGCCAGAGCAGGGTTGAGGGGAGGGGAGGAGTGCCCCAGACACAGGGAAGCCCAGCATCAGAGCTGTCAAGACTGTTTTTAAGGCTGTATTTGGAAAAATCAAAATTAAGGCAAAGATGTGTGATGGTGGAGACAGGGAGGTGCCTGGAGCTGTCGGTGGCCATGTGCCCTGGGCCGGTGCCATCCCTGTGTCCTTCTCAGCTCCCCTGTCTCCTGTGCCGTCTGGGCTGTGGGACAGACCCTCCCAGTTTTTGCTTATGGGCAGACCCTCCACTTTTTGATTGTGGACTTTTCATTTCTTCCCACTTGGTTCCAAACATGAACGTGTGTTCTGACCAGCACCCAGGGGCACGTTTCTCCTGTTGTCCAGCCCACACCTGTGCTTGGGAGGAGCCATCTAGAGGTCACCTGCCCTGCTGGGTCTGTGGCTTCTGCCCAGGGGGCCCACCTGTCCCCAGGACCCTTCCTCCTCTTCCCTCCAGTTTCTCCACCCGGGGACTCACCTATGGACCCATCTATGGTCCAGACGCCTCTCTCCCAAGTTTTTTTTTTTTTTTTT